>NC_133617.1:19214322-19578093 GCF_048593235.1 Sminthopsis crassicaudata
AGAGAAAGGAAAGAGAGAAAGACAGATATAGAGAGAGAGAGAGAAAAGAGAGATAAAGAGAAAAAGAGAGAGACATACAGAGAGAGGGAATTATATGTTTCACAGAGCTAGGGGAGTGTGGGCTATCAAAAGAATGCATTTTTCTTAAGAGACTCCATAAAAGGGTGCTTTGAAATCCTGATGAATTAAATTTCTGTTTTCCCCGGTAAGGGGAATTCCCCGAGCGTCCAAGGGTCCTTTGAGGTGGGGTTGGTGCAGCCGGTCCCCTTGGGGAGCCCAGAGCCCGGTGAACTCGGGTGTCTGCTGCCCGAGGATCCTGCGGCCGGCCGGCCTTGCCTTTGTGTGCTTGGGCCATCCCCCTGAGCTCTTGAGATGGAGAGTGACCTCACGGGCTAATGCGCTGCCCTGCCTGCCTCTCTGAGAAATGTTCTTCCAGTAAGTGGTCTCATTGATTGTCCGGGAGCACAGAGGCAGCCGGTTAAAAGGCAGCGATCGATGCAGTCTGGTTGCCTCCATCAGACGGGGGGAAGCGCCCGGCACTTACGTGAGGGGCCATCGGCTCGGCCTGAGTGGAAAAGCCCTGCATTCGCAGTCTGGAGCTGGAGTTTGGGGCTTGGAGCCTGTCCCTGCCCTGGCTGGCTGATTTGGGGGCAGCGTAATTATCCTTTCTGGGCCTCAGTTTCCTTTTCTGTCACGTGAGGGGTTAGGCGTCCTCTGAGATCATTTCCAGCTCTGGGGCTCCGATCCCAGGACAGAATGGGCTGGCTCTCTTTGTGTTGCAGCATTTCCTTTGGGGGGATGGGAGAGGAAGGGAGACGAGGTAATTTTTGTCTGTGATTCACACAGCAGAGGTCACTGAGAGTGGTTTTAAGGTTGACCACTTCCATTGGGCTGTGGGGGAGGGGGAGAGGGTTTGTTATTTTTGAAAGTGCCGAACAAAAGAGATGGGTGTTGGATTGGAAAGCCTTCCCTCCCCTCCCGTCTCTCCTTCCTTCCGCATCCACTTTGATGTACCCAGGGCAGGCGTGGAAGGACATTGTTCTCCTCGGGGCTCTGGACGCTCGGTGCCGGGGTCCCGGGTGCCCACTCAGTAGTCAGAGACCTGGGCTCTGCAGAAGACTAATTCTTCACGTCCAATCCCAAAGAGAAATAGTGGGGGAGAGGCGAGGGAAGAGTTTATGGGGAGCCCCGACAGCGCTGAAACGAACCCGTCGAAGTATCAGTCGTCCCCGATGGGGGCTTGAGGACGCCTTTCTCCATCGATCGTGGGTGAGTGTGAGGCTGCCGAGCAAGGCGGGGTTTGCAATCGCTCATCCCTGTTTGAAGACTTTGGAAAATTTGTCCCTAACAAAGCGGAAAAGGCCCAAGTGAAAGGGTGGGAAATTGAGGTAGAAGGTGTGGATTCCAGTTCTTCTATCATTGTGTTCATTGCGTGGTCCCGGAGAAATCCCTTCCGGGTGGGAGAAGTGAACATTGTCTACCTTCCAGTCTGACTTCCTGAGTCTCAGTTTCCTCATGTGTCAAATTGGACCATATAGCCTCTGAGGTCCCTTCAGCTCAAATTGAATGAGGAAATATTTGTAAAGCACAGAGCCTGGCACATAGTAGATGCTTAATAAATGCTCATTCCCATCACCTGGCACATGGGAGGTGCTTAATAAATGCTCGTTCCCATCACCTGGCACATGGTAGGTGCTTAATAAATGCTCGTTCCCATCACTTCCCTAGATCAACAAACTATGACCCAGTCCTGACTTTGTGATTTCTGGGAGGGTGTTTAGAATAATGGATGGGGGGCAGCTAGGTGGCGCAGTGGATAGAGCACCAGCCTTGAATTCAGGAGGACCCGAGTTCGAATCTGGTCTCAAACATTAACACTTCCTAGCTGTGTGACCCTGGGCAAGTCACTTAACCCCAGACTCAGGGGAAAAAATAATAATAATAATGGATGGTCCAGAGCCTCATGGAATCACAGACTGAGAGTGGAAGGGGGTTTTCGTGTAGAGGCTGTGTAACCCAGTTCCAGTGAGGAAATCGAATCTCAGTGACTCTCGTCTGTGCTTTCATGGGGTCAGAAGTGGGGCCTGGGAAGCCATCGATCCAACGTCCTAATTTTACAGACCGGGAAACTGAGGCCCAGAGAAGTTAGTGGCTTGTCTCCCAGCCAGTCCTGAACTCCGGTTTCCCAGGGCCAGCGTTCTATTTTATACCTTGCAGTTATTCTGGTACCTAGTGTAATTCAGGGCCCAATGGAGTATTTCTTGAATTGAGAAGAAACCAGTCCAAATGTTCATTTGCTTGTTTGATTGTTCAGTCCAGACCCGCTTTTCCTCGCCAGGGGAGCTCCCAGTGTAGAAATGCATTTCTCAGTGACTTGTTGGCCCGGGGTCACTGAGGCGGGACTTCCCCGCTGCAGAACCGCCTGCGTCGCTTCCGTATTGCTGTTTGGTACAGATATAAGCAGAGGGAAAGGGGTTTGAGCTCAGCAATCTCAGGGAGCTCGGTGTGGGGCTAACTTAGGGCCAGAGGTGAAAGGTCTCATCCAGAATGACCTGGCCCTGGAGCGTGACTCCCCTTGAGAGCCCTCACGAGGTGTACGCCATGATGGCTGCAGTGATGGAGAACCGACTTCCTCCTCCACAGCTCTCAGCCCTCAGGCGTTTATAATCTCCTCTGAAGGGTGGAGTGGGATGGGGGGGTACAAATATAGGCTATTGTTCTTCATTTTTCAGTCATGGCCTCCTCTCTGTGGCCCCTTTGTGGTTTCTGGGTAGAGATACTGGAGTGGTTTGCCACTTCCTTCTCCAGCTCATTTTACAGATGAGGAAACTGAGGCACACTTGTATATTATTGCTCTTCAGTTGTTTTCCAGCCATATCCTTATTCCTCGTGACCCCATTTGGGCTTTTCTTGGTAGAGATACTGGGGTGATTGGGGCTGTTTCCTTCTCCAGCTCACTTTACAGATGAGGAAACTGAGGCACACTGGGTCAAGGGGCTTGCCCAGCTAGTAAATGTCTGGGGACCAGATCTGAACTCACGAAGATGACTCTTGTGACTCTGGGCTTATGTAGTAAGCTTCAATTGACTTGGAGCCAAGTGGTGAAGGGCTTTAAATGTCAAACAGGGAACCACAGGCAAGGTGACCTTTCCCATTAATGGGAGCCTCCTCTCTCTAACCCTTGAAGGTTTGCAAAGCACTTAACTGAAGAAGAAAAAAAAAAACCCTTGAAAGGTAGTGCAGGTATTTTTTTTTGTTTTGTTTTGTTTTTTCCCATTTTACAGATGAGGAAGCTGAGGCTCAGGAGTAGAACTTGGCCAAAGTCTTCCAGGTGTTCCTGGCTCCAAGCCTTTCCCTCAACCTCGTGGCTTCTGTTTATTTTTAGAACTCAGATTTACTTTAATGTGTCTGACTTTGCCGAAGCTTTGGGACGGAAAGAGCTCCTGGTGCTCTTCGAAGGGCTGAAGCTTTATCTCTTCCGTGGGGAGGCCGCTGGCCCCCAAAGAGGCGGGAGACTCTTTTTCCAAGATGAGGCTCCCCCTCAGGGAGCTGCTGGAGGGTGGGAGGAGAGAAGGAGACTTTGTCTCCAACATTAGGAGTATTGCTGCTCTGAATGGCAAAGTATCTGTGCTGTAGCAGGAATGCTCTGGCTTATGAATAGCTGGGCCAGCTGCAGCCAAGAGCTCTCTGTTCCATTACCTAGAACCATGTAATGAGCTTAGAACCTAGAGTCTAAGAGCTAGAAGGCTTCTTAGAACATGGAATATCAGAACTGGGAGGAGCCTTAGAACAGGACATATGAGAGTTGGGAGGATTCTTAGAACAGGGGATGTCAGAGCTGAGAGGGGCCTTAGAATAGAGGATGTCACAGCTGGGAGGGAGCTTAGAACAGGGGAGGTTAGAGCTCGGAGGGAGCTTAGAACGGGATGTCAGAGCTGGGAGGGAGCTTAGAACAGGGGATGTTAGAGCTGGGAAGGAGCTTAGAACAGGGGATGTCAGGGCTGGGAGGGAGCTTAGAACAGAGGATATCAGAGCTGTGAGGGGCCTTAGAACAGGGGATGTTAGAGCTGGGAAGGAGCTTAGAACAGGGGATGTCAGAGCTGGGAGGGAGCTTAGAATAAGGGATGTTAGAGCTCGGAGGGAACTTAGAACAGGGGATGTCAGAGCTGGGAAGGAGCTTAGAACAGGGGATGTCAGAGCTGGGAGGGCCTGAGAACAGGGGATGTCAGGGATGGGAGGGAGCTTAGAACAAGGGATGTCAGAGGTGGTAGATTAGAACCTAAAGCCGCAGGCCGTGAATCGAATCTTTTTGACATTCTCTCTGCACACAGAAATCTTTCCAATTGTCTAAATTCTTCACCAGGAGCTTTATCTCGACTGGTCTATATGATTTAATGTGATAGAAGGTAATAATGTAATGCAGCCTAAGTCTCTGTGGGAAGGTGATATGATACTTAATATATATACGTACAACATTAGTGCAGACCAATCCGGTACATAAAGCCTACGGGGTTTGTGACCTTGACCTTGTTGGAGGCTGGTCCTGAGCCCCCCAAGGTAGATGGGAGATCCCACTCCAGCAGGGGATTTTGTTTGCTGTATTTCTATGTCTAGTATCTAGCACGGTACCTGGTTCATAGTAGGTACTTGGGGAAAAGGGGAATGCATATATTTTTACAGCCCCTAATAAGTGCCAAGCACTTTGCAAAGATTATTTCTTTTGATCCACCCCGGGAGGTAGATGCTGTTATTCCATTTTACAGATGGGGAAACCGAGGTAAACAGGGTGAAGGAACTTGTTCAGGGTCACACAGTCTGAGTCCAGATTTGAATTCAGGGCTCCCTGACTCCGACCCTGGCAGCCTAGTATGTTTACATGTATTATACACGATGATAAAAATATCAAAATGACATAATGATTTGCATGAATAAAGTGCTTTACAAAGATCACTTCAGGGTAGCTAGGTGGTGCAATGGGTAGGACACCCGCCCTGAGTTCAAATCCAGCCGCAGATACTTAGCTCAGATCCCCAGATATATACACACACACAAAAATCAAAGGTTATCTCCTTTGAGCTTCACAACCTCCTTGGAGCTAGTTGCTATTATCCCCATTTATAGAAAGGGAAACTGAGGCAGCTCTGCTAATGTCTTGGAGACTCAAGTCTTGCCTCTATCCACAGCATCATGTAACTCTATAATCAGTATTGATTGATTAATTGATTGGCCAGTTCCCCACATCACCCACACCTGAACCCGGGTCCTGGGACTCCCAATTGACTGTGTGACTCCTGCCTCACTTCTTGCCAGTTCCCTAGAACATCTAGAACCAGGCAGCTCAGTCCTAGCACCCAGCAGTCCCTGAGACGGAGCTGTACGGTGCAGCCGGACGGGGAGGAGAGCCAAGCTCCCGTCCAACCGTTCCCCTGACCGAGGGACTCCGTGACCGGTCACCTCAGTCTCCTGTTCCTCCCCCGGTGCGTGAGGACGTGTGTTCTTGACCATTCAGCCAGCTCTGAGGCCCGCATGCAGTTAATGGCTGTACAAGATGTTTAGTCACTCTCTGAGCTTGGGCCATTATTAGGCGGGAGGGAGGGAGGAAGAGGAAGAGGACGAGAAAAAGAGGAAGCGGAAAGGAGGAGGAGGAGGGAGAGGGAAGAAGCAGCAGAGGAGGAGGGGGAGAGGGAGGTAGAAGAAGAGAAAAGGAGGAGGGGGAGAAGGAAGGAAGAAGAGAAAAGGAGGAGGGGGAGAAGGAAGGAAGAAGAGAAAAGGAGGAGGGGGAAAGGAAGAAGAGGGAGAAAAAGGAGGAGGGGGAAAGAAGGAAGAGGGGGAGAAAAAGGAGGAGGGGGACATGGGTTATCCTGGAAAGCTGGGCCCAGGCTGCACATGGCAGCCGCTGTTTTACCTTTCAGGCCCGGCTCTTTCCTTTGTAGGACTCCCCTGCGGCGGCGCCATCCTGCGTCTCGGGCCTGAGGGACTGGTAGCCGGTGTGAGTTTTGTTTTCTGTTCTCCTTCCAGCCTCAGTGAGAGTTTTTTCATGGTGAAAGGCGCTGCTCTCTTTCTGCAGCAGGGAAACAGCCCTCAAGGACCCCGGAGTCTCCAGCAGCCCCACAAGCACGCCGGTAAGTGCTCGGGCCCCTTCCCCGGGTCATCCTTGTTCTCCCGCTCCCTGGCCTCTCGTGGAGTCCGTGGGGCCCCCGCTTAGGGGTCATCTGACAAACCAGCCCCTCATCTCTTGTCCAAGGTGACACAGGAAGGGTCAGAAGGACTTCTGGGCTCCCATTGACTCACCTCAGTTTCCCCACTTATAAATGATGGCAGCTCCTGATGTTGTGAGCTTGGGATTCACACAAAGTCCCTGACCTTTAATCTGCTTTCTTTCCACTTACTTATGGGGCCCACCAGGGAAAGTGCAGGACCCAGAGTCAGAATGTTCTGAGTTCAAATCCAGTTTCAGACACTTACCAGCTGTGTTACTTTGGGAGAGTCCCTTCACCTGTGCCTGCCTCAGTTTCCTCATCTGTAAAATGGGGATAATAATGGCACTCTCCACTCAGGATTGTCATGCGGCTCAGCATTCGTAAAGTGTTATGTAAATCTTAAAGGCTAAATAAATGCCATCTGTTGTTATTTAACACCTTCCTAATGGAGTAGTTGTCCCCAAGTGCATCGGGCTGCCTTGGGGGGCAGTGGGCTCCCCACCACCCTTTTCAAAGGTACCATAGAGGGCACTTTTGTTGGGGTCCAAGTAGCCTTTGGGCCTTTCCCTCCTTTGTGACCAAGTGAGCAGTCACTTGAAAAGGGCTGGTGGCCTGGAACCCACGGGCCTGTGGCCCATTCTCTTCTCTGCCTTTGCCTTTAAGGCAACTCACTTGGTGAAAAGAAAGCTGGAGACGTTGAGGGCAGGGACCCCTGAAGAACCAGGAATGGGGGGCTGTACAGAGCTGAACAGAGTGCCGGACCTTGGGGGCACATGCCCCTGAAGAATCTGGCGGGGGGCCCAGGGCTGAGCTCTATATGCCTGGTACTCAGTAAACATCTCAGAATAACAACGACTGAGCACGGGGACCAGGCCCGGGCTGGGATTTCCATCTGTCGGCACTTCCATAAATCAGCCAACAACCCACCGACAGCATTTTATCCATATGGGAAATATCTCTCATGGAAGCATTTGTCTAGCGGGGGGCCGGCAGAAGTGGGCAGTTCATATTTACTTCTCCGTCCCACTCCCACCTAAGACTTCTTGATCGTGGCCATCGATGATCACTCCCACCGAATTTATGGGTTATTGGGTGGAGAGGAGGCCGGGCCCGGCTCTGGATAAGGAGCAGGAGTAACTCAGGATTAGCTAGAGGGGAGCAAGGAGCTTCATAGCACTGGGGCAGGAGCAAGACAGCGGCGCTTGCAGTCAGGAAAGCCTGGGCTTGACGCTTACCCAAGACACCATCACCTCCCCACACAAATTATTCAACTTTGGGGGCCTCAGTTTCCTCATCTGTAAAATGAAAAAGGACTTTATGATCCTTGAGGACCCCCGCTTGCCTTCTTGATCTATGATCCTAAACTCTATGATTCTGGGATTAATCATTACAGGGGGGCATCATTGCAGTGTGAGGCTTTGTAGCGCTCGGTTTCTATGTGTTTCCTTTGAAGCAAGAAATGACTCTTGAGTGTCCTGTCTGAACTAGAGAGATGACGTGGCAGAAAGGGAAGAGGGCACAAAAATCGTAGTCTGGAGGACCTGGATTCCAATCCAATTCCAAGCCACTTAAAAGCCTGCATAAATCATTTAACTTCTCTGGGCCTCAGTTTCCTTATCTGCAAAATGGGAGAGAAATTTGGACTCGATGCCCTGTAAAGTCCCTCGTAACTCTAAATCTATAATCCTATGATTCCCAGAATACTTTACAGCACTTTCCTTTTTTTTTTTTTTTAATTTTATTTATAAATTTTTTTTGACATTATATATGCATGAGTAATTTTTAGCACTTTCCTAGAATCTCTTTCTCCTTATGCACTGGAAATATATAGAATATACATTGGAAAATTTTGTGTGCCTTCTTGCCCTCACATCTACATTATCTACAAACATATATATGTAATTCATTCATGTATACAATTACATATGCACGCTACATTTTTACTTATGTGTGTGTAGCTATAAACATGTGTACACATATGCATGTAAACTGCTTTAAGACTTTTGGAACACATATATACATATTAAAATATATTTTACGTATATATTTCAATACGTATTTTAATATACGTATGTGTGTGTATATACACACATAAGTATGCTTTTAGTGGGAACTGAGGCAAACCGGACAGAGCGACTTGCCCAGAGTCCCATAGCTCATCGGTGTCTGAGGTTGAATTTGAACTCAAGATAATGTCTTCCTGTCTCCCGGCCTGGGTCCCTGTGGTAACTAGCCGCCCATTAGAGACGCAGAGACAAAATTAAGAAATTTTTTTTTTTCTTATGGGGGGACTCTGCCTATAAACACAAGGTAGAGTCATGGATTTACAGTTAGCAGGGAGCTTAGTCAAGCCCAATCAAACTAAGGCCCAGAGATTGAATGACTTTTTTTTTTTTTTTTTTTTTTTTTTTTTTTTTTTTTTTTTTTTTTTTTTAATTTTTTATTTTATTTTATAATTATAACATTTTTTGACATTACATATGCATGGGTAATTTTTTACAACATTATCCCTTGCACTTACTTCTGTTCAGATTTTTTTCCCTTCCTCCCCCAACCCCCTCCCCCAGATGGCAAGCAGTCCCATACATGTTAAATATATTACAGTATATTCTAGATACAATATATGTGTGTAGAACCGAATTTTTTTGTTGCACAGGAAGAATTGGATTCAGAAGGTAAAAATAACAGTTTACATTCATTTCTCAGTGTTCCTTTTCTGGATGTAGCTGGTTCTGTCCATCATTAATCAATTGGAATTGGATTAGCTCTTCTCTATGTTGAAGAAATCCACTTCCATCAGCATACATCCTCATACAGTATCATTGTTGAAGTGTATAAAGATCTTCTGGTTCTGCTCGTTTCACTCAGCATCAGTTGATGTAAGTCTCTCCAAGCCACTCTGTATTTCTCCTGTTGGTCATTTCTTATAGAACAATAATATTCCATAACATTCATATACCATAGTTTACCCAACCATTCTCCAATTGATGGACATCCATTCATTTTCCAGCTTCTAGCCACTATGAAAAGGGCTGCCACAAACATTTTGGCACATACAGGACCCTTTCCCTTCTCTAGTAGTTCCTTGGGGTATAAGCCCAGTAGTAGTATGGCTGGGTCAAAGGGTATGCACATTTTGATAACTTTTTGGGCATAATTCCAGATTGCTCTCCAGAATGGTTGGATTCTTTCACAACTCCACCAACAATGCATCAGTGTCCCAGTTTTCCCACAGCCCCTCCAACATTCATCGTTATTTGTTCCTGTCATCTTAGCCAATCTGACAGGTGTGTAATGATACCTCAGAGTTGTCTTAATTTGCATTTCTCTGATCAATAGTGATTTGGAACACTCTTTCATATGAGTGGAAATAGTTTTAATTTCATCATCTGAAAATTGTCTGTTCATATCCTTTGACCATTTATCAATTGGAGAATGGCTTGATTTCTTATAAATTAAAGTCAATTCTCTGTATATTTTGGAGATGAGGCCTTTATCAGAACCTTTAACTGTAAAAATTTTTTCCCAATTTGTTACTTCCCTTCTAATCTTGTTTGCATTAGTTTTGTTTGTGCAGAAACTTTTTAATTTGGTGTAATCAAAATGTTCTATTTTGTGATCAATAATGGTCTCTAGTTCTCCCTTGGACACAAACTCCTTCCTCCTCCACAAGTCTGAGAGGTAAACCATCCCATGTTCCTCCAATTTATTTATGATTTCGTTCTTTATGCCTAAATCTTGGACCCATTTTGATCTAATCTTAGTATGTGGTGTTAAATGTGGGTCCATGCCTAGTTTCTGCCATACTAATTTCCAGTTTTCCCAGCAGTTTTTGTCAAATAATGAATTCTTATCCCAAAATTTGGGATCTTTGGGTTTGTCAAAGATTAGATTGCTATTTTTATTCACTATCTTGTCCTGTGAACCTAACCTATGCCACTGATCAACTAGTCTATTTCTTAGCCAATACCAAATGGTTTTGGTGACTGTTGCTTTATAATATAGCTTTAAATCAGGTACACTTAGACCACCTTCCTCTGACTTTTTTTTCATTAGTTCCCTTGCAATTCTCGACCTTTTATTCTTCCATATGAATTTTGTTGTTATTTTTTCTAGGTCATTAAGATAGTTTCTTGGGAGTCTGATTGGTATAGCACTAAATAAATAGATTAGTTTGGGGAGTATTGTCATCTTAATTATATTCGCTCGGCCTATCCAAGAACATTGAATGTCTTTCCAATGATTTAAATCTGACTTTATTTTTGTGGCAAGTGTTTTGTAATTTTGCTCATATAATTCCTGACTCTCCTTTGGTAGATATATACCCAAATATTTGATACTATCGACTGTTATTTTGAATGGAATTTCTCTTTGTATCTCTTGCTGTTGGATTGTGTTGGTAATATATAAAAATCCTGAGGATTTATGTGGATTTATTTTGTATCCTGCGACTTTGCTAAAATTCTGAATTATTTCTAATAGCTTTTTAGCAGAGTCTTTGGGGTTCTCTAAGTATACCATCATGTCATCTGCGAAAAGTGACAATTTGATTTCTTCATTTCCTACTCTAATTCCTGGGATCTCTTTCTCGGCTCTTATTGCCAAGGCTAGAGTTTCTAGTACTATATTGAATAGTAATGGTGATAGTGGGCAACCTTGTTTCACTCCTGATTTTACAGGGAAAGGTTCTAGTTTATCACCATTACATATGATGTTTACTGAAGGTTTTAAATATATGCTCCTTATTATTTTAAGGAATAGTCCATTTATTCCTATACTCTCAAGCGTTTTTAGTAGGAATGGATGTTGGATTTTATCAAATGCCTTTTCTGCATCTATTGAGATGATCATATGGTTTTTATTAATTTGATTATTAATATGGTCAATTATACTAATAGTTTTCCTAATATTAAACCAGCCCTGCATTCCTGGTATAAATCCCACTTGGTCATAGTGTATTATCCTGGGGATGATTTTCTGAAGTCTATTTGCTAATATCTTATTTAAGATTTTAGCATCAATATTCATTAAGGAAATTGGTCTATAGTTTTCTTTCTCAGTTTTCGATCTACCTGGTTTAGGTATCAGTACCATGTCTGTGTCATAGAAGGAATTTGGTAGGACTCCTTCAATCCCTACTTTTTCAAATAGTTTACATAGCATTGGAGTTAGTTGTTCTTTAAATGTTTGGTAGAATTCACCTGTAAATCCATCTGGTCCTGGGGACTTTTTCTTAGGAAGTTGGTTAATAGCTTGGTCTATTTCTTTTTCTGAGATGGGACTATTTAGACTACTTACTTCTTCCTCTGTTAATCTGGGCAAGCTATATTTTTGAAGGTATTCTTCCATTTCATTTAAGTTATCGAATTTATCGGCATAAAGTTGAGCGAAGTAGCTCCTAACTATTGTTCTAATTTCCTCTTCATTAGTGGTGAGTTCACCCTTTTCATTTTCAAGACTATCAATTTGCTTTTTCTCTTTCCTTTTTTTAATCAGGTTTACTAAGGGTTTGTCTATTTTGTTGGTTTTTTCATAAAACCAACTCTTAGTTTTATTAATTAATTCAATAGTTTTTTTACTTTCAATTTTATTAATCTCGCCTTTTATTTTTTGAATTTCAAATTTTGTGTTTGTCTGAGGGTTTTTAATTTGTTCCTTTTCTAGCAATTTTAGTTGTAAACCCAATTCGTTGGCCCTCTCTTTCTCTATTTTATGCAAGTAGGCCTGTAGAGATATAAAACTTCCCCTAATTACTGCTTTGGCTGTATCCCACACATTTTGGTATGATGTCTCATTATTGTCATTTTCTTGGGTGAAGTTATTAATTATGTCTATGATTTGCTGTTTTACCCAATCATTCTTTAGTATAAGATTATTTAGTTTCCAATTATTTTTTGGTCTATTTTCCCCTGGCTTTTTATTAAATGTTATTTTGATTGCATTATGGTCTGAAAAGGATGCATTTACTATTTCTGCCTTACTGCATTTGATTTTGAGGTTTTTATGCCCTAGTATATGATCAATTTTTGTATAGGTTCCATGAACTGCTGAGAAGAAAGTATATTCCTTTCTGTCTCCATTTAGCTTTCGCCAAAGATCAATCATATCAAACTTTTCTAGTATTCTATTTACCTCTTTGACTTCTTTCTTATTTATTTTGTGGTTTGATTTATCTAATACTGAGAGAGCAAGGTTGAGATCTCCCGCTATTATAGTTTTGCTATCTATTTCCTCTTGCAGCTCTCTTAATTTCTCTTTTAAGAATTTAGATGCTGCACCACTTGGTGCATACATGTTTAATATTGATACTGCTTCACTATTGATGCTTCCCTTTAGCAGGATATAATGCCCTTCCTTATCTCTTTTAATTAGATCAATTTTTGTTTTTGCTTGATCTGAGATGAGGATGGCTACTCCTGCTTTTTTGGTTTTGCCTGAAGCATAATAGATTCTGCTCCACCCTTTTACTTTTAGTTTGAATGTCTCATCCTGTTTCAGGTGTGTTTCCTGTAAACAACATATAGTAGGATTCTGACTTTTAATCCAGTCTGCTAACTGCTTCCTCTTTATGAGGCAGTTTGCCCCATTCACATTTATGGTTAGAAGGACTAATTCTATATTGCTTGCCATCCTATTAACCCCTGCTTATGCTTTTCCCCTTTCCTTCCCTTTTACCCTCCTATCCAGTATTAAACTGGTGAACACCACTTGCTTTTCACAGCCCTCCCTTTTTAGGATCCCTCCCCCACCTTAAAGATCCTCCCCTTATTTTACCCCTTTTCCTCGAAATTACTGTATTCCCTTCCCCTTAGCTTACTCCTTCCCTTTCACTTTTCAATGAAGTGGAAGAAGTTTCACCATAAATCGAATATGTCTATTGATACACGCTATGTTCATCTCCCTCCTTTCTTTCTCTCAGATATAATAGGTTACCTTTGCCTCTTCATGAGATGTAGTACCACCACTTTATACTTTTTTATGATATAATCTCCTTTCCACCTCTAGTTTCTAAGACAAATTGTACATATGTTCTTTACATATTTTTTGGCAGAAGTATAGTTCTCAAGATTTCTTTTTACCTTTTTTAGAAGTCTCTTGAGTTCTGTATTTGAAGATCAAACCTCTTATGTAGGTCTGGTTTTTTCATCAAAAATAGATGGAATTCATTTATTTCGTTAAATGTCCATCTTCTTCCCTGGAAAACGATGCTCATTCTTGCTGGGTAAGTTATTCTTGGCTGCATACCAAGTTCCTTAGCCTTTCGGAATATCATGTTCCAGGCCCTGCGTTCTTTTAATGTGGATGCTGCTAGATCCTGTGTTATCCTTATTGTGGATCCTCCATATCTGAATTGCTTTTTTCTAGCAGCTTCCAATATCTTTTCCTTTGTCTGATGGTTCTTGAACTTGGCCACTATATTTCTTGGCGTTTTGATTTTAGGGTCCCTTTCAGTAGGTGATCGATGAATTTTCTCAATGTCTATTTTACCCTCTGTTTCCAAAACGTCTGGGCAGTTCTCTTTGATAATTTCCTCGAAAATGGTGTCCAAGCTCTTTTTTTCCTCCCATTTTTCAGGGAGTCCGATTATTCTCAAATTGTCTCTCCTGGATCTGTTTTCTAGGTCTGTTGTCTTTCTGGTAAGGTACTTGACAGTCTTTTCAATTGTTTCATTTCTCTGGTTTTGCTTGACTCCCTCTTGGTTTCTCCTTGAGTCATTCATTTCTACTTGTTCCAGTCTAATTTTCAATGATGTATTTTCTTCACTCACTTTTTTTATATCTCTTTGTAATTGTCCAATTGAGTTTTTATCTTCTATGGAATTTTTTTCCATTTTATCCATTTTATTTTTTTGAGAGCTGATTTCTTTTTCCAGCTCTCTAATCCTGTTTTCCTTGGAGTTGTTTACCTTTTCCAGCTCACTAATCCTGTTTTCTTTGGAGTTGTTTACCTTTTCCAGCTCACTAATCTTGTTTCTCAATGATTTGATTTCTTTGTCCACTCTGTCTTTGAATGCATGGGATGACTTCTCCAGGCTCTCTTGCCAAGCTTCCCTTTCCTTTTCCCATTTCTCTTCCAGCTCTCTTGTGAGAGCCTTTTTGATTTCCTCTATGAGGTTCTTTTGTATTGAGGAGCAGCTTATATCCCTCCCAGGGGATACATCTGGGGACATTCTGTTCCTAGTCTCCTCAGCATTTGAAGTCTGCTCTCTCTCCACACAGAAGCTGTCAATGGTTAGAGCCCTTTTGAATTTTTTGTTCATTTTGTCAGAGTAGGAATCAAAGAAAACAAACTGACAAGAGAAACAATTGGTCTGTTTTGCGGGGGATAGGGCTGGATGGTATTAATGGGCTTCCTCTACAGACTGGGGGTAGCGCAGCAGAGAGCCACTAACAGAACAGCAATGACTGTACTGAGTCTGCCCTCTGAGGCTCCGAGAACGCACCGAGTCAGTCCAGGTGGGGGTTGGGGGTGGCCGGGCTCTGAGAGACGCTGGCTTTCTGGGGTTTTAATCTTCACCTCCGGTGTTTACACCCTCTCCACCGCTCCTGGCTTGCTGCCAAGACGGAGCATCCACACTGGGGCAAAAGCCCTTTCACAGAAACGGCAGAGATCACACCCCTCCCCCTCCGGTCTGAGCTGTGTGAGCTGCCTGTCTTGCTCTGGCTGTCTGCCCTCAGTCTGCGCCCAGTCTGATTGACCCTCCCCCGAACAAACACAGACCTTTTCTGGCGACTTTCAAGGATGTCTTCTCTTGGTGATCATCTGTGGATTTCTTTCTGGATCAAGCATTAAGTCAGAGGCTTGTCATGAAGTAAGTTCTGAGAGAAAACGAGGAGCTCAAGCAGCTGTCTGCCTCCACGCCGCCATCTTGGCCGGAAGTGATATCCGATTGAATGACTTCTGAGTCACAAAAGTAATGACCAACAGAGTCAAGATTGCCGCTAATTGCTCTTTCTGTGGCCCTCACAGGTGACTTGCCCCAGCATCTTCAAGTAATGATCAACCTTCTTCGCTGTGAGGATAGAATCAAACTGGTAAGAAGACATAATTGAGCAGAGGTCCCGGCTTGTCAGGGCCCGGGCCAGGTCCGTATAGCCGAGCCACCGAGGGACACGAGCCTGAGGCCCTCGAGAGATTTCCCTTCACAGAAAAGTGATTACTTGTCATTTGTGTCCGTTACTGTTGCTAAACTGTGTTCTTCTTTGATATAAGGAAAATCTCACTAGAGGAACGGGAGGAGGCTTGTCCACAAATGGCCGAAGTGAAAACAAAAAGATGTCCAGTCAAAATTAAATTAAAAGCTGATGGAAGGGGGAATTTACCCATTTTGATGAGAAAGGAACTGAAATGAATGATGGATGGATGGATGGATGGATGGATTGGATGGATGGATGGATAAGATGGCTGGGTGCTTGAAACAGCATTTATTAATGATTTTCTCTTTATTCAGCATATTGTTAAGTGCTGATTTCAAATTGTAAAAACAACAAAACATTCCTTGATCTCAGGATGCTTAGACTCTAACTGAGAGAGAGCGATAGACACCTATAAGGGGAGGTCTGAAGAGAAGGACCCTAATTAAGTTGGCAGATAGCAGCAGTTCTTTGCGTGTGGGAGGGTTTCTGCTCAGTTGAGCCGGGCATCTGGAGGGGACTGGCCCACCCTCTTGGGGAAGGGAGAGTGAGCCTGAACTTTAGAGTGAGCAAGGATTCCGGGGTCCTTCTGACAGTGGTGAGGTATTGGTGTCCAACCAGAAGGGAAAGAGGTTCGGGAAACTGAGGGAAGTGATTCTTGACTCTGCTTCGGGGCTTCCAGGTAACGCTGAATGAACTCTAGGAGAGCTTGGGGCAGGAAAAAGGGAAGGGAACGTCACTTAATGATGTCCACCTGAGCTCTTTAATATGAAGACATAGTAGGAATAGCTAAAAGAATATTTTGGCACTATTAAGAATAATGAAGAAATTGGATCTGAGGTCATAGGATTTGAGAAATTGAAGGAGCCTTAGAATGGAGAATGTCAGAACTGGGAGGGTCCTTAGAACAGGGGATGGCAGAGCTGGGAGGGTCCTTAGAACAGGGGATGGCAGAGCTGGGAGGGCCTTAGAACAGAGGATGACAGAACTGGGAGGGTCCTTAGAACAGAGGATGGCAGATCTGGGAGGGGTCTTAGAACAGGGGATGGCAGAGCTGGGAGGGGGTTTAGAGCAAAGAACTTTGGGATTAAAGGAATCTTAGAAATTTAGAAATTTTGGATTTTAGTATTTCCCAATTTGTTTTCCTTGGAATGCAGGTGTTTTGCTTTGTGACGAAATTTAGACATTAGCCTTATTTTCCTAACTGAAATACTAAATTTAAAATTACACCTGTACCATTCGGCATTGTTGACATATTTCTCCCCTTGGCAAAAAAGATCCAATGGTGGCTGACTAAGGTGTTTTTTGTGATTTTTTTTTTTTTTAATTTGCTTCCATTAAACTTTTGTATGATATTGTGTCATTTCTTTTCCTTTATCCATTTCTTAGTTTTTGTCACTTGCTTAAATAGATCAGGTTGCAGTCACTTTAATGGAATGCTATAAAATGGGATTGGTTTGTAGTTTTTTGGTCTCTATCCTCCCTAACCCCTTTATTTCATACTTTCAAGACCAAGATCACTGTTTTTTTTTTTTTGTTTTGTTTTGTTTTTGAGATCTGTTAGATAGATCCCTGGATAGAGTATTAGTCCTGGGGTCAGAAAGATCTGAGTTCAAATCCCACCTCAGATACTAACTGTATGACCCTGCACAATTCATTTAACTTCTCTCTACCATCTGTTATCTGTAAAATGGGGGTAGTAATTATAGCAATTACCCCCCAGGGCTCTTGTGAGAACTGAATGATACAATTTTTGTTAAATACTTAGCACCGGGCCTGGCACAAAATGCACACTCAATAAATGTTTTTTCCCTTTCCCTGTTCCCTACTTCTGTCAGTATACTTCAAATATAAAAATGTTCACTATTCAAATTATACTGGGAAACATTGCTCTAATCCAAGTCTTTTTGTTTTATGGGTGGGCAAACTGAGTCCCAAAAGGGGAAAAATAAAGTTGTCCACATTTAGATAAAATGTTAATAGCAGAGCCAAGTCTGCATTCTAGGACCCTGTACTCCCTGTTTACTTTTTTTAGATCATATTTGTTTTATTATTATATTCATATATATATTATTATTCATATTATACTCATTTATAATCATTTAAATTATATTCACTTATAATATTCATTCCTTGAACCTCAAAAGAATTTCCAGTTCACAACTCTGTGAAAAGAATAAAGGAGAGAAACAAAGCAAAATTTCTTCATTTTCTCCAAGGGCCTCGCAAGGAACTTTGCTTATCCTGGAGAACTTAATAATGTGTGAGGGAGTGGATAATTGGATGGATGGATGGGTGGGTGGATAGATATATAGGTGGATGGTTGGATGGATAGATAGATGGATGGATGGATGGATGAATAGATAGGTGGATGGATAGAATGGATAGATGGATGGTTGGGTGGACAAGTAGATGGTTGGATGGATGGATGCATGGATGGATAGAATGGATAGATGGATGGTTTGGTGAACAAGGATGGATGGATGGATGAATAAATAGGTGAATGGATGGATGGATGGATAGAATAGATAGATGGATGGTTGGGTGGACAACTGGGTGATTGGATGGATGGGTGGTTGGATAGATGAATAAATGATTTTTTTCTCATTCTATGTAAACTTTTACCAAAGAAAATGACACCTCCTCTTTGTTAGTGATTCCCTGTTCCTCAAATAATTGAGTCTCTACTTATAGGATGGGAGATCTAGTATTAGGCAAACCTCATATACTGTAAATCTCTCATTTTGCAGATGAGGGAATCTGAAGTCTAGGAACATTAAGTGACTTACTCAGAATTACATAGTTAATAGATATTTAAAAAAACATGTTTCAAACCCTGGTTAGAAGCAGTGACTTTTCCTAGGAAATCATGTTTTCTTACTGATCTTATTCATTTTATGCCTTCCTGTAGGGTTGAGTTTCTCAAGGGCAGGGATTGCTTTGGTCATGTCTCAGTGTCCCCAGCCCCTAAGACAGTCAGTATTCAATAAGTTGCAGTTAAGTTGAATGCTGTATATTGTAAAATGTGAACTCCCAGAGAGCAGGGATTCTTTTCCTTTTATCCTTAGATCTCCCGCTCCTGGTTTAGTAAATGCTTATTGGGTTGGTTTGCGTCTTATCATGAGCCCCTCCAAAAGACGTGACCGCATCGTTGCTTCCTTGCAGGCGGTGCGCCTGGAAAGCGCGTGGACGGACCGCGTCAGGTACATGGTGGTGGTGTACAGCAGCGGGCGACAGGACACAGAAGAGAACGTCCTTCTGGGAGTGGACTTTTCCAGCAAGGAGAGGTGTGCCGGCTTGGGGGGTGGATTCGAGGGAGGAACGCTAAAAGCAAGATTTTGAGTATTTTTAGTGGGAACTCTTGGCCCGCCAAGGACTCCTTGGATAGCTTCTAGAAAGTCCATAACGTTTGGTTTATTTTTTTAAATATTTGGACAACACATTTCAATAGAAATGGCTTCCTTTTACAATTCTGTGCATTATATATTATATATTATACATGATATATTATGTATTTAAACCATCATTTGGAAAGAGGTCCAGAGGCAGTAGTCAAGGGGTTCAGAACACGCCCCAAAATTTGTAGATAAGTCGACTGACATGGGAGCATGAAGGACGTAAGGGAGCCTGCTTACTGAGCTTCCCGTTCCAAAGGAACTATAGCTGAAAAAGAGGCTCCCCTGGGTCACCCCTTCCTGCCAAGAAGTGGCCCCACCCAGTCTGTATTTGAAGAGCTGCCTTTAGAGCTCTGTGCATCTAATCCAACCCTTTTACATATGAGGAAATCGTGTCCCAGTAAAATAAAAGCAGTGCAATATTGGAGCAATCCGGAAAGGTCTCATATATGGGATAGGAGCTTTGACACCGAGCCCGGCGGAAGTAAGAGGACATTTATTTCTGGCATGGGGCACATCCAGAGATGGGAGAAAATATGGGATCTGAGGGCAAGAAGGTCAGGTTGGTTGGACCCTAGGACAGGTGAAGTGGAATGAGACGGCTGGGGGTGCCCAGAAAGAGCTGAAGAAAACCTGAATTCAGATCCAATCTCAGACACTAGCTGTATGACCCTGGGCTTTTGGCCTCAGTTTCTTCATCTGTAAAATGGGAATCATAAGAGGACCTTCATCGATGGGTTATTGTCAGGCTGAAGCGATAATAACTCTAAAGTGCTTAGCATAATCCCCGACACATAGTAAATGCTCTGTAAATATTAGTGTTGTTCAGTCATTTTTAAATTGGGTCTGATTCTTATTGGCAGATATCAGAGTGGTTTGCTATTTTTTTCTCATTTTACAGATGAGGCAAACAGGGTAAAATGATCTCCCCCTCCCCTCCCCCATAATTATTTGAGCTTGGATTTGAACTCCTGAAGATGAGTCTTCCCGATTCCGAGCCAGGGCTGCGTGCACTATGGTGCTCCCCAACTGCTCTATGTTAGTGTTAGCTGTTGCTATTATCGTAGTTATTATTATTGTCATTACCATTATTCGCTCTTGAGGGTGCACAGGTAAGTCGGAGCCAAGTGGAAGTCTCCAGTACCGAGGAGTTGAGTGAGCAGGGCAGAGACAGAGTCAGATGCGTGTCTGAGAGATATCACTTGGGCAGCCGGTGGAGACCCTTTGGGATGCTAGGAAAATTTTCCCTGACATCACGCCTAAATCTATCTCACAACTTCCACCCATTGTTCCCTTTTTCCTCCTGCCTGGCAGGACGTAGCTAAGCCCTCTCACATTTTGTTGTTATTCAGTCATTTCCAGTCATGTCTGACTCTTGGTGACCCCATTGGGGATTTTCTCGCCAGAGACAGTGGAGCGGTTTGCCATTTTCTTCTCTGGCTCATTTTACAGATGAGGAAACTGAGGCAAACAGGGTAAAGTGACTCGTCTAGGATTTCACAGAAATTAGTGTCTGAGCCTTGCTGAATTTTCCTGCATCCAGGCCCAGCACTCTATTATTGCACTACCTAGCTGCCCAGTTCTCTATGACCAAGTGGAAGGTTTGATGGGTTTTCTTGGCAGAGATACTACAATATTTTGCCATTTTCTTTTTCATCTCATTTTACAGATGAGGAAACTGAGGCAGAGTAAAGTGACTTATCCAGGATCACCCAGCTATTAAAGTATCTGAGGCTGGATTTGAACTCAGAAAGATGTATCTTTATGTTCCAGGCCCAGTGCTCTGTTCACTATGGCATCCCCAAGCTGCCTTTTAGCTAATAAGTATTTCTTTTAAAACTGCAATAAAGTCAGAAGGCCTGGATTCGAAAGCTGCCTTTTTACTTTTAATAAGTCACGGCGCCTCAATTTAATCAACTTTAAAACAAGAACTGGGATTTAAAAATCCCTCCCTGGGTCTCTTCTTGCTTCCTCTCCCCTCTGTGCCCAGTTCCTCTAGATGCTCACTGGGTGGCATGGATTCTAAGGCTCCTGCCTTGCTGTGGGGACACCCCAAGTTGAAATAACGAGACCCGAGTTCAAATCTCACCTGCCACTTGCTGACTATCTAACCTAGACATATCCCTTCTCAGTTTTGTCATCTGTAAAATAAGATTAATAATAATAACATTCTCACGGGGCTGTTGTGAGGGTCCCATGGGTGTAAGATACTAGGAGTCTTCCCGTGAAGATCACTGGACTTGGAAGCTTCTCTCCAGCCTCAGTTTCTCCTTTGTAAATGAGGAGTTTGGGCTCTGATCTCTAGCTGCCCATCTCGACTCCAGTACCTGGGGGATGCTGTTCAGGAAGCCCCTCTGCCTTCTGGCCCCACTGGATCGGAATCCCAACTCAGCCCCTGGGCGATTGCAGTGGGGCCCTGTCCTAAACCCGCTCTGGCTCGGCTCTTAATGCCAGGCCTTCGTTGGTCCCTGGTCCTCGGCAGTGTTGAGGCTGAAATGCTGTCCCAGCTGGGAGTCCGGGACACTGAGAGAGCCGGATTTCAGTCTCTCTTGGCCCAGGGGCACCTTCTCTGCGTTCCTGTAAGACAGTTCTCTAGGGAGGCCATTAAAAGGTGCCCAGGTACCCCTGAGATGTCGGCGCCACTCCCTGCCATAGCCACAGAGCCTCCCAGGCTTGTTTTTCCATGCCCAAAGAGTTTCCATCATCACCTGAGGAGGCTCAGTGAGGAAGAAAATAGCAACAGAAAGCCACTCGGGTAGCCTGGGCCCTGCCACAGCTAGGGACCATGTCCCCAGCCCGGTGCCTCCCTGAGGGGGAGGAGAGCCCCAAACAGGGCACCAGCCTCCTGAGCAGGGCTCAGGCCGTGCGCCAAGGGGCCCTGCCCAGGCTGCTGGACCATGTGGCACTAACCCGGTGTAGAACCTCCTGAAACGGGAGTCCAGGGCCTGGAGCTGCCTCTGCCCGGGGTTTCAGAGGACAAGCATGGCTCACAGAATAGTCATCTGAGCTGGGAGGGAAGGGAAAGAAATAAGCATTGACATGGCACCTACTGTGTACCAGGCACTGGGCTAAGCGTTTTTTACAGATAAACAACAGATACTGTTGTAATCCTGATTTTATAATCGAGGAAACTGAGGCAAACAGGTTAAATGACCGAAGGTCACAGAGCTAGTATGTGTCTGAGGTTGGATTTGAATTCAGGCCTTCCTGACTTCCAGCACCATGGTTATAGTCTCTGTGCCATTATAACTCTAAGGAGTCTGAGAACAGGGGATGTGACAGCTGGGAGGGGGCTCAGAACTAGTGATGTCAGAGCTGAAGGGAGCTTAGAACAGGGGATGTCAGAGCTGAAGGGAGCTTAGAACAGGGGATGTCAGGGTTGGGAGGGGGCTTAGAACAGGGGATGTCAGGGCTGGGGTGGTTTAGATCGAGGGAATGTCAGGGCTGGGAAGGGACTTAGAACAGAAGATTGTAGAGCTGGAAGGGGCCTTAGAGCCAGGACAATTCTGACTTGGGTTCAAATCCTGTCTCTGACTTTTCCCTGTTGGATAGCATATTATTTATCTCTCCTGAACCCTGTAAAATGAAGGGGTTGAACTTGGCCCCTGAGGACTTTTCTATCTTTAAATTTAGGATCTTAAAAATGAAATTACATTAATCTCAGGATAAATTGATTTATCCAGGATCACACAGGTACTAAGTGTCTGCATCTGGCTTTAACTCAGTTTTTCCTAATCAATAAGCATTTATTAAACTCCTCCTGTATACCAGGCACCATGTCTGTTGCCAGAAAAACAAAGACAAAAGTAAAATAGTTCCTGCCCCAGGGTGCTTACATTTTCTCAAGGAGTCAACCTACACATACAAACATACACATGGGAAAAAAAAACACACCAGGTGAGATTTTTAGCCTGGCTGGACTAGTAATTGTGGCCAGTTAAGAAAGTTCTTGTGTAGAAGGTAAAGTTAGAGCTGAGCTTTGAAGGAAACTGGGGTTTGGAGAAAGAGAAGAGGAAGAGGAAATGCATTCGGGGCAGGGGGCACTGCCTGTGTAGCAACTCAGAAATAGGAGATGAGCTATTGTGTGTAAAGAGTAGCCAGAAAGGTGGTTTTCCTGGACTGTTATTTGTTCAATATTTTTCAGTCCTGTCTGACTCTGAGTTTCTTGGCAGAGATACTGGAGGGGTTGAGCAATTCCTTCTCCAGCTCATTTTACAGATGAGGAAACTGAGGCAAACAGGGTGACACAGCTACTATCTAAAGCCAGATTTGAATTCAGGAAAAACAATCTTCTTGATTCTAAGCCTGGTGCTTTATCCACTATGGCGCCACCTAGTGACTTCTGAATTGTAGAGGGGAGTCATTTAAAAAGCCAGGTTGTATAGGGCTTAAAGCCCAAATAGAAAAGTGTATATTGGATCCTAGAAGTAATAGGGAGCCATTATGTTTATCGAGTGAGGGAGGGAGATCACAAGATGAGGGCTTTTGGAAAATCACTTTGGCAACTCCGGAGGATCCCTTGGGGGGGCAGAGTCTCGGATCAATTAGACAATGGTTCCAATTAGGGTTCACTCGGTAGCTTTCTTTGACTAGAGAAAGACATGAGAATAAGAGATACCACCAGCACAAATAACCCTCCTTGCAGCTTGTTGGTAAGGTGGGCTGACCAAGAGCAAAGGGAAGAGACCACAAAGGGACCAAGGAACTGTTTGGTCCAACCCATCTCTGGACAAGGTGTGCCCCAGGTGGCCGTCCTGACTACATGGGGCACCCACCATGAACCAAGGTGGCCTGTCCCTCTAGGAAAGCTTCCATCCAACCTGAAGTGGACTTCTTGGCGCTTCTTCTGGGGCTGAGCCTCCTTCCTTGGGATAGCCCCTCACATCAAAGGGAGAGCCTGGCCTTGGAAGGAAAGTGGGGTTGAAAGCAGGGTGGCAGGTCTAGAACTGGAAAGGACCTGGGAGTCTAAAGTGAGGAGACTGAAGCACCGAGAAGCCCCAGTGACTCCAATCCAGAGCCAGTCCCCAGCTGGGCCATATGCTGTCTGTGTGTTTTACACTAAGTCACGCTAACTCTGGCTCTCAGTTTTATTTTCTGGGAAATGAAAGGGTGAAGTCCAAGGACCTTTTCCCTTCAAAATCTGTGACCTTAGGACTCCTTTGGGTCTGTTTCCTCTGATGGAAAGTGAAGAGGGGTCCCTTCTCGTTCTAGGTCTAGTTCTAGGTCTTTCCCGTGATGGTTCCATCCTGAGTTGTCGGGACAATTGGGCGTCTTATTCTTTTTCTGATATAAACATAGGGGACCGGTTGGGGAGCAGGAATGGCACCAGGATATGATCCCACTGTAATCTCTTGTCTGCCTTTTCTTCCCAACAGCACGAGCTGCACCATAGGGATGGTCCTCCGTCTGTGGAGTGATACCAAGATACACCTTGATGGTGATGGGTGAGTGGGTGAAAATGGCTCCTTTGAGGATCTTAGAATAGGGGATGTCAGAGCTGAGAGGATCTTAGAACAGGGGATGTCAGAGTTGGAAAGATCTTAGAACAGGGGATGTCAGGGCTGGAATGAGGGATGTCAGAGCTGGCAGGGGCCTTAGTACATACAATGTCAGAATTGGAATGGACATGTTATCTAGACTCCAGCTTCTTAAATTGGGGTTCACAACCCCATATTGAGTCTCATAACGAAATATGGGAGTCGGGAAATTATGATTTATTATCGGTGCTTGATTTCTAGTCTGTTTTAGAAATCCATATATCCAGGATCACTTAAAAATTTCTTGGCTGAAAAGAATCACAAGTGGGAAAAGTTTCCAAAGCCCTGACTTAGAGAGTATTATTCCTCTTGTGTAGCGAGTTTCTTTTCCTTGTTTTTTCTCAGTGGATTCAGTGTGAGCACAGCGGGCCGGATGCACGTCTTCAAGCCGGTGTCTGTCCAGGCCATGTGGTAAGTGTCGGTGCGCATTGTCACGGGCTAACGGCAGAAACTGGGGAAGAAGCACCCTTTGCCGTCACCGCCCCAAAGGCTGGCTTAGCTCTCCTAGGTGAACATCGATGGCCAGGGTGCGGGTCCAGCAATCTGGAACGTGTCAAAGGCTTTCCTTTCCAGGTACCCATGGGCATCCCACAAGAAGGGAGCTGGGAAGAGCCTTTGGACATAAAATGTCAGAGCCGGGAGGGGCTTAGAACAGGGGATGTCGGGGCTGGGAAGGTCCTTGCTAAGTGATATTTCAAGAAATGAATGTTTAAGTTCTGTCTAGTCCAGTGCCTTCATTTTTACATAGAAAGAAGATGGCCTAGATCAGAAAATAGGTCTATGTCCTTAGAGTCAAGAAGTCTTGAGTTCCAATCCTACCTCAGACACTTACTAGCTGTATGATCCTGGGCAAGTCACTTTGCCCTGTTTGCCTCAGTTTCCTTATCTGTAGAATGAGCTGGAGAAGGACATGGCAACGCCCTCCAGTAACTTTGCCAGGAAAATCCTGGCTAAGAAGAGTTAGATAAGACTGAAAAACAACAACAACAAAAGCTCCATAAAGGGAGGGACAGTATCATGTTTATCTTGGTATCCCAAAGCCCAGCACAGAACACTGCTTTTATTATTTTATTTTATTATTTTTATATTATATATATTATATTTGATTATTAAAAACATGGTTCTTTTTGAGCTGAATTAAAAAAAATTAATGAGGCAATTGGGGTTCAGTGACTTGCCCAAGGTCCCCCAGCTAGGAAGGGTTAAGTGAGGTAGAACTTGAACTCAGGTCCTCCTGACTCCAGAGCTGGTGCTGTATCCACTATAGCACCAACTAGCTGCCCTGAGCTGAATCAAGTTGAAAGAAGCCAAATCTCCTTCCCTCACCCACCTTTCCTGCTCCGGTAACCCCTGAGCTCCCAGAAGCCTCTGCCTGCTGCCAGAGATCATCCTTTCTCTTCTCTGCAGGTCGGCCCTCCAGATCCTGCACAAGGCCTGTGAGGTAGCCCGCAGGTACAACTACTTCCCCGGAGGCATGGCCCTGGTGTGGGCCACCTACTATGAGAGCTGCATTGGCTCCGACCAGAGCTGCATCAACGAGTGGAATGCCATGCAGGACCTGGAGTCCACCAGGCCGGACTCCCCAGCCCTCTTCGTGGACAAGTAGGTGCCATGGATTCCGAGCTGGGTCCTGGTTGTGCCCGCCATGGCCCTTCCCTCCCAGACAAGGAATTCCTCTGGGGTTAGAACGTGGAAGGCAAGATCTTAGAATGTACTAAATCCATAAAAATCTGTAAATGTTATCAGCCTTTGGAGGGGCCTTAGAACAGGGGATGTCAGAGCTGGGAGGGGCCTTAGAACAGGGGATGTCAGAACTGGGAGGGAGCTTAGAACAGGGGATGTCAGAGCTGGGAGGGAGCTTAGAACAGAGGATGTCAGAGCTGGGAGGGGGCTTAGAACAGGGGATGTCAGCGCTGGGACGGGCCTTAGAACAGGGGAAGTCAGAGCTGGGAGGGGCCTTAGAACAGGGGATGTCAGAGCTGGGAGGAGCCTTAGAACAGGGGATGTCAGAGCTGGGAGGGAGCTTAGAACAGGGGATGTCAGAGCTGGGAGGGGGCTTAGAACAGGGGATGTCAGCGCTGGGACGGGCCTTAGAACAGGGGAAGTCAGAGCTGGGAGGGGCCTTAGAACAGGGGATGTCAGGGCTGGGAGGGGCCTTAGAACAGGGGATGTCAGAGCTGGGAGGGAGCTTAGAACAGGGGATGTCAGAGCTGGGAGGGAGCTTAGAACAGAGGATGTCAGAGCTGGGAGGGGGCTTAGAACAGGGGATGTCAGCGCTGGGACGGGCCTTAGAACAGGGGATGTCAGGGCTGGGAGGGGCCTTAGAACAGGGGATGTCAGAGCTGGGAGGGGCCTTAGAACAGGGGATGTCAGAGCTGGGAGGGAGCTTAGAACAGGGGATGTCAGAGCTGGGAGGGAGCTTAGAACAGGGGATGTCAGAGCTGGGAGGGAGCTTAGAACAGAGGATGTCAGGGATGGGAGGGGGCTTAGAACAGGGGATATCAGAGCTGGGAGGGGCCTTAGAACAGGGGATGTCAGAGCTGGGAGGGAGCTTAGAACAGGGGATGTCAGAGCTGGGAGGGAGCTTAGAACAGAGGATGTCAGAGCTGGGAGGGGGCTTAGAACAGGGGATGTCAGCGCTGGGACGGGCCTTAGAACAGGGGATGTCAGGGCTGGGAGGGGCCTTAGAACAGGGGATGTCAGAGCTGGGAGGGACCTTAGAACAGGGGATGTCAGAGCTGGGAAGGAGCTTAGAACAGAGGATGTCAGAGCTGGGAGGGGGCTTAGAACAGGGGATGTCAGCGCTGGGACGGGCCTTAGAACAGGGGATGTCAGGGCTGGGAGGGGGCTTAGAACAGGGGATGTCAGCGCTGGGACGGGCCTTAGAACAGGGGATGTCAGCGCTGGGATGGGGCTTAGAACAGGGGATGTCAGGGTTGGGAAGGAACTTAGAACAGGGGATGTCAGAGCTGGGAGGGAACTTAGAACAGGGGATGTCAGGGCTGGGAGGGAACTTAGAACAGGGGATGTCAGGGCTGGGAGGGAGCTCAGAACAGGGGATATCAGGGTTAGTTTTTTAGTTTTTAGAGGTCACCTAGACCTATTCTCTCACTTCAGAGGCTACTAGTAAACAGGGAAGAATTAAGGGACAGTGATTGATCCAGAATCACTCAGATATTAGTAGTCCAGGATCCAAGTCTCCTGACTCCCAGGCCAGTGCTTTCCCAGCTCCTCACCCCTTCACCCTTGACTCCTGACCCCCTCAGCCTTAGCTCTTTCAGCTACTTCTATCTGCTTTTCCAGAAGAATCTCTTTTCTTCTCTAATTCCATCCCTGATCTGACCTGTGACCAGCGGCCATCTTTGACTGGGACTCCCTTTTTTTTGTTCCTCATTCAGGGCCCCTCGATTTTTCCCAATATCTTTGAGGGACTTTCCAGAGACCCAGCCTGAGTTCTGACCTTTGCCCCACTCCCTTCCTGCTAAGAAGCGCTGATGCCTCTGACCTGGTGGGTCACAAAATGACCCCCCAAGTGTTCATCAGCTATTAGTTTCTGCATTTGACTCCCCCCCCCCAAGATTTCTCATGATTTCTTAAATATTCTTTCTCCCCCCAGGCCCACAGAAGGGGAAAGAACAGAGCGCCTCATCAAAGCCAAGCTCCGAAGCATCATGATGAGTCAGGACTTGGAAAATGTGACCTCCAAAGAAGTAAGAGAATGGGCGTCCCACGGCTCGCGGATCTCTTTCAGATTCACAAAAGCACTTTCATCAGAAAGTAATCTTTCCATTTTACAGATGGACAAACTGAGGCACAGACAGAGGATCTGACTAGTCTGGCATCACAGCACTAATAAATAGAAGAGCTAGGTTTGTAGAAGTTCATGACCCAGAATCCCAGAGGTAGGGAGGACCCCAAAGTTCAGCCAACCCATCCCTAAAGGAACCGCCCCTCTAGAACATGGTCATTCTTCTGGTATCCAGCCCCTCCTTCCCAGCCAGCAGCCCATTCCCCTTTTGGACGACTCGGATTGGAGGGAAGCTTCTTGATCTCGAGCCTCAGTTTGCCTCTTTTTGATTTTAGTCACTCCCCAAGCATTTCTTGCGGGCCAGGCTCTGAGCTAAGGGCCCGGGATACAAAAGGCAGCAAAGGACGTGTCCAGCTACTGCACATACAAGATGGGACGTCCCAAAAGTCTCAGTGCAATTTCAAGCTTATTCAAGCCTAAAGCTTGGGATCTGTGAAATTGTTTTTAAAATATTCTGATAAGTGGTTTCCTTGGCAATCCTTTGGATGCATTTAAAAACATGAAACTGATCAGCTTTCACCAAGATGCCAGAATGATTTATGATCTGAAGCATTAAGGACCCCTCATCTAATCCAGATGGGTAAACTGAGGCACAGAGGTTTGTTGAATTTGCAGTCCAATAGAACTCCCCTCAATTTTTTTTCCCTGAGGCAATTGGGGTTAAGTGACTTGCCCAGGGTCACACAGCTAGGAAAGGTTAAGTGTCTGAGGTCAGATTTGAACTCGGCTCCTCCTGACTTCAGGGCTGGTGCTCTATCCACTGCACCACCCAGCTGCCCCTTTTTTTTCTTGTGACTCCATTTCTTAGGGAATTGTCATTTTTTTCCCCTGGCCCATTTTATAAATGAGGAAAACAGAATCATAGAGCTAGTAAGTGTCTCAGGTCCAACTCTAACCACTGCACCATCTCACTTCCCCTTCTGCCCCAAACAAGTTATGTTCACAGGTGGTGGCTGCAAAGTAGATTTAACTGTTAGAAGGCAAAACTACCTTAGAATTAGAGGCGTCCAGAAGGAGGCAGTGAGCCCCTCATCACCTGCAGTCCTCAAACAAAACCTGACTGATACTTGTCAAGGATGTTGTCATGAGAATTCTTCTGAGGATTTGCTGTGGACAGAGGTGCCTCTGGGTCGCCCCTAGCTCTGAAATCCTGCCCAGGAAAAAGGGCCAAGAAATGACCAAGCTTTAAAAGAAAGAAGGGAGGAAAAAGAACTTATTGAGCTATTTTGACAAAGAAGCCTTGAGAAAAATTTTCTTCTGGTGTTATTTTCCCTCGAAAATAAAAAATATATATATCACGTAGGAATCCAAAAATAACAGAGCTTCCCAAACTGGTTTCCTGTGTGAAAATGGGTTTAATTTCCTCCACATTTTTAATATCTCCTCTTGACTTGAAGTGTATTCCATGCCTTTGTTCCCCATGGATAATCCTTTGTGGCCTTGAGAATGCATTTAAAGACTTAAATCATGCTGGGACAGCATGCTTTGGGTCATTAAGCGGGTGGAAATACCCGTATTTTACAGATGGAGAAACTGAGCCCTTCTGTCATCATAAATTTGAGGCCATCTGTGAAACGGATCAGACAAGACAGCCTGAAGAGCTACAGTCTGCTCCTTCTACCACTTCTCACGGTTTAATTAATATTGTGCCCGTGCTGTAGCTACCAGTACAAGAAATACTGCCCTCCTTTTTTATCTTTTTTTTTTCTGAGGCAATTGGGATTAAGTGACTTGCCCAAGGTCACACAATTAGGAAGTGTTAAGTCTACAACTAGATTTGAACTCAGGTCCTCCTGACTTCAGGGCTGGTGCTCTATCCACTGCCCCACCTAGCTGCCCTCCCATTTTTACAACTGAGGCTAAATTACTTGCCTAGAATCACAGAGCTAGTAAATAATAAAGCCAAGTCTTAAACCCAAGGCTTCTACTTCTTCTCCAGCATTTTCATGCATGTTGGTAGTGGGATCAGACCCATGAGTGATTTTTGAACTTCCAGCTTGAGTGAGATACAATTAAAGAACGCCAGATACAATGTGTTATAGTGTATCGAGGTCTGTCTTAAGGTAAAAAACAGGGTTCAAGTCAAGTGATTTATAACTTCTCATCCATCCAAGCATTTAAATTGTAAGCATTGCCATTCCATCTCTGGGGAAGAAATTTCCCTGCTTGGAGTTTGCTGCTCTGATAAAATCTCTGGCCTAGACCCAAACCCCAAATTTTATGACTGTTGAAAGGATATGTGACATTTTGTATCCTCTCTGAGAGGAAAGAGGAGACATGGTTTTCTTTTTATGAATTGTGGCTGGTACTGTGGGGTTTTTTCCTTTGGGGGAGAAAATTGTCTCTTAATAATTATTCTTCCTGACATTTCACCGCTCCCCAGATACGCAATGAATTAGAAAAGCAGATGAACTGCAACCTGAAGGAGTTCAAGGAGTTCATTGACAATGAGATGCTTCTCATCCTGGGTCAGATGGACAAGCCCTCCCTCATCTTTGATCACCTTTATCTGGTAAGAGGCCCAAGTTATATGTGATGTCTTTTTTCAGGAACACGTGGCAATCCCTGAGGCTCCTTTGTGGCAAGTCAATAAGAAAACAGCAGGCTAAAGCAGTCAGTGACTTAAGAAACCAATCTTTTTTTTTTTTTTTTTTAATTTTTTTTTTTTTTATCAGGCAGAATCCCCTGGAAAGTTTGTTTGAAATGTGACTCGTAACTCTTAAGCTGGTCCTCAGGTTCTCTTGCACTCCTAGTAATATGTGGATTCCTTTGAGTGCCCTCTAGAATGCTAGAGAGTTTTCAGCAAACATTAAGTGATCACTATTGGGGCAGCTAGGTGGCGAGGTGGATAGAGCACCAGCCTTGAATTCAGGAGGACCCGAGTTCAAATATGGCCTTAGACACTTAACACTTCCTAGCTGTGTGACCCTGGGCAAGTCACTTAACCCCAGCCTCAGGGGGAAAAAAAAAGTGATCACTGTTTTGCACCCTGTATTTTTTGGTGCAGGACATTCAGATTTAAAGAAAACAGTCGGGGCAGCTAGGTGGCGCAGTGGATAGAGCACCAGCCTTGAATTCAGGAGGACCCGAGTTCAAATCTGGTCTCAGACACTTAATACTTCCTAGCTGTGTGACCCTGGGCAGGTCACTTAACCCCAGCCTCAAAAAAAAAAAAAAAAAAAAAAAAAAAACAGTCCATCTTTCATTAGGAATCATGTGCTCCCTTAAGGAGGGATAAAACACTTCCACATATAAAATAATACTAAATTGAATGGAACAAATGCCCTTAAATTTACCACATTCCTCTTCTTGAATCCTGTGACTACTGTGCAGTGTGTATTTAATCCCTGTTTTACAGATGAAAAAACTAAGGCTTAAAAAGATGATCTGAGGACAGCTAGGTGATGCACTAGATAGATAGGGCATTGGCCCTGGAGTCAGGAGGATCGGAGTTCAAATGCTCCTTCAGACACTTAACATATCCTAACTGAATGACCTGGGAGTTACTTAATCTCAATTGCCTCTGAAGAAGAAAAAAGAGGAGGAGAAGGAAGAAGAGGAGGAGGTGGAGAAAAAGAACAAGAACAAGAAGAACAAGAACAAGAAAATCTGACTTGCCCAGAAGCCAGGGGATTGATTGTTCGAACCAAGATTTGAACGCCAGTCTGGATTACTCTTCCTGTTATACCTCCCTGCTCTAGAGTCCATCCCCCTCGTCTACAGAAGAAGAAATTGAGACCCAAAGAGATTGGACCGAGGAGTGACCTTAGAATACAAGAACTGGGAGGAAGCTTAGAACACAAAGAATGTTAGAACTGAAGAGACCTTAGTACAGAGTGTCAGATCTGGAAAGGGCCTTAGAACAGGGAATGTCAGAGCTGAGAGAGAACTTAGAACATGGAATGTCAAGGCTGGGAGGGGCCTTAGAATAGAGAGTATCAAAGCTGGGAGGGGTCTTAGAACAGGGACTGTCAGGGCTGAAAGGAACCTTAGAACAGGGAATGCCAGAGCTGAGAGGAGCCTTTAAGATCATCTCCTACATCACCCTCTTGTAATCGTGCAATAAGCAGGCCAGAAAGGTCAGATGATTTGCCAGTTGGGCAGCCCGTTTCAGGTCCTCCACTAGGTGGTGTCCCAGGCTAAAGGAAGGCGGTGGCCATCACTGCTTTCATTACCCCGGTAGCAGGAGCTGGAGCTCTGGATCATTTTTTCCATGATTGCTCCTAAAGGAATTTCAGGATTTGAGCCATTCTTTCCCCCTACCCTTCCCGTTCCGTGAAGTGAATTCTGGGTCAGAGCAGCTTAGCAGAAAAAGCAGGAGACAGGAGATGTTTGGGAAAGGAGAAAAGGCCCTGGGTCCTTGTAAAGACCCACTTTGGCTTTAGAGAAGACCCATAACGTGGCTTCTGTCTTCTCTATAGAGAGGTGGGGGGGTTACGGGAAAAGAGCGCCGCATGCGCCAGCAGACAGGCTCACCGTGCAGACCGCTGGCTTAACTCCTGCAAGGTCAGGTTCGGTGTTTGGGTTGATCTAACTGGAAATGATAGTAGTAGAAAAACAAAGTCACTAATACATTTGCCACTGGATTGAGAGGATCTAGTTTATATTCTCTGAGCTTCCAAGGGAAATCACCCCATCTTCCTAAGCCTCAGTTTCCCCATTTGTACAATAAAAATAGTAATGCTTGTACTACAAGCAAAACATTTCACCACACCTGCTGTGTGGTGAGCACTATTCTCATGAGAACGGCCCTAGGAAAGTATGTTCTATTTACATTATGTCTTGAGTAATATATTAACCCCTTGAGGGTGGGCGCTATCGTTTATCTTGTCCTGGTATCCTAGGCGCCGTACAGGGGCTTGGCCATTATGGGCATTTAATAAACGTTCAATTAGACTGACTTGTCCTGGCTCAGCCAATGCCTTGCCTTGTGGCCGTGAGCGAGTCCTTTCTCTTTTCTCCACTTCGATTTTCTCTTCTGTGAAACAAATCACAGAGTTGGAGAGTTGACTGTGACCTCCTTCACCGCCTGCCTCAACCGGTCTACCATTGCTGACTCGTGTCTCCAAAGGCCCTTGCAGCTTTTAGCTCCCAGGTGTCTTTGCACTGAGAACCAGGAGGGCTCATGGCGGTCACCTGGATCCTCCCCACCCCACTCCCCTTGTCCTTCCTCCACACAAACCAGACTTTACAGGCGGTAAGCCCAAGGCGCCGAGTGGGTAAGGGAAGTGATAGCAAAAGCTGGGGCTTGAAGGTCATTCCCCATGTTCTGGATCCTTTGCTCATCATTCAACATTGTGATCTCTGACATCCACTCAGCCCCGGAAGAGAGCTGAGTATGTGTGTGTCTGTCTGTGTGTGTGTGTATCTCTTTGCATATCTGTGTGTCTGTCTGTATCTGTGTGTAATTCTATGTCTTGTCTGTGTGTCTCTTTGCTTATCTGTGTGTCTGTCTGTGTGTATCTCTGTGTGTCTGCTGTAAGTACATACATACACACCTCTCTGCCATTGCTAGGCCCCTGCCCCCAGTGGGGAAGCCCAGGCCACATGTGCCCTTTGGCCAAAGGGGAACCTCAAAGTGTTCCACATGGTTACTGAGAATGGACGGGGAACCCAAGAACCAAGTGATGCTCTTCCAAGTCTTCCCAGAAATTCTCTCGCCGCCCTTAGGAGTGTTTTTCCAAAGGCGGCTCCATCAGGAAGGCCTCCTGATGTTGGAGCTGAGAGAAGGGCCAGGAAGGAGTGAGCTCCCCTTGATTCTCTGTTTCCATGAAGATAATTGACCTCGTCAGCAGTTAGCCCATGGAGAAAGCCTTTGCTTAGGACAGAAAGGGTTGCTCAGTTCAGTTCAGGGATGGAAGAGAACTCAGAATAGATTTTGTTTTAGACCTAACAGGAATATTAGAATTTGTTGGGGTTGAGAGGGTCCTGACAACAGGGGATGTCCAAGCTGGGAGGGAGCTTAGAACAGGGGATGGCAGAGCTGGAAAGAACCTTAGAACAGGGGATGGCAGAGCTGGGAGGGGCCTTAGAACAGGGGATATCAAAGTTAGGAGGGAACTTAGAACAGGGGATGGCAGAGCTGGAAAGAACCTTAGAACAGGGGATGGCAGAGCTGGGAGGGGCCTTAGAACAGGGAGTGTTAGGGCTAGGAGGGAACTTAGAACAGGGGATGGCAGAGCTGGGAGGGCTCAAGGGCCATTACATCTATTTCAGCCTCATTTAACCACTGAGAAGACTGAATCTCAAAGATTAAAGAGCCTTCCTACAGCCAGAGCCCAAATCTCCTCCGCCATCACTGCCTCTAAGCCCCCAGCGTCTCCTTGACTCTTCCCCTTAATACCCAGGCCTTGACCAAACCCTTCCCTGGCGGAGCCCCTCGAGCCAGGCCACAGGCACTTCCTGAGGCTTTGGCCGGCTGAACGGTGTTGGATTTTTGTATGTTCTTTGCTTCCTAGGGATCTGAGTGGAATGCGTCCAATCTGGAGGAACTGCAGGGCTCAGGGTGAGTACATCGGGGCCCATTATCAGGGAGGCTTCATTTAATCAGGCCCTTCCTCATCCAAACCCAGGGAAGGCTGCCATTGACCTTCAGACCCAGGAGTAAAGGCCCTGAGCAGCCTGCCAGGAACAGGCTGTTGTCCCGCTCCGCCCGTCGGTCCCGGCAGCTGGCAGAAGCAATTAGTGGCTCTGACAAATGCACTTCAAAATGTCACGCCCTGAATAATTCATGAGACTCAAATGGTCGGCCTTTTCATTTTTTGGTGGGGAAATGGTTTTTTAAAAGAAACACAAGTGCCGCAGACCATTGTTGAGACTGCCACGGCTGTCTCAGAGCAGGGAGGGCTTAGAATAGAGAATGTCAGGGCTGGGAGGGGCCTTGGAACAAAGCACCTCAGAACGGGTAGGGGGCTTAGAACAGGGGATGTCAGAGTGGGGAGGGGGCTTAGAACAGGGGATGTCAGGGTTGGGAGGGGGCTTAGAACAGGGGATGGGAGGAATCTTAGACTAGAGAATGTCAGAACTGAGAGGAGCCTTAGAACAGGGGATGTCAGGGCTAGAAGAGCCTTACAACTTGGGATGAAAGGGGTTTTAGAATAGGGAAAGTCAGGGCTGTTAGTCTCACTAGCCTTTCCCAGTACCACTTTTCTACCCAGAATCCTAAAAGCTCAGAGCTGGCAGGACCCTAGGAAATCCCTCCCCTCCTCCTCTCTTCTGCCTGGGTGCCTTGGATCATAGCATCAGAGGTTTGGAGCCAGAAGGACCCTCCAAGGTGGTCCAGGCCAAGCCCTCTGCTTTACACACGGATGGGCGAGCATCAGCCATCACTGGGCCTTGCTCCAGGCTAAGCCCTGGGGACAGAAATGCCAAGGAGAGACAAGCCCTGTCCTCCAGGATCTCTCCTTCCAATTAGAGAAGAGGAAGAGGTGGCCAGGGAAGGGAGACGACTTGGGAGGAGCTGGGCAGGGGAACCAGGCTCCCCTTCCCAAACCTCTGCTAGCTTTGGTTTGCTTACGGCGTCTGGGAGAGGAGGAGGGCCCAGGAATGGAGGTGTAGGATGAGAGTTTGCACTCAGTGCCATGGAAGGCCCCCAGGAAGCTGAGAGGGGCCCTGGTCAGACAGACCACATCCAGAGGGCCACATTCAATTCTGGGAAGGACAGGGATCCAACAGGATGGCAGAGGGGTCAGAGTTCGTGCCACATGAACAAATCTGTCAACTAGCATAAGCACCCACTCTGCCAATCTCTGTACTGAGCCCTAGAGATAGAAATACACAAATGGGCGCTGTCCCTGCCTTCAAGAAGCTCCCGTTCCACTGTGAAGATTAGCTGGAAGACAGGTGGATCTTTAGTCTGAAGAAGAGAGGGCCGGAGTTAGGAGAACTAGGAATATTAGAAGCGGCTGGATGTCATAGTTCATAAATCACTGGACTGGACTTAGGAAGACCTGAATTCAAATTCAGAAGTTTACAAGCTGAGTGACTTTCCCTGTCTGCCTCAGTTTCCCCATCTCTAAAATGGAGATGATAACAAGACCTCCTTCGCAGGTTTTCTCCTTTTTTTTTTATTTTTTATTATTTTTATTATTTTTTAAATTTTTTTTTTAAGGATAAGGTGAAGATATTTATAAAATGCTTTGCAAATCTTAAGTAATATCTAAATAAAGAAGTTATTTTTAGAAGTCTCCCACTTGGAAAAAGAAGGAGGATTGCTCTGGTTGGCCCAGGAGGTGAGATCCAGGAATGAGGGGGAAAGTCCTAAAGAGGCCCATCGAGGCTTCCTAATGAAGCCGTCCAGGAGCGAGACGGGCATGGGCAGAGCTTCATGGGCCCTTTCTCACTGGGCACCTTCAGGCATCGACTGGGCGGCCATTTGTCGGGCATATTATAGGCTGATTTTTGGATGGACAATAAGATCCCTTCAAGTTCTGTGAGGCAAATTTGTAAATCCTTTGGCGGATTTTATACACAGGGGATCAAGTGATTTTTTTTTTTTTTTTTAACTCCTGATAGTTTATGATACATAAAGAGGGATATTATAACACAGGGAGTAATGGAGATGAAAAGAAATTCAGGGAGATTTAAAAAGGGAAGATCTCAACTCAGTAAATATTTATTAAGCTCCTACTGTATACCAGAGACTGAGCTAAGCATGGGGGATATGAGACCAAGACAAATCAGGCTGCGCTATTGGGGAGCTCCCAGTCTGACGGACCCTGTCAGAGGCCCAGTTCACACCCAGGCCCAAAGCCAGTTCTCTATCAACCTCACCTCATTGTCTTGAACAAGCTGGAGAGGAGGAGAATGTAAAAATGACTGAGACGGTTTAGAGAAAATCAGGTACCCCAAGATTGTTGGAAAAGTGGGGTCCCAGGAGGGAAACAAGACGGGAGCAGTAGGCTGAATTCAAATTGTTGAGGCCTTCTGCTGTCAGGTAGAACTCATACTTTGTCCTAGAGGTAATAGGGATCTCCAGAGGCTTTTGAGTGAGGGAGTAACAAGGTCACTTTGAGTCTGGAATCAGTGACTTGGCAAGCATTTATTAGGCGCTTTCCAATGTGCCAGCCAGTGTTTTGCTGCTGAGATGTTCTTTTCTTCTTGGGACTGAAGTATAGAACTGGGCTTTGCCCCCACCACCAATAGTCTAAGACTCTCTTTGAGGCTGGATTGGCTTAGACGTGGTTTGAGGAGGGGGACCAATTAGGAGGCTGGTACCATTGTGAAAGATAGTTATGAATTAGAAAAGTAGAACCAATATGTCTTAGCAGCTGGTTGGATGTGGGAGAAAAAGGGGTAGATGAGTCAAAGATCAGAAATAAGGACACACATGATGGAGAAAAGGACGCCGTCCTCCCCAAAGAGCCAACTTGGATGGAGAGACTAGTTTTGGGGGAAGATGAAGAGTTCAAGTTGAGGTCATATTGAGTTCCAAATGCAATTGGGTTTGCCAGCACTGCTGCCCAGGGGAGAAATCAGGAATCTCTGATTACTATTTACTTGATTCCTTTTTTTTTTTTTTTTAATAATTTTTAAAATTTTTTAAATTTTTAAATAATTTTTAAAATAATTTAAATTAATTTTAAATATTTAAACATAAAATAAATATTTTATAAACATATATGTAAATAAATATTCACATTTATGTTATATATATATTTTTATAAATACATAAAAAATAAATATTGGGGGCAGCTAGGTGGCGCAGTGGATAGAGCACTAGCCCTGAATTCAGGAGGACCCGACCAGACACTTAACACTTCCTAGCTGTGTGACCCTGGGCAAGTCACTTAACCCCAGCCTCGGGGGGGGGGGGATAAATAAATAAATAAATATTAAAATTAAAACTTAAAATTTTTACTTTTTAAATAATTTTTAAATATTTTTTGCATCTCCCAGTATCCCTCCTCCTTCCTCTCCTAGAGAATAAATCCATATAACAAATAGTATTTTTTTAAATAACAAAAAAGAGAGGAAGAAGAGAAAAATCAACATAACTGACTAAGACGTTGAAAAAGTCTGAAAATATGTATGTATGACATATAAAATGTACAACACTTGTGGAACTCTCCCCTCTGCCAAAGCATGAGGTGAAAGTATCTTCTCATATCTCTTTATTCTAGTCCCATTTGATCTTTATAATTTTATAACTCTCCTGATTTTTTTCCTTATAATTTTATTTCTTTTCCTTTTCTTTTTTTTTTTTTTTTAATAACATTTAATTTTTTCCGATTACATCCAAAAACATGTAAAATGTACGTGGTTCTTTCCATCCTGTTGTAGTCCTTTTTCCATATTGTTTTCTTGACTCTATTCTGCATCAATTCACGTAGATCTTTGTTCGCTTCTCTGTATCCATCATTTCTTAGATTGTATCAAGAATCCATCCCGTTCACCTGCCACTCTTTATTTCTTCATTCCCCAGTCCATGAACATCTACTTTGTTTCCAATTCTTTGCTGTCACTAGAAGTCATTCCAGTAGCTTTCAAGCTTTAGAGAATGTTAGAGATATTCTTTTCTTTTAAAAAAAAAAAATTGTTTCAGTGAACAAAAATCTATTCTCCTTCCTACTCCACACCATTTAAAAAAAAAAAAAAAAACTAAGAAAGAAAAATAAAATCCTTGTAACCAATATGTGTAGTCAAACAAAACACATTCCCACATTAGCTGGGTCCAAAAAGTAGATGTCTCATCGTGTGCCCACAGTTGCTGGGATTTTCTGAATAAATACTGGCCTCCTGCCTGCCAGGAACAGTGTGGGGAGCCCAGAAGCCTTCACTCCAGAGCAGGATGAGAGACGAATGTTCCGATCTGGATTCCAGGGAACAGATGTCTGAACATGGCTATTATTTTTTAAAAAGGGGGAAAGAACAAAAACAAACAGTTCAGGGAGACCAGATCCCCTTTCGGCGGGTCCGCCCTCGTGACATCCACGGATGACCACATTTAAAAGTCAAGACTAAACAAATCCTAAAATACATTTCTGGGGCTACCGGAGATGTTTTCTTTCTCTGGAAAGTCTGTTTGAAAAGCGAGGGTGGCGATAGGCCGATAGGCCGTGGGTTTGGGCCCCCAGGCCCGGAAGGTGCTCTCTTACGGTAATAACAGCTTACGTTTCTGCCGCACCTGACGGGGTTTTAGACATTAACTCACTGGAACCTCCCAGGAATTCTGGGCAGGAGGAAAGGGAAGAGACGTTAGCCAGTTTTTACAGGTGCGGCTAGATGGGGTCCCGGGAAGGTGAAGTCACTGGCTGAAGGGCATCCCCCGTGTCGGCCACAGGGCCAGGATTGGAGGCCCAGGCCTCTGGGTGTCTCCACTCCCGGGAAATCTGAGTTAAGGCCCTTTCCCTTTCTTGCTCTCTAATTGCTCCGGATCTACAGAGCCCCTGAAAGGAGAGATATCAGCTGAGGGAGAATTGCAGGATTGATGAGAATAAACACGCCCAAGGAACAGGCAGACTTTTAAAAACAAACATTTTAAGTGGGTTTTGTTCTAGAGTGTTTGGGTGGGTAGAATCATGGAATACCAGGTCTGGGAGGGGCTTAGAACAGGGGGTGTCAGGGCTGGGAGGGGGCTTAGAACAGGGGATGTCAGAGCTGGGAGGGAGCTTAGAACAGGGGATGTCAGAGCTGGGAGGGAGCTTAGAACAGAGGGTGTCAGAGCTGGGAGGGGCCTTAGAACAGGGGATGTCAGAGCTGGGAGGGAGCTTAGAACAGGGGGTGTCAGAGCTGGGAGGGGGCTTAGAACAGGGGATGTCAGAGCTGGGAGGGAGCTTAGAACAGGGGGTGTCAGAGCTGGGAGGGGGCTTAGAACAGGGGATGTCAGAGCTGGGAGGGGGCTTAGAACAGAGGGTGTCAGAGCTGGGAGGGGCCTTAGAACAGGGGGTGTCAGAGCTGGGAGGGAGCTTAGAACAGGGGGTGTCAGAGCTGGGAGGGGGCTTAGAACAGGGGATGTCAGAGCTGGGAGGGGGCTTAGAACAGAGGGTGTCAGAGCTGGGAGGGGGCTTAGAACAGGGGGTGTCAGAGCTGGGAGGGAGCTTAGAACAGGGGGTGTCAGAGCTGGGAGGGGGCTTAGAACAGGGGGTGTCAGAGCTGGGAGGGAGCTTAGAACAGGGGATGTCAGAGCTGGGAGGGGGCTTAGAACAGAGGGTGTCAGGGCTGGGAGGGGGCTTAGAACAGGGGATGTCAGAGCTGGGAGGGAGCTTAGAACAGGGGATGTCAGAGCTGGGAGGGAGCTTAGAACAGGGGATGTCAGAGCTGGGAGGGAGCTTAGAACAGGGGGTGTCAGAGCTGGGAGGGAGCTTAGAACAGAGGGTGTCAGAGCTGGGAGGGAGCTTAGAACAGGGGATGTCAGAGCTGGGAGGGAGCTTAGAACAGGGGGTGTCAGAGCTGGGAGGGGGCTTAGAACAGAGGGTGTCAGAGCTGGGAGGGGGCTTAGAACAGGGGAGGTCAGAGCTGGGAGGGGCCTTAGAACAGGGAATGTCAGAGCTGGGAGGGGGCTTAGAACAGGGGATGTCAGGGCTGGGAGGGGGCTTAGAACAGGGGATGTCAGGGCTGGGAGGGTGATTAGAACAGGGGATGTCAGAGCTGGGAGGGGGCTTAGAACAGGGGACGTGAGGGCTGGGAGGGGGCTTAGAACAGGGGACGTGAGGGCTGGGAGGGGACAGGATATGAAAGACCTGAAGGGGGCCTTAGAACTAGGTATAGAACATTGGTGCTGGAGGGAACCTTTAAGACCTTCTAGTCCATACCCCAACTTTGGTGTCAGAAGCTGAAACCCAGAGAGAATGAGTTGCTTCATCCCACTGGAGCTTGGGCCCAGACGTGGAGCCCCCGGGTCCTTCCTTTCTCCCTGTAGCCGGGGTTCGGTTGGGATGGGAGTGGGGGAGAGGCCTTTGCTGGGGGGAGAGAGTGCATTCCGGCCCCGTTCTCACCCTCTCGTCTCTTGCTCTTTACCATCCCAGCGTTGACTACATCTTGAATGTCACCAGAGAAATAGATAACTTCTTCCCGGGCCTCTTCGCCTACCACAACATCAGGGTGTATGATGAGGAAACCACAGACCTCCTCGCCCATTGGAACGAGGCCTATCATTTCATAAACAAAGCCAAGTGAGTGGGGGGGGGAGGATCCAGGCTCGTCCCCTGATTGGTCAACATTAATTTAGCACCTACTGTGTGCCAGGCACTTTGAAGAGCGTGGGCTGTTCCGGGGCATGAGCCCAGGAGGAGAAAGCTCCACAGCGAAGGGTCTCATTCAAGTCAGCCTCTGTGCTGCAGCCAGGAAGCTAAAAATGCCTGCGGGGGGGGGGGGTCTCTGCCCTAAGAAGTTACACTCCCATCAGGCCAATGTCAAGTTGTAAGGGTTGTACCTTCTTCCTGGGGTTCTCACATGGCTCAGAAGCATATTAAAGCACTTTATAGGGGCAGCTAGATGGCACAGTGGGTAGAGCACCAGCCCTGAAGTCAAGAGGACCTGAGTTCAAATCCTGCCTCAGACACTTCACACTTGCTAGCTGTGTGACCCTGGGCAAGTCACTTTAACTCAGTTATCTCAAAAAAAAATTAAAATTAAAAAGAAAAAGGCACTTTATAAATCCAAGCTAGGATTGTGACTTTTAATTACAGGGCAGTGGGCCTTTGCCAGTCCCACCCTTTGTGAGCCTGGCCTGCCTTCCATGCCCCAAGCGGCTCTGCTCTCACTTTCCAGAGCAAGTGCCGTGATCTATTTAATGAAGGGACTTTCCTCCTTCTGGAGTTCCCTGATGAATCCCAGCTCGAGTCCCTGTGTCCTTCTTGGGCCCTTCCCACTAATCTGAAATGAGGGTGCCAGGTCAGAAGGAGCGGACGCAAAATGCTGAGACAGTCTTGGATTTTCCATTCGTAGTTTATCCATTTAGATATGTCCAAGCACAGAGAATTCTGGTCTTCCAGTTTAACATCGGGAGATAAAATAATCCCAGCCTAGGGAGAGTGTTTGATCAACGAGGCAGCCCCACAAGGTGGGCCGCGAACATTGCATTGTCCCCATTTTAGGGGCAGGGCCGCTTCCAGGGATTTCCCCCGTTCTGGGAGTTCTTGGATAAGTTTTTGGTGCCTAATAAGTGCTTGTTGACGGAGTGACCGTATTCATGCCCCAGAGGAAAGGTCCAGAGCTTCCTGAGGAGACTGTCACGGGTTTGGGGGCTCCCAGAGCCCGGCTGCGGAATTTGAAAGGCAGGCGCAGCCCCATCTGACACCCTCCTCCCCCCCCAGCCGGCCGAGCAGCTGCAGGTCGCATAAACAGTCTGGCAGCCAGATCATCCCCTTTCTCCCGCTCCTCGCTCCTCGGGCTGCTCCCTCTTCCTCCGGCCGAGCTGGGAGCACACTGATCCCCCTCCCTTGGTCCCGCCCGCCCCGTCTGTCCCAGCCCTCAGATTCCCTCAGACAGAAGTTTTCCTTAGGTCCCAAGCTGGGAGTTCAGAGCTCCAAGGCTGAGTTGGGAGAAGACCCACTTCTAGAACCTAGAAACAATGAGTAGGGACGTCTAGAACTCCAAGGGAGCCCTTGGCCCAGACGGGCCGACCTCCCCCTTTGACGGGAGGAAGCAGAAGCCCAGGACCCCAGTTCTCAGCCTAGAAGGCCTCCCTCGGGTCCGAAGGAGGAAGAGGAGCCTGGGAGAGTTTGACTCTAGTCATCAGGCGAGATTGGGCCAGTGTTCCTTAGGCATGACGCCGTGACTGTCCCCATACCTAGAACACTCGCCGTCCGGCGTCCGCTTTCTCTCACACACAGCTCGGGGAGCACCTTAAACCCCGACCCTCTGCTCCCTCCAGAAATATCCTCTTCCCTTTCTGATTCTGAACCTCTAAGGTACTCCCGGCAAGAAAATCCCCTTCCCTAGTGCAGATTAATACCTGCTCCAAACCTCACCATCTTAACTGAGGTAGAATTCGAACTCGGATCTTCCTGATAACTCTGAGCCCTGCTCACTGTGCACTGTTGTATCTGACCATCCCTCTTCAAATCCATTCAGTCACAGGGCAGTGGACAGGGCACAGGAATAGGCATTCATAAGAAACAGGTTTCAATACTGCCACAGAGCTGTGTGACCCTGGACAAGTCAGTTTAACTCTGTGTGCCTCAGTTTCCCCATCTATACAAAATGAGGGGGACCAACTAAACTCTGGTCCTGTGATCTGAATTGAGGTAGCAGAACCAGGCTTGGGCTGGATCTTCTTTTATCTCTAATTACTGTTAGGTGTCTTTGCAGAGAGGCTGCTGCTCCCCATCCCCCTTTCTCTCTTCTCCCCTGCTGCTCCCCGTCCTCCCTTGCCCGCTTCTCCCCTGCTGCTCCCCGTCCTCCCTTTCCCACTTCTCCCCTGCTGCTCCCCTTCCTCCCTTGCCTGCTTCTCCCCCGCTGCTCCCCGTCCTCCCTTTCCCACTTCTCCCCTGCTGCTCCCCTTCCTCCCTTGCCTGCTTCTCCCCCGCTGCTCCCCTTCCTCCCTTGCCTGCTGCTCCCCGTCCTCCCTTGCCCGCTTCTCCCCTGCTGCTCCCCGTCCTCCCTTGCCCATTTCTCCCCTGCTGCTCCCCTTCCTCCCTTGCCTGCTTCTCCTCTGCTGCTCCCCGTCCTCCCTTGCCCGCTTCTCCTCTGCTGCTCCCCGTCCTCCCTTGCCCGCTTCTCCCCTGCTGCTCCCCGTCCTCCCTTGCCCATTTCTCCCCTGCTGCTCCCCATCCTCCCTTGCCCACTTCTCCCCTGCCCCCCCACTCCCTTCAGATCACAGGCTCCCCCAGAGAGTCTCCTCCGGGGCCTTGGGCAGCTCGTGACATTGGTGGACGTCTTCCGGCTGGAGAAGCTGCTGTAGGAGGCCAGACGAGGGTCCCGACTTCTTCCCAGCCGCACCCACCTCAGCCCTCCCCTTGCCCAGCAGGGCCTGCCTCGGCCTGGCTTCCCCTCAGGCCCTGATGCATTTTTCAGTTGAGGATCTCCTCTCCCGACTGTGCCGGTCTGGGTCCATAAGCCTCCAGGCCAGGCTGGGGGTGGGCAGTGGGGCGAGGTGACTGAGCACAAGAAAACCCGAGTGTTTTTCCCACACGCTTAGCTGGCTTCCCTCCTCCTCACCTGGCCTCCCTCCCTTCCCCCAGGAAGAACCATTCCAAATGCCTGGTGCACTGTAAGATGGGCGTCAGCCGGTCTGCCTCCACGGTCATTGCTTACGCCATGAAGGAGTTTGGCTGGCCCCTGGAGAAGGCCTTCAACTACGTGAAGCAGAAGCGCAGCATCGCCAGGCCCAACGCGGGCTTCATGCGCCAGCTGTCCGAGTACGAGGGCATCCTGGACGCCAGGTGAGGGCCCGGCCCCTGGGGCCGGACAGGGCCAGACCCCCAGCAGCACTCGCTGGCTCCCTGGGACTCCCGGGACTCTAGATCGCTGAATAGGGGGCTGGGAAGGACCTTCACAGGGGCCCCCCCTTTTACCCTCGGGGAGGCGGGCCCAGGGGGGCTGGCAGTACAGTAGAGACAGAGAGGACAAGAGGTAGGTGGCTCCGAGCCCCCAGGGCCGGGACCGTGGCTTCGGGCTGACCGCCTTCTGCCTTTGCTCCTCCCAGCAAGCAGCGCCACAACAAGCTGTGGAAGCAGCAGACGGAGAGCAGCCTCCCGCAGGGGCCCGACGAGGCCCCCGGCCCCGGAGCCTTCCCGATGGAGGGCTTGGAGGCAGATCTGGAGGCCCGGCTGGTCGCCCTGGACGGCCCCAAGCAGCCCGGGCTCCTGGACAGTGCGGCCCCTGCAGGCCCGGCCTTCCCTTACTGCTTCCGCCAGCTCTCAGACCCCCTCCCCAACTCCTCAGGCCACGGGGGCGACTTCCTCCAGCTGGAGGACTTGGAGAGAGACGCTCTGCTTGGGGGAGAGGCCCGGCCTCCCGAGGCAGCGCCCGAGCCCGCCAGACATCCCCGGAAAGGGTCCGGCTCGTGTGACAAGGAGGTCAGGAAGAGGCTGGAGTTTGGGGCCCCCAGGCCTCTGAGCAGCGCCGGGGCCCAGGTGGAGGACATGGAGAGGGATGAGAGCCCGGGGGCCGAGAGGCGGGCCCGGCCCCTGAGCCAGCCGCTGGAGAACCGCTTCAACCTCAAGGAGAACATCAACAACAACAACAGCAAGAGGAGCTGCCCCGAAGATTTTGAGGTACAGAGTGCCAGGGAAAAGGGAGACGGGGCTGCCTCCCGGGCCCTGCAGGGGTCCCGTCCAGCTCTGAGCCAGTCCTGTCTCTCTGAGGGAGGGAGTGGGCTGTGGGGGCTGGGGCTGGGGCTGGAATCATGAAGCCCCGGGTTCGGATCTCCCCTCAGACCCTTTATAAAGCAAGAGGGCTGAATTCGGGCCTTCTCGGCCCCAAGTCTGCGACCTTCCGCTCCCGGCCTCATTTCCTGCCCCGCAGAAAGAGCGGGTTGGCCCTGGTGAACTCCCATTCCCGCACTCCCCAGTCGGCCGTTTCTGTAGCAGCTGAAGCTTTTGCCAAGCGCTCGCCCCTCTCAAGGGGCCGCAATGGGAGCTGGCGAATCCGCTGAGATTTAGGAGTCCCTGCTGGCTTCCAGCTCGGCGCAAGAGCCACTCGGGTCAGAGCCCGGCTCCGGGACTAATTAGCCACGTGACCCTGAGCAAATGACTTCTCTGGGCTTCCCCTGGGCAGCCACGTGCAGAGCGACCTCAGCAGTCTCATCCCTGCTTTCATATTCTGCTTTAAGGCTGGCAAAGTGCTTTGCAAATGATCTCATTTGCCCTTCCCCTCCCCAGAGGTGGATGCTACTATTGCCCCATTTTACAGATGAGGAAACTGAGGGAGCAAAAGTTATGTGACTTGCTCAGGATCACACAGCTAGTCCCTGAAGGTGGATTGGAAGTCAGGCCTTCCAGACTCCAGCTCAGTGATCTGTCAGATTTCTTTTTTTTTACTTACAAATGAGCTGGGGTATGGGGACCTTTATCCTCTCCAGAGGTGGATGCTACTATTATGCCATTTTACAGATGAGGAAACTGAGGGAGCAAAAGTTATGTCACTTGCTCATTTTCTTCCCCCCCAGCCGCCCTCTGCTCCCACCTTGTCTGCGGCTGTGGCTCCCCAGGCTTCCCTGATCCTTCACCTCCTCATCTCCTCGCCACATCCAGTCAGGGTCAAACCTTTTTGATTTGTCTCTGTCCTCTCCTCTGAAACTGCCCTCCTTCCTTCAGCCCTTAAATACTGACTTTTCTAAAGCTCCTGACACCCGCCCTGCTCTATAACCCTCAGTGGCTCCCTATTAGCTCCGGGAGCAAATGGAAAATGCTCCGTCTGGCATTCACAGCCCCCCCCCTCCAGTCTTCTCTCACCCAGCACCTGCTCTTCCATCTGGCCCCCCAGTCTGTCTCTCGGCTCTGGCCGTCCCCCACAATTCACTCTCTTCTCCCTACCTCGGAGCTTCCTCTGAGTCGCAGCTAAAATCCCGCCTTCTACAGGAAGCCTTCCCCACCCCTTTAATTAATACCAGTCACTCTACTCCCTGGCTGCCCATCTTTGGGCAGGTACTGATATTATTCCCATTTTACAGAATGTGAAAACCGAGGGTTAGAGAAGTTGAATGACTTGCCTCGAGTCACGTTAGCAGCTGGGGCAGGGTTTGAACCCAGGTTTCGTGGGCTTATAGAGCCAATGGGGCCATCTGCCGAGGGCCAGAGAGGTCATGGGTCTGGAACCTCCAAGAACATCGAGTCATCTTCTTTTTACATTTGGGGATACTAAGGCACGGGGTCATTATTAAGTGACTCATCAGGGTCAGCCAGCGAGCCCGCCTCCGAGGTGGGATTTAGGCCCCGGACCCCCAGTCCATCCCACCTTCTCTGCACCGCACCATGCTTATTTGGCGGGACGAGGGGGGCCCGCAGATATCGTTGTCCCGTTTTACAGATGGCGACGTGGAGGCTCGGGGTTGCACAGTTAGTAAGAGCCGAGGCGGGATCTGACCTGGGCCTTCCCGGCTGCCTCTCCCGGGGGAGACGGGCCGCTCTCCTCCCCTTAGGCCGCTGCCCGTCCACCCCCGTCTCACTGTGCTTTCTTGCCTTCCAGCACGACGCCATATTTGGAATCCTCAACAAGGTGAAGCCTTCCTACCAGTCGTGCGCCGACTGCATGTACTCCGCTCCCAGGGCAGGGCCGGAGGCTTTCGGGGAGCAGCGCGAGAAGACCCTCGGTCCCCCTGCCATCTGTACCCAGCCTTCCCTCCTGCCCCCTCCCACACCCTCCCCTGGGGACCGGGCGTCCGGCAAGTCCCGGCTCCTGGAGAGACCGTGCCCGGGCCCCGGGGAGAGCCCCCCGAGCCCCGCCGCAGACCCCCCAGAGTCTCCCAGGGAGCCTCAGAAAGCCAAGCCGCTGGCCCTCCTGAAGAACTGTGACAAGAGCCCGCCCGGCCTGGAGGCGCCCAAGGAGGAGCCGGCCTCCAGGAAGGAGGCCCGGGCCGCCAAGGACCCGCGGCTGCTGCTCTTCGCCAAGGAGCTGGCCAGGCCCAGCACCAGCAGCTACCTGATGCAGCACCAGGAGTCCATCATCCAGCTGCAGAAGGCCGGCTTGGTCCGCAAGCACACCAAAGAGCTGGAGCGCCTGCAGGGCGTCCCCGCCGAGGCCGCGTGCCCGCTGCGGGAGGGCGCCGGCGCCCGGCTGGAGGCCAGCATCCCCGAGGAGAGCCCCGAGCTGCCGCCCCCCCGGGGCGGGCCGGACCCCCCGGCCTCCCCCCCCTGCCCCGGCGAAGCCGCCCTGCCCCTGGAGGGGGCCTCCCACAAGAGCCCGGGGCCCCCCCTCCTCTGCCGCCCGGACCACACCAGCAGCTTCTCCAAGGACTTCCTCAAGACCATCTGCTACACGCCCACCTCGTCCTCCATGAGCTCCAACCTGACGCGGAGCTCCAGCAGCGACAGCATCCACAGCGTGCGCGGGAAGCCGGGCCTGGTGAAGCAGCGGACGCAGGAGATCGAGACGCGCCTGCGGCTGGCCGGCCTGACCGTCTCCTCCCCGCTGAAGCGCTCCCACTCGCTGGCCAAGCTGGGCAGCCTCAACTTCTCCTCGGAGGATCTGTCCAGCGAGGCGGACGTGTCGACCCTCGTGGACTCCCAGGACGCCAAGGCCGGCCGCACCGCCTCGTCGCGGGATCCTCCCGGGAGCCCCTCGCAACCGCCAGGGAAGCCGGCCCCGGGTGGCCTGTGGGCGGGCCGAAGCTGACCCGGACTTCCCCGGCCCCCGACACGTGTTCTCACACGCTCTCCCCACTTGTCGCGGCCGGCTCCTGACGGCTTGGTTATCACGGGAAACTGGACAGATCTCGACGCCCTCCTCGGCCAGGCCGTAGTAGAAGGGCCTGGGGGCTGCAGGATCAACGGCGGAACATAGCACAAGAACACTAGCGGGCGGCCGCCGGCCTGGGAGACCCAGGATACTCCCTCCAGGTCACACAGCTGAACCCCCGCCGCCACTCCCAGAATAACGGAGACGCGGCTCCTCGGTGTCCGCGGGGCTCCGGGCCGGCTGGGACGAAGCGGTCGTGGTGGTCCCGTTAGAAGGCCACGGGGGCCCGGCCCGGCGGGGCGACGGCAATTCTACCTCGGTTCTGGCGGGCTTTTGGTTTTGTATTTCATTTTGGATGCTCGGTCTTATCTAAAAAACAAAGAGAAACAAAATTCCGGTGACCCGAGGCTTGTTCCTGAGAGGGACCGTGTCAGAGGGGGCCCTCGGGGTGGTCTCTGGTACCCTGATCACCTTGGAGACGGAGCTGCTGTCTAACAATGTCGCGGATGGAAGTGGAGGTGCCGGGCTCCCTGGCCACTGCCCAGGCTGGTTGTACAACCCCATGATCTGACCGCACGGAGGGACGGCTGCCGTAGTCTGCCCAGCTTTGGGGCATCTGGTTTGGAGGTGGTAGTTTTGGAAGAGCGGATGGGCAGGGGATTGGCTGCCACAGTCTAACGCCGGCAATACGGGCCGCCCAGGTTTGAGCTCCACAGAGGGCTTGGAGGGGAAGGATCCACCATCTGGTCTCTCCCGAGTTCTTTTCTTTTTCTGGCCTAGAAAACTGGTGACTCTGGACGGGGTGAGTCCTCCGCTTTCTCTGCCGCTTTTCTCTCCTTCATGGAGACCTCAAGGAAATAGTTCCCTCAGGAAAAGGGCCAGCCCTCGCCGCCGTGCCCTGTCACCCTCCATGAGGGCTCCCATCCTTCCTAATGGATCTGCAAGGGCGGGGAGGGGGCAGGAAAGGGATCAAGCATTATTCTGGCAGGCCCTGGACTCAATGCTGTACAAAGAGCATGTCCTACTCTAGCTTGACACGGGGTCCTCGGGGGCACCCAGAATCCCCTTCTGCTTGCCTCAGGCCATTTCTTTACCCACAGCTCAGGGTCAGCAGTTCACACTGATTTCCTACATCAGGGGGAGATGAAAGTAACTGGGGGGGGGGGGGTCACTTGTTTTTGTTTTTTTTAAGTGAGTCATTTTTGGATTTCCTCTCCCCTCCTCCCGGGGCATCTGGGAACACATTTCTCTGAGACAAATGAGCAGGTCCTGAAGCGCTCCAGAGACGTTTACACATGTTCCATAGCAACCGCAAAAGGAATGGGAGGGACAAGTGGGATCTCTGGTGTTCCTTCCAGATCCAAACCTGCATTCTGGGATTCCCAAGGCGCCTTCTGGTGAAGGTCACGGGGTGGATTTAAATCTCAGACCAAATGGCTCACTTCGAGTGGTGTAGGGCACTTGGGGGATGAGAAGCCAGGTCCCCAAACTCTTTAAGTCTCCATCCCCCTGTAACGGGATCCAATATTCCAGGACTCCGACATCCCCTGCTCTAAGGCCCTCCCAGCTCCGACATCCCCTGCTCTAAGGCCCTCCCAGCTCCGACATCCCCTGCTCTAAGGCCCTCCCAGCTCCGACATCCCCTGCTCTAAGGCCCTCCCAGCTCCGACATCCCCTGCTCTAAGGACCTCCCAGCTCCGACATCCCCTGCTCTAAGGCCCTCCCAGCTCCGACATCCCCTGCTCTAAGGACCTCCCAGCTCCGACATCCCCTGCTCTAAGGCCCTCCCAGCTCCGACATCCCCTGCTCTAAGGCCCTCCCAGCTCCGACATCCCCTGCTCTAAGGCCCTCCCAGCTCCGACATCCCCTGCTCTAAGGCCCTCCCAGCTCCGACATCCCCTGCTCTAAGGCCCTCCCAGCTCCGACATCCCCTGCTCTAAGGACCTCCCAGCTCCGACATCCCCTGCTCTAAGGCCCTCCCAGCTCTGACATCCCCTGTTCTAAGAAACCTGTTCTAAGGTTTCTCCCAGCCCTGAAAATGCCTTTCTAGCTCCCAACTTCCTATGTTGTGTTTCTAATTTCTCACCCAGTCTTCTCCACTCCTTCATTCTAGCTTCCTTCTCTCTCCCTCCCTCTCTCCCTGCCTTCCCCACTGGGAACTATGCAAGTTCAAACTTTCAAAAGAGCTGCCTTGGCATTGAGAGGGGAAGTGACTGACCCACGATCACAGAGCTAGTAGGTGTCGAGGCAGTACTTGAACCCATGTCTTCCTGAATCCAGTTATGGACTTCCATAATTCCCTTCCTTCCTTCCCCTCTCCCCCCTCCTTCTCTCTCTCTTTCTCTGACACTGTCTCTTTCTGTCTGTCTTGCTCCTGTCTCTCTCTCTCTCTCTCGTTCTGTCTCTCTGTGTCTCTGTCTTTTCCTGTATGTCTCCTTTCTTCTCTTTCTGTCTCTGTCTTTCTATCTCACTCTCTGTCTTTCTGTCTCTGTATCTCTGTCTTTCCCTGTGTATCTCCTTTCTTTTCTCTCTCTCTCTCTGTCTCTCTATCTCTGTCTCTCTCTGTTTCTCTCTTTCTCTCTCTCTCTCTCTCTCTCTGTCTCTCTCTGTCTCTTCTCTCTCTTTCTTTCTCTCGCTCTCCCTCTGTCTCAGAGAAAGAACCATTTCTGATATTCAGGGATCTGGCTCAGGATGGGTCAGGTTTGGGGTGGGCACAGATTAAAAGTAAGTGACTTCAGGCCCAAGGTCCGAGGGCTTACGGACAGCGCAAGCACGTCTCATCAGGAAAGCAGACTCCAGGCTTCGGGGGGCAGCCAGTGATGCTCAGAAGCACCTTATTGAGAGGTCTTGCAGGGGAGCTTCCCCGGAAGGTCACACACAGCATGTAAGCTGCCCCTCCCCCTGAAGAGAGCTGGCCGGGACCCTTCGCCTGCTCCCCTCGCAGGGCCTCCCCCTGCACAAACTTTTCACCCATCATCCTTTCTCCGGGTAGCACAGGCAGAAGGCTGGGTGAGGGGAGCGCCTGCTCTGCAGGGTTTCCATAATGGCATTTCTGCCCTGGGCCAGGAGTGTGGAAGGAGCCGGAGGGCCGGGGAGCTGGAAGGAGCCGCTGACGCGCCCGCTAGCCCGGTGGCCGCGGCCATTCCCCGCTTCTCACCCCGGCCTTGCACTGAGGGTGACAGAGGGAGCCAGTTTTCTTTCAATATGCTTAGCAAGGAAGCTTTAAAAATGAGTCCCAACCACAGTGAAGAGCCCCTGAACGGGATATCTTAGGAGAGTGGAAACACTGGATTTTGGAGCTGGAGGAGCCGAGGGTCAGCCTACTTGGCTCTTTAGTCCTTGTATGACCTTGAACAAGGAAATATGCCTTTCTTAAATGTAAAGTCTCTTTCTAGCCTCTACTTTCTGCTCCTCTGATCATTCCAAAACACCGTGATTCTGACTTTCTGCTTCTGTTATTCTATTTTTTTTAACCCAGTCATGTCCTATTTGGGATTTTCTTGGCAAAAAGTAATTTGCCGTTTCCTTCAATGGCATTTTACAGATGAGGAAACAGAGGCAGATAGGGTAAAGTGACTTGGCCAGGGTCACATAGCTAATAAATGTTCAGGCCAGATTTGAACTCAGATCTTCCTGATTCTGGCTCTATCCACTAACTGCCCAGTTTTCTTTTTCTATTCTACTTCTGTTATCATCCTGTTTTTAAAAGGCACAAAGTCTAAAGGACAGTGTCTGATCTAGACAGAAAGCAACGTGGACTGGGATTAGCCATGGCAGGGATAGCTAATTCTTCAGCTTGACTTGGACTAGGACCTTTAAGAGTTTCCCATCAGTCATCTTACTTTTAAGACATCCATTCCCCCCTTCCTAAATTTTCACTTTTCCCATTGAAGTCCACCATATTCAGGGGGCAGCTAGGGGGCGCAGTGAATAGAGCACCAGCCCTAAAGTCAGGAGGACCCGAGTTCAAATCTGGTATCAGACACTTAGCACTTCCTAGCTGTGTGACCCTGGGCAAGTCACTTAACCCCAGCCTCAGGAAAAAAAAAAAAAAATTCCACCATCTTCCCCCTTTATGTTTGGTGATTTTATCAGTTCAAAGTTCCACTCACTGGCAACTATGTAAGTTCAAACCTTCAAAAGAGTTGTCTTGGGGGAGCTGGATGGCGCAGTGGGTAGAGCCCCAGCCCTGAAGTCAAATTTGGTTTCAGACATTTAACACGTCCTGGCAGTGTGACCCTGGGCAAGTCACTTAACCCCAGTTGCCTCAAGGAAAAAAAAAAGTTGCCTTGCCATTGAGAGGGGAAGTGACTGACCCATGATCACAGAACTAGTAAGTATCAGTAGTAACATTTGAACCCATGTCTTCCTGACTCCAATTATGGATTTCCATTTGCTGTAGCACATCCTTCTAGAACCCCCATGAATGGTTTTTTTCCTCCATCAGCCCCCCCAAAAAAAACTTCTCAGAGGATTATCACCTTTTTGCCCAATTACTTCTCATAGAAGAATGATTTTCAGGTTAAAAGTCTTTACAAAAAGAGGATGATGGGAAATTCATTTTCCATCCAATGCTCTGACAATGAGTGAGTTCTTTTCTGAAAGGGTTTCTCGGGAGAGCCATGCACCCCCTCTTCTGCCATCAGAGGGAGAAAGTTATGGGCTGTGGGGGTCTTACTGTGGCAGACATCGCTGCCCCTTCTGGAGACCGGTCTCAGCATCGGCCAGTCTGGCACCTGGGTTGAAGATGCTCCCAGGGTCCTACTGACACTAGGATCTCCCAGTCGGAGCACGGTGGGGGACCTGAAAGTTTCTCATCTTCCAGAGAAAGGAGGGGCCTGTTTAGTATTCAGGGGCCAGAGACCAGAAGGCAGAGATTAGCCATTCACCTGGCCAGATAGCATCCTTAAGGCCTCCTATGGACCGAACTGTGTCAAAAAAAAATAAAAATGGAGTGGGCTGGAAACATAGTGAGTGCAGCCTGTTCCCTTGGGCTGCCTCCCTCTTCTCTCAGGATTACCCACAAACCATTGTTCCAATTGCGTGACAGCCTTTGATAAAGGGGGGCAGTTGGATGGAGCAGTGGATAGAGCACCGGCCCTGAAGTCAGGAGGACCTGAGTTCAAATCTGACACTTAACACTTCCTGGCTATGTGACAGTGGGCAGGCCACTTAACTCCCATTGCTTCAGGGAGAAAAAAGTTGAGAATGTTGTTTTTTTCTTGTCAGAGGACTTTGTTCAAATCCTGCTATATTTGCCAGCTGTGACCTTAAATCAGTCACTTCCCTGGGCATCGCTTCATTGGTAGAATGAGGGCGTAGCCCTCGAAAGATCTCGTATGTTCCCATCCAGACCTAAGCCTGTGAGCCTCTGCATATTGTAAATGTTTTAGGGCTTCCTTTCCCTGGCTCCTGGGGATGAGGAGGAACCCACACTGGGTCCTGGGGACCAACCTCGTCTTCCTTTGGCAGATGTAGGCTTTCCTTTTGCCACTCCTTCCGAGGCCACTCGATTGCCTCAGTTTCCCCGGTTTATTTCATTTTCTTCCCTGCGGCTGCCCCTGACTCTCAGCCCAGACATGGGGCAGAGGGTGGTGGTGGCCATGGTGGTGATGGGAAAGGAGCTCCGGGGATGCTTCCCAGATCCACAAGCGCACAAGTCACCAGTGGAATCATGGTCCAGTCCTCAGACTCTGACTGCTTCCTCCACTGTCCCACAACCCCCCGTTCTCACTCGACCTCAGGCCACTCCACTTTTCCCACAAACGAGGCAATAGGCTACGTCCCCATCTCCCTCCAGACTTGCACTTCCTGGTGGGATGACTTTGTCTGCCACGGCCCAGATCGCTCTGGTTTTTCTAGGGTGAGTGTGACGTTGTACGTTTGTTGTAATCCACATCCACCGGGGACCGTGCCCCTAGACATCCTTTGGGATAGAAAACACAGCAGTGCCTGACTCCCTTGGGCCGGCCATGTATCGGGGCCTCCTTGACTCTTGCACCCCAGTCTGAGACACTGACCTCAGGGGCCTCTCGCCAGCCAGGCCAGAGCCATGCTGTGTCCCTGTCACCCCTGGATGCTTTGGCTGCTCACCACAGACCACATGTTGCCGCCCGGGCCCTGCACGTTTACTCGTCTGTCCTCCTGGTGAATAAGTGTGTGTGTGTGTGTGTGCGTTAGTGAGCATGGGTTACCCTACAACTGCGTGTATATACATATATGTACCTAAATATATATATATATATATGAACATAGAGACAATTTGAACCCAAGAGTTTTTCCCGGCCACATGCAGATCTCCCAGATGCCCTGAAAGCTCTCCAGTAATACCGTGCTGTAACACTGTCCTTGGAAAGTAGGGTTCGGGGAGGGTTTGAGTTTGGGGTTTTGGCCGGTCTTCGGTCCGGCCTCCAGCGTGCATCTGAGGAAGGGATGTCCCTGACTGAGAGTCCCTCCTCTCCCTCCCCTCCCCTGCTTGGGGCTTTCTTAGCCCGGCTGCATGAGAAGAGCTGTCTTCCCTCCCTCCTTCCTTGTACTGTAATTAGTTTTTTTACAATTGAGTGCCTTAATGATACTTTACGAATACTGTGTATTTATGCTGATCCTGTAGGGGATGGCTTTTTTGGTTTCCTGGGGCAGCCCACAGGGATGACATCGAGCATGTCGCAGGTGCATTTCTCCTCGTCCCGCGCTGAACTAGGGATGTGCGCACACGTGTGCACATCTCTTTGGGCCAGGGATTCCTAAGTCCTCTCTCTGGCTCTCAGAAGATCCAAAATTATCTCTCCAGAGAGATAGTGAGACAGTCCTTTCTTCAGACCGGATCCTTGGGATTCTTGAAAGCCATCACATGCAACCTCTGGGTTTGGGCCGAGGTATGAGGGGAGGTCTTGTTTCAGGGGACCATGACCCCCAAGGTCCCCGATTCAGGGTCTGAATACCTCTATTCAGGGGCTTGGCCAAGACCCCCAATCGATCCGGGCTCAGTCAAGGCTTGCCCTTTAGCCTTTGGAGTCCTAGACTGGCGCTCCTAATATGGTGCCCGGAGGTCTAAAATAAGCAAAAGCCGACCTGTGCGGGACATCGTAACTAAAACCTGTCACTTTGCCCAATCGTCTGCCCCTCAACTCATCACATAAATCATTTTATTCTTCCTTTTTCCTATTATCTGAGCCAGCTTTTATTTCCCTTTCTTTTGGCCATTGGGAGTGTGTTAATAAAGATCAGCCTATCCACCACCAACCCATCACCTCCCATTCCCCCCAAGCCTAAGCTGGTTACCGTTCGACTTTTCCAAAGGGGTGAGTGAGTAACAAAAGCCATCACCAAGCATTGCTCTTATTACGTATCAATATTCATCAACTTCCTTCTGGTCTTTTTTTTTTTTTTTTTTTTTTTACATACATATTTAAGAGGCAGTATCTTTTGTACTGTGAATTTATGGTAGAAGATGAATAATGCACTTTTTTTTTGGTCCATGTGTATTGTATATAACGTGTGTGCTTCTCATAAGGAAAATAAACTTTTTTTTTCTGTGCAAAAGACTCGATAATCTGTTTCAAATTGTGTGTGTGAGCACTTGCAACCAGCCCTGACTGACAGGAAACCAAGAACAGTTTTCATCAACATTATTGACCCTTTATTAATAAATTCTGTTTTAGTGCCTAGAGAGATGGGAGGGTATAGTACCACAAGCTCAGCACAAGAACCAGTGATTGAAGCTGGTGAATGAAATCCCCGTCCTCCTCTTATCATCAGCTCGGATTGTATACCCATTGGTTGGTAGACAGTGCAATAACTAGGGTAGGGCAATAGGGTTCTTTGCCCAGGATGCTAAAATTTGCAGGATACTGACCCTTGGTAAAAATTAATATTATGTGTTTACACATGTATATTTTGTATTTATATACATAGTCATGAGTTATTAATACCAAATTCCCTTCTGAATATTAGAGAATCCAACATTGCCAGAAAGCACTAGGGGGAAGAGAACAATTGAACAGGATTTCACTCTGAACTTTGCCCCCAGAGTAAGCAAGAATAACTAATTAAAATGAGTAGCTACCAGAGGTTGTCTTTTTCCCACAGGTGACTGTATCCTGGATGGATTCCTCCCCGATCTTAGCCCCACAGATCCCCTCAGCAATGGCTTCCTGCCCCCCCCCCCAGCCATTACGACAGGATCCCAGTTTCCTTCTATTCCTAAAGTCTTAGGCTTCCCGCCATCCTCCACAACACACACCCTGCTCAACTAAATTTGGCTTATGGAGGACGCATTAAGTGCTGTTCACCCCTAAGCACTAGAACAGATAATTATATCTCTGCCAGCAGGGAGCTCAGGCTCTCAGCAGCTCTTGACACATCCAGCAGTCGTTCAACAAACTTTTGTCAGCTCAGCCTCCCTCGCTTAAATCCAGTTCGCTCGCGTGTCAAGGATATCATGGTGGTCCTCGAGACACTTAACGGTCCCCCTGCAGGCTCCCGCTGCCAGGCTCCACGGGAGCTCCTTGGGAAGCCCCAGATCAGGAAAGTTCAAGATGTAAACCATCACCTTCCCCTCTCAGAGTCAGTCACTCCTGCTTCCAAACCCCCAACTTCCCAGTCTGGGAACTGCCTGGAGCTCAGCGACCGCCTCTGAACACATCCCTCTGCAACTTCTCTCCCTGACCAGCCTTGGCTTAAAGATGGCATCCAGTAAGGGAGAGCTCACGACCCTCCAAGGCCCTCATGCCTCCTTCGAGTATTTGTAATTGTTAAGAAAGGTTTTCTTCTCTTTGTTCGGTCCTGTCCAGCTCTCCATGACCCCATTTGGGGTTTTCTCAGCAGGAATACTGGAGCTGTTTGCCCTTTCCTTCTTCAATTCATTTTACAGATGAAGAAACTGAGGTAGACAGGGTTAAGGGACTTGCCCGGGGTCACCCAGCTAGTAAGTTTCCAAGGCTGAATTTGCACTCGTCTCCCTAGTCTAGACCTGGCACTCCACACGTGATGGCCCATCTCGCTGCCCAATGTTTTCTTGTGAGAAATCTAAATCTAGCACTCTGCAGTTCCCACCATGGCTTCCAATCCAGCCTTCTGAAGGGAAGCAGGATTTTTTCCCAAGATAGCCCTTTGTGTCAGTGGAGAATGCTGGCCCACAAATCTTCTTTAGGTCCAGAATCCCTAGTTCCTTCAGCCAGTTCTTGTACGGCATCCGGAGGACCTCCGCCATCTTGTTTGCCGATTCAGCCTTCCTCTCAGTTTTCTCTTGCCCCCATGCTTCTTCTCCTCCCCTGCCCAGACCTTTGACTCCAGCCCTGTCTGAGATTCCAGGGCCTGCTTTGTTAAGCCTTTGCATTCTCTGGCACCCAACCAGGGCCCTGTTCAGCTTCCCAACCTGCCCCGAACCAGGACATCTCCCCTAGAAACATCAGCATCCCTCATTGGTGGGAAAGTGCTTCAAGGGCAAGGATTGTCTTTCTACTTCTACTGTATACCCAGAGTGCTCAGCGCAATAACCATATAGTAAATGCTTAATAAATGCTTCCTCCATCTAGTCTATCTTCCTCCTCAAATTTTCCTTATTCCCTTCGCTCCATACTTTGTTCTTATTGCTCTGTCGTCCAAGTGCTGGCTTCTTCTGGGTGGGTACTAATGTTTTCATTTTTATAACCTCGCACGTAGCTCGGTAAGAGACAGAAATGTCAGGAGCCTTCAGAGAAGAGAGAGAGCAGCCCAGAAGAAGTGACATTTTTATCTGGACCTGAAGGGGCGGAACTCAGGAGAAAGCACTTTCACTTGGAGGGAACATTAGAGAACAAAGATCTGAAATGGGAAATCCTCCAGTTCACCTAAGAATGTAAAGAACCTGAGAGTCAAGTCAAATAAGATCAACAAGCATTTATTAGGCTCCTTCTATATGCCCGGTGTCATCTAAGTGTAAAGCATACCAAAAAAAAAGTGCAGTCCTCCCCTCAAGGAGCTTCCAGTCTAATTGGGTGAGAATACACAGAGAGCTATTGTGGAAGATGCACCCTCTAAGGAAAGGGAGTACCACTGATGGCAGGAGCCTGGGAAAGGCTTTTTATAGAAGGTGGTGTTTGAGATGAGACTAGAGGGGAGCCAAAGAAGCTAGGAGGGAGAGAGGAGGAGGAAGAGGAGGAAAAGCAGAAGAGGGAGAGAAAGGAGCACAAAGAGGAGGAGAATAGAGAAGGAAGAAAGAAAAGAAGAGAAAAGGAGGAGAGAAGGGAGAGATGAGGAGGAGGATGAAGAGCAGAAGAGGGAGAGAGAAAGGAGCAGAGAGAGGAGGAGAATAGAGAAGGAAGAAAGAAAAGAGAAAAGGAGGAGGAGAAGGAAGAGATGAGGAGGGGATGAAGAGCAAAAGAGGGAGAGAGAAAGGAGCAGAGAGAGGAGGAGAATAGAGAAGAAAGAAAAGGAGAGGAGAAGGGAGAGATGAGGAGGGGATGAAGAGCAAAAGAGGGAGAGAGAGGAGGAGAATAGAGAAGGAAGAAAGAAAAGAAGAGAAAAGGAGGAGGAGAAGGGAGAGATGAGGAGGGGGATGAAGAGCAGAAGAGAGAGAGAGAAAGGAGCAGAGAGAGGAGGAGAATAGAGAAGGAAGAAAGAAAAGGAGAGAAGGGAGAGATGAGGATGGGATGAAGAGCAGAAGAGAGAGAGAGAAAGGAGCAGAGAGAGGAGGAGAATAGAGAAGGAAGAAAGAAAAGGAGAGAAGGGAGAGATGAGGAGGGGATGAAGAGCAAAAGAGGGAGAGAGAAAGGAGCAGAGAGAGGAGAATAGAGAAGAAAGAAAAGGAGGAGAAGGAAGAGATGAGGAGGAGGATGAAGAGCAGAAGAGAGAGAAAGGAGTAGAGAGAGAGAATGGAGAAATAATGAAGAAAAAAAGAGGAAAGGAGGAGGAGGAGAAGGGAGAAAAAAAGAGGTCAAGTTGTGAAGGGCTTTAGAAGCCAGAGGCTTTTGTATTTAATCCTGGAGGTGAGAGAATCTCTGGTTATTGAATAGAGGGCTGACACGGTCAGTCCTGCACGGGGGCTATTTTGTCAGAGGGGTTTTTGAGGGGATGATGGGGAAGGCTATTGGGGTTCAATGACTTGCCTGGGATCCATTGCTAATAATTACCAAGCATCTAAGGTCACATTTGACTCTAGCTTCAAGACAGGGAGAGGCAAGGGGCTGCTCGATCTCTCCCCAACCCACCCATCCTCCATCAAGCCACTGAACTCTTCCAGTTCTGAATTTCATACCAGTGGCGACTGTCCCTCTCGTCCCTCCAAAAGAACTCCAGCAAATTGTCCACCAGCCTCTGCTCCAAGGCCTCCAGTCAGGGCGTCCCCTTATCCCATGAGACAGCAGCTCTCATTGCTAGGAAGCTTCTCCTGCCAACAGGTGCTAGTTAGCCCCATTTTCACCTCTCTTTCCCAGCTCTGACATCCCCTGTTCTAAAGTCTCTCCCAGCTCTGACATCCCCTGTTCTAAAGTCTCTCCCAGCTCTGACATCCCTTGTTCTAAGGCGCCTTGCAGCTCTGACATCCTGTACTCTTAACACTAAAGTATGGACATATAGTGTCTCAGTGTTCCCACCCTCCTTGCACTAGGCTCATTGCCTCCTCCCAGAAGTGAGCTATTTTCTGCACTGCCTGTACCCAGGAGCTTCCACCCATCCCAAATCTCGGACTGTTTGAGAGGCAGTGGGGGGGATCAGAGGAGGGTCTTCGCAAAGCCTCCTGGGGTCTGTCGTCACCTGCCTCAGAAAGAAGGATTGGAGGCCAGCCTCCTCGAGGTCCCTCCCATCCCCAGGAAGAGGAGAGGGAAGGAGATGGGCAGAAGCCCTGAACCCCGCCTGTGCCCTTTGCTCGGTGCCTTCAGCCCTCCGTCCCGGGCCCTGCATTCTGCCTTTAAAGGCAAAGCTCTTGTGCCTCTTCTCCGGGGCTTGTAAAGAGGCCAGTTTGGGCCTTGAAATGGTTCTTTCTGTAAACTGCTGCAGTAAAGACAGTGGCGGTGTTTACATTGGCAAGGGCCAGGCTCTGTCTGAGGGTGCTGGGAGATTTGGCACCTAAAAGCACGGCCCGTGGGAGGCTTGTCAGTGTGATGTATCCAGCTCGGATGGATGATCCCTGAGAGACCAACAGGTCCAACTTTGGTAGGGATCTTAGGACTTGGAACAGGGAATGTCTGGGCTGGGAGGGACCTTAGAATAGGGGATGTCAGAGCTTGGGAGAGATATTACCAAAAAAAAAAAAAGTCAGATCTAGGAGAGAACACCTAGTCCACCCCACTAATATTGGAAAGGAGAAAATTGCAATCCCAAAAGAGAACCAGATTATCCAAAATATGTCTATTTAATTCCTAGAATTTGAGGCAAAACCTCCAGTATTTCCCCATCACAGAGAAAGAACACTAGTGGCTAGCTAGCCCAGTGGTTGGAGCACTAGACCTGGAGTCAGGAGGATCATCTCCCTGGGTTCAAATCTGGTTTTAGACACTTCCTGGCTGTATGACTGTGCTTGCCTCAGTTCAGTCATCCGTAAGCTGGAGAAGGAACGGGCAAAAACCCAGCTCCAGTAGCTTTTCCAAGAGAACCCAAGGGGGTCAGGGAGCTCAAACACAACTGAAACAACTGAGGACCCGTCCCCAGGATTGTGTTTTTCTGTTTCACCTGCCCTGGAGGAGATCGGAGCTCTGCTTTATCTCTGTCCCCATTGGTGTTTTCAGAATGACCCGGCCAGTGAAGGGGCTTCCCATGACCTCTCATCTTGGATCCTCCCAGAGAGACGGCTCCCAGGAATGCGGCAGGTCACAGGGGGCGCGTGGCTTGACCAGTCTGTGGGCTCTCGTCCAGTTCCTCCCATGGGCACCTTGTGGGGAGGGTCTTACGGGGCTCACAGAATCTCCCATCAGCAAGATGGGACCAGCCCATCTTTCCGTACAAAGGGGACCATCATCCCTTCTCTAAGTGATCTCTAGAAGATTTTCTGACCTATCTGTTCATCAAGGAGCCCACGCAGGCCAGGTAACAGCAGGTAACTCCCGCCCCCTCTCTGATGGACAAGCTCGGAGGTCTTGTCCAGGTATGGATCCCACGAGAAGGAGTGTCTGTCATATCTAGAACATGGCACCTGCTCCCTTGTCGCCATCCTGCGCCTCAGATGACATCTACAGTACCACCACCTTTTGGATTAATTTCATTGCCATAAAGAATTCCCAGTAGGGGCAGCTAGGGGGCACAGCAGACAGAGCCCCAGCCCTGAAGTCAGGAGGACCCGAATTCAAATCCAGCCTCAGACACTGATAACTGTATGACCTTTGACTTCTCCTTGCCTCAGTTTCCTTACCTGTCAAATAGGGATAATAATAGCACCTAATAGGGCAGCTAGGGGGCACAGCAAACAGAGCAGCAGCCCTGAAGTCAGGAGGACCCGAATTCAAATCAGCCTCAGACACTGATGAACTGTATAACCTTTGACTTCTCCTTGCCTCAGTTTCCTTACCTGTCAAATAAGGATAATAATAGCACCTAATAGGGCAGCTAGGGGACACAGCAAACAGAGCACCAGCCCTGAAGTCAGGAGGACCCGAATTCAAATCCAGCCTCAGACGCTGATGAACTATATGACCTTTGACTTCTCCTTGCCTCAGTTTCTTTATCTGTCAAATAGGGATAATAATAGCACCTAATAGGGCAGCTAGGGGGCACAGCAAACAGAGCACCAGCCCTGAAGTCAGGAGGACCTGACTACAAATCTGCCTCAAAAACTTGACACTTCCTAGCTGGGTGACCCTGGGCAAGTTACTTAACCCCAAATACCTCAAAAAAAAAAAAATTCCCAGTAAGGAAACTCCACCCACTGAGGCAAGGTCTGCTCTGATAACAGACCAGTCACTTGATGTCTCTGAGCCTCAGTTTCCTCATTTGTAAAGTAAATGGTAAGAGCTGAATTTAACAGACTCCAAGGCCTTGTGTAGCTCCAGATGGAGGGTCTCATAAGCTCAGAGGCCATCAGGTCTGATCTCCTGCTCCTCCTCCACTTTACAAATGAAAAAGCTGAGGTCTAGGAAGGTGGATCTGCATCCAGAACCTCGCACTCTTTTTTTTTTCCATCCAACTGTATTTTTCTGTGTTGTTTCTCTCGCTGCCTCAGAGCTTCCGTGATTTGTCCAAGTACACAGGGAAGCCAGACCCACACACCCAGAGCCCATGCCCATGTCACTGTCCTGACCCTGAGAAAAGGCAGGCGCCACTGGGCTGGTCCCGAAGTCGCCCAGGTCGAGAGTCCGAGGCCCGTCTGGGTCCGGGCTCCCAAGGCTCCCCCTGACAGAGGAGGAGACTTGCTGAGCCTGGAGAGGGCGGCCCCTCAGGGACAAGCCGCAGCAGGGAACACCATGTTACTTCTTCTGGGGAGCGTTCCCTGTCAGGAGCAGAAGTCACATCCTGTTATGTGGTTGCCATGGCAGAGATTCACAACATCTGGAAGAGCAGGCCCCGCCCCCTGCGGGATGGGTGGCAGAGGATATTTATAGGCCTGGTCCCTCAGAACATCAAAGGCCTGGAATACCAACCAGCCCTAGGCCCTCATCCTTGGCTGCCCCAGCACGGAAAGTCCCGGCCCTACCTGGGGAGGAGGGGAAGGACTGCGGACCTCCATGGGACCGTTTTCAGTGGGCAAAGTACACAGCCTTGTGGCAACCTTTTGAGGAGGGAGTTTGAGGGGGAATCGGAAGTCTGGAGTCCTGGGTTCAAATCTCACCTCTGCCACTTATGGGCTGCAGGGATAAAACTCTTAATTCAGGCCTCTGAAATTTTTTTTAAACATAGGCCTCAGTTCCCTTCTCTGTAAACTAAAAGATCTAGACTAGATGGGCTTCAAAGACCCTTCCATCTTGAAGTCTCTGCTACCATGATCCTATATACCTGGAGCGGGGAATAGAACGACAAAAATTCAGCTATTCCCACCTCTCATCCTCCCAGAGGAATGAAAGGAGCAAGGCTATATAAAGCCTACTATGTGCCAGGCACTCTGCTCAGGGCTTTTAACAAATATTTTTTCACTAATCTTCACATGATTTTCAGTCTTTACTGAAAAAAACAGCTTTTCAGGAAGCCCTGGGTTCAAATCCAGCCTCAGAACTGACAAACGGTGTGACCTTTAATTTCTGTTGGCCTCCGTTTCCTTATCTGTCAAATAGGGATAATAATAGCACCTATTTTCTAGAAATGTTGGGAGGATCAAATGAAATAATCATTGTAAAGTGCTTAACATATAAGGTTATATAGACATTAGCTATAATAATAATCTTGTTCCAACTTTATTTATTTACATTTATTAAAGTATTTAAATAATTTCCTTATTATGACATAATAATAAACAGGTGTTACTGGGAAGTGAATGTAAAATATTAGCACTACTGTCAATCTACCCAGGTTACTTATACCTTCGGAATCCAATACTTAATGTGCAACAAGAAAATTGGATTTACACACATATATTGTATCTAGGTTATACTGTAACACATGTAAAATGTATGGGATTGCCTGTCATCTAGGGGAGGGAGTAGAGGGAGGGAGGGGAAAATCTGGAAAAATGAATACAAGGGATAATGTTATAAAAAAATTACTCATGCATATATGCTGTCAAAAAATGTATAATTATAATATTAATAAAATAAAATTTAAAATATATATTTACTAGTAAATAATAATAATAATAATAGTAATAATAATAATAAACAGGTGTTAAATGACTTTCTGGGGATCCCACAGCTAGAAAGTATCTGAGGCGGAATTTGAACTCAGGGCTTAATTGCAGACAGCTTTACTATCCATATCACCTCCAGCCCCTTCATTTTGCCGTTTTGGGGCATTTTCGCACACTGCTGTGACTTGTGCTAGAAAGTGTCCCAGATGGGATTACTCTAATCTAGCACGATGAGTTCATAAGCTTTCGGGCTGGAGACCATCCAGGCCGATCCCCCTGATGTTCCATCTTCTCCCTGTCTCTGGAAGTTACTGTCAAGGCTGCTATTCAGCCTCAGCTGGGAGGCAGATGATCCTTTCTCACATTCCCACAAGCAGAGAGTTAAACGGCTTTCCCACTGACGTCAGACGATTGCAGGATCTGAGTTCGACATTCTCCCAGAGTGCTTCTGTGAAAGTTGGTTTGTCCGTGAGGAAAAGGGAAATTAGTATTATGACATTTCCATCCCATTTTACAGATGAGGACCCTGAGAGCCATCTACATTGAGAAGATGGGAGTTTTGCAAGGGTCAATGCTGAAAAATTACCCATGCATATGTCTTGTAAATAAAAAGTTTTAATTTTAATAAGAAGGGAGTTCTTAAATCAGGGTCAGTGAATTCTAAGAAAAATGTGTTATGATAACTGAATTAGTTCATTTTGTTTCCCACTGAGGCTGGAAGTACAGGACCCAACCCCCACTGTGGATTGTCACAGAGATCCTGACCCACTCTGCTTTTGGCTAAGGTCAGTTCACCCTTCCTGAGGCAGCAGTTGGCTCCCCATTTCCTGACGGTCACCATATTGGGGGCCTGACTTGGGATCAGCCTTAGCTCCCTTTGATTCAGAAGTCCTAAACGCAAGCAATCTGACAGTCTCAGGCTCCCCCAGTAGCAGGGCATGGGTCACCTCAACTTCATCACTGTATTTCAATGTAATTCATTTCCTGTGTATTCTGTGCATTTCAAAACATGATTTTTAGCAGGGGTCCATAGGTTTACACCAGATTGAGGGCCCGGATACACAAAAGGTGGTCTCTAAGGCCCTCTTTCCATGTGGACAGCCATGGGCCCTATGACCCTAACCTACTTCTGGCAAAGAAGCAGATCCTTGGAATCCATCCAGAGATGGGGTTGCTTAGGTCTTGGACAATTTTGATCAGAGAGATCCCTGAACTCTCTGCTGAGAGCCCAGCCTCTGCTGGGCTCCTGGCCAGTTCCCATTGGGGGAGCCAACAGCTGTGACCCCCTGGCAGGTTAAGCTAAGCTAAGCCGGGAACGTGTGTGTATGTGTGTGTGTGTGTGTGTGTGTGTGTGTGTGTGTGTGTGTGTGTGTGGTTGTGTGTGTGTGTCTTGGAATCACAGGGGTCCAACTGAGGCCCAAGAGCATGAGTGTTGGCAGCTCCCAGAGAGAGAGAGAAGCTGGGAAAATACAGCGGCCCTGCACTCGACTGTGCCCACAGCTGCCTCCCTCTCAGCAGCCTCCACAATCCGGCCTCAGGAAATCTAGATGGGGCTGTGACCCCTGAAGCCAGAAGAGACTGAAAGAGGAAGAAGCAGAGTGGGCCGGCAGGGCTGAGCCCAAGAAAAGTGGAGAGCCATCTTCTTCTGACAGGGGCCGAGTGCCTGTACTTAATTGGCTTTCTGCCTACTTCCTCTGCTTCCTCCTCCCCCTTCTCTTCTACCCTCTCCTCATTTTCTCCCCCTCTCCCTCCCTTTCCTCCTTCCTCACTTCCTCTTTTTCCTTTCCTCTTTCTTCTTCCTCTTTATCCTTTTCTTCCCCTTTCCTCTCCCCTCCTCTCCTTCCTTCTTCCTTTCCTTCTTCCCTCTTTTTCCCTCCTCCTCTTCAGCTTCTCTTCCCTCTTTCTCCTCTTCCCTCTTTTCCTTCTCCCCTTTCTCATCCCCTTCCCCCTTCCTCTCTTTTTCCTCCTTTTCACCTTCCCTCCCCCCCATTTTCTCCTTACCCTCCCTCTCTTCTTTCCCCTCTTCCTTCCATTCCTGCCTATCTTCTTCATCTTTCTGTTTCCCTCCTTCCTCTTCCTTCTTTCTCTCTTCTTTCCCTTCCCTCTCTTCCTCTCCTTCTTCCTCCTGTTCTCCTCCTTTCCCCCTTTTCTATTCCTCTTCCTTCCTTTTCTCTTCTTCTCCTTCTTCCTCCTGTTCTCCTTCTTGATAAGTCATGGTGCCATGGAAGAAACACTGGATATGAAGTTGGAGGTGATCCTGGATTCAAATCATGATGTTATTTCCTGATTGAACTTAGGCAAGTCAAAGCTTTCTGAGCCTCAGTTTCCTCAATGAGACACTTGGATTAGTTGACCTTTAAGTTCAAGATTTATGATCTTCTGCTTTTGAAGAGTATTGTAGCTTCTGAACTGTGGGATTCTGAGCAAGACTCTTGCCTTTCTCAGCCTCCATTTCCTCTTTTGTAAAATAAATCAGTCATGAGTCAGGCTGGAAGAAAAGCTGTAATTGAAGTCAAAAGACCCGACCATGTTAATTCCTAGATGTGGGCTCCTGGGCAAGTCATATAACCTCTCTGTGCCTCAGTTTCCACTCTGTAAAATGAGATTGGACTGCTACAATCCTAATGATCAGATTCCAAATCAATCCACTGTTTAAGCAGACAAAGTGTCTCAGTTCTCAGTCACTACAAAGTTCTTTATAATCTTTTTCCCATCCTGAGGCAATTGGGGTTAAATGACTTACCCAGAGTCCCACAGCTAGGAAGTGTTAAGTGTCTGAGGCCAAATTTGAATTCAGGTCCTCCTGACTTCAGGACTGCACTATCCGCTGTCCACTGCACCACCTAACTGCTCCTCCCTTACAATCTTAATATGCATTAAGAGCTGCAGAATATCCAGGATGGAGGAGGCGACAGGCCCACTTTCCCCTGCCCTGGTCAGGCTACATCTGGAGCCTCCTGTTCTGTTCTGGGGACCAGAGTGTTGCAAGGAAACTGAGAGGCTGCCACTGGCTCTTCCACCCACAAGACCATCTTTTCAGTTCTGGGCATTCTCTCTGACTAATCCCCTGCCTGAAACACTCTTCCTCTTCCTCTTTTACCTTCCTGACTTCTCTAAGATCCAACTAAGATCTGACCTTTCCCAGTCCCTTTCAGTGCCTTCCCTCTATTATGTATACACACACACACACACACACACACACACACACACACACACATATATATAACATGCTTTGTATATATATATATTTGCCATTGTTGGTTTTTCCCCCTCCCAACCCCATTCGACTAAGGGAACATATAGGTTCAATAATCCAACAATAATAAAAAATGTTTCACATTGTATACAGTAAGAACAAGATTATGTGACGATCCACTGTGATGAACTTGTCTCTTTTCGTGATGAACTTGTCTCTTTTCAATAACGAGGTGATCCAAGGTTGTTATTGTTATTTGTTTGCTCTTTTTTCTTTCCCTTTTGATCTAATTTTTCTTGTGCAGCATGATAATTGTGAAAATATGTTGAGAAGAACTGCACACTTTTAAGGAGAAGGGAGGGAGAGAAAATTTTGGAACACAAAGTTTTTGCAAAGTTGAATGCTGAAAACTATTTTGGCATGGATTTGGGGGAATAATATTAATGAGTAAATAAAGAAAGCATGTTTCAATATGCATTGAGACTCCATCAGTCTTTTCTCTGGAAGTGGATAGGATTTTTCATCATAAGTCCTCTGAAATAGTCTTGGATCATCGTATTGCTGAGAAGAGGTAATCCTACCATCATCGATCATAATACAATGTTGCTATTACTGTGTACAAAGTTCTCCTAATTCTGCTCCCTTCATTCAGCATCAGTTTGTGTACGTTTTCCTTGGTCTTTCTGAAAGCATCCTGATTGTCATTTCCTATATAGCACAGTAGTGTTCCATCACAATCATCTCCCACTACTTATGCAGCCAGTCTTCAATTCATAGACATCCTCTCAATTTCCAATTCTTTACTATCACAAAAAAAGCTGCTATAAATATTTTTGAATATATAAGTTCTTTTTCTTTTTCTTTAATCTCTTTGGAATCTAGTAGTATTACTGGGCTAAAGCTTATTCATAATTTTATAGTCCTTTGGGCACACAGTTCCAAATTGCTCTCCAGAATGAATGAATCAGTTCACAATTCCACTGATAGTACATGCGTGTCCCTATTTGTTCACATCCTCTCCATTTGTCTTTACTTTTTTTTTTGTTATATTAAGCAATGTATTAGGCGATACCTCAGAGTTATTTTAATTACATTTCTTTAATCAATAGTGATTAGAATTTTCTCCTATGATTATGGATTGCTTTAATTTCTTCATCTGAAAACTGCCTGTTTATAGCCTTTGATCATTTGTCAATTGGGGAATGACTTATATTTTTATAAAATTGGATTGTATATTTGAGAAATAAAGGTTTTGTTAGAGAAATTTGCTGTGTTCTGTCCCCTTGACTCCCTCTCCAACATCCCCCCATCCCAACCTAGTTTCTTAGTTTCCTTCTATTCCTGGCTGAATTGGTTAGGGATAAAAATTTTTTTTATTTGATGTAATCAAAATCATCCATTTTATATCCTGGAATGCTCTCTATCTCTTGTTTGATCATAAATTCTTCCCTAAACCATACATCTGACAGTTAAAATTTTCTATGGTCTTCTAATTTGCTTATACTATATACCTAAATCATGAACCCATTTTGATCTTATCTTGATATATAGTATGAGATGTTGGTCTATACCTGCTTTCTGCCAAACTCCTTTCCAGTTTTTCTAGCAGTGTGTGTCAAATTGTAAGTTCTCATTCCAAAAGCTTAGATGTTTGCCTTTATCAAACACTAGATAACTACATTCATTTGTTACTGTGTTTTGTAAATTTAATCTATTCTACTGGTCCACCTCTATTTTTTAGTCAGTGCCAGATTGTTTTGATGCATACTGCTTTGTAATACAGTTTGAGATCTGGTATAGCTAGGCTTTTTTACTTAACACTTTTTTTTCACTGATTCTTTTGATACACTTGACCTTTTGTTCTGTCAGATGATTTTAAAAAAATTTCTAGCTCTACAACATGATTTTTTAGTTATTTGGTTGGCATGGCTTAAGTGAATTCATTTAGATAGAATTGTCATTTTTATTATGTTGACTCAGTTTGCCCATAAGCAATTAAAATTTCTCCAATTGCTTAGATCTGACTCTAATTGTGTAAAAAGTGTTTTGTTATTGTGTTCATGCTACAATAGTTTCTGGATTTGTCTTGGCACGTAGATTACATATTGTCTAAATTATTTTACATTGTATACAGTTATTTTGAATGGAATTTCTCTTTGTATCTCTTGCTATTAGACTTTGTTGGTAATAGATAAAAATGCTGATATTTATGTGGATTTATTCTATATCCTACAACTTGGCTGAAATTGTTAATTTTTTCAACTAATTTTTTAATTGATTCTCTATGGTTTTTTAGATATACTATCATATGATCTGCAGTGTTAGTTTTGTTTTCTCATTGCTTATTCCAATTCCTTAGATTTCTTTTTCTTCTCTTATTGCTATAGCTAACATTTCCAGTAGCATATTAAACAATAGGAGTAATAATAGGCAACCTTGCTTTATCCCTGATCTTATTGGGAAGGCTTCTAGCTTATCCCTGTTACAGATAACACTTGCTGATGGTTTTATATAGAAACTATTTGTTATTCAAAGTAAATCACCAATACCCTTTGATCCATCAGTGTTTCTACTGGGATTATATCCAAAAGAGATCTTATAGGAGGGGAAGGGACCTACATGTGCAAAAATGTGGCAGCCCTCTTTGTAGTAGCTAGAAACTGGAAACTGAGTGGATGCCCATTGATTGGAGAATAACTGAATAAATCATGGAATATGAAAGTTATGGAATATTATTGTTCTGTAAGAAACGATCAGCAGGATGATTTCAGAGAGGCTTAGAGAGACTGACAGGAACTGATGCTGAGTGAAATGAGCAGGACTAGGAGCTCATTGTACACGGCAACAGCAAGATCATTGTATACAATGATCAATTCTGATGGACATGGCTCTCTTCAACAATGAGATGATCCAAACCAGTTCTACTTGTTCAGTGATGAAGAGAACCATCTACACCCAGAGAGAGAATTTTGGAAAGTAAGTGTGACATAGCATTCTCATTTTCTCTGTTGTTGTTTGCTTGCATTTTGTTTTCTTCTTCAGTATTTTTTCTTCCTAATTGATCTGATTTTTCTTGTGCAGCAAGAGAAATGTATAAATATATATACATATATTGGATTTAACATATATTTTAACATATTTAACATGTATTGGACTACCTGCTAGTTAGGAGAGGGGATGGGGGGAAGGAGGGGAAAATTTAGAACAAAAGGTTTTGCAAGGGTCAATGTTGAAAACGTGTCCATTGATATGTTTTGTAAATAAAAAGCTTTAATAAAAAAATAAAGGAAAGCACCATTTATGTCCATTCTTTCCAGTGTGTTTTTTTTTTAAGTAAGAATTAGTATTTGTATTTTTTCAAAAAGCCTTTTCTCTACTTGCTGAAATTTTGCTGATAGTTTTCATAATATTGAACCAGCCCTGAATTACTAGTATAAATCCAACCTGGTATGATCTTTGTGATATATTGCTGTAATCTTCTTGCTGTTATTTTATTTAAAATTTTAGCAACAATATTCATTAGGAAAATTAGTCTATAGTTTTCTTTTGCTGTTTTTGTTCTTCCTGGTTTTGGTATCCGCATCATTTTTGTGTCATAAAAGTAATATGGCAGAACTCTTTCTTTGCCTATTTTTCCAAATAGATTATATAGCATTAGAATTAATTGTTCTTTAAATATTTAGTAGAATTCACTTTGTGAATCCATCTGGTTCTGGGAACTTTTTCTTAGGAAGTTCATTTATGACTTATTCAATTTCTTTTTCCAAGATAGCATTATTTAAGTATTCTACTTTCTTTTTGCTAATCTGGGCACTTTGTATTTTTGTCAATATCCATCCATTCCACTTAAATTGTCAGATTTATTGGCATATAATTGTGCCAAATAACTCCTAATAATTGCTTTAATTTCATCTTCATGGTGGTGGATTCATCTTTTCCATTTTTCAATTGATGAACATCCTCTCATCCTATTCTAATAAATGTTGATTGATTGATTGATAAATTGGAGAGTATCCACAACAGGATGGTGAAGGGGCTAGAGTTCATCCTATATCAGGACCAGGGCATGTTTTTAGCCTGGAAAAGATTATAATAATGTTAATAATAATAATAATAATAGAATGTGAGCTCCTTGAGAGCAGGAACCAGTTCATTTTTTAAATGACCACTACTTAGCATGATCCCTGGCACTTAGTAGGACTTCGACTGATAGGATGATAACTATCTCTGAGTGTTTGAAGGTCTGCCTCATTGAAGAAGGATCAATCTTGTTGTGCTTGGCCCCAAAGGGCAGAACCCAGGAATTATAGAAAGATGCTGCCCAAGAGCCTTTTTTGATTTAACAGAAGAAAAACTTCCTAATAATCAAAGCTATTTTTTTGTCCAGGGGTGGCTAATGGATAGAGCACTGGTTGGGAAACAGGAAAACTAATCTTCTCCAGTGCAAATTTGAGCTCAAACACTTAGTAGTTGTGTGATCGTGGCCAAGTCACTTAAACTTATTTGTCTCAGTGTCCTCATCTGTAAAATGAGCTGAAAAAGGAAATAGAAAAACACTCTAATATGTAATATCTCTAATACCAAGGAAAACCCAAAGGGGGTCGCAAAGAGTTAAACATGACTGAACGATAACAAGCGCTTTCTCCATCTTCATCAGTCTTGGGAATGGGCCATGGGCCAGGAAAGGCATTGCACGTGTAGAAAAGAATGGCCCTTTAACTTGTGGTTTAGGGTGTGTGGACCAAATGCTTGGAGCCTTGAGTCATCTTCTCTACTAATGAGAAATGATGGGAGGGGAAAAGTGAAAGGAAGGTAGAACATCAGGGTGGGAAACTCATTAAGGTAGATACCTCCCTCCCTAGGCAGCTCTCAGGGAGGAAAGCTCTCTGGTATCACCCCAAGGGATGGGGGAATTTTAAAGAATGTGTCCATGTTCTAATGCCCATGGAGATGTTCTAGAACCTCTGGAATCTGCTTCAGACTGGTCTGCATCTTCTCTCTAGAACACTTAAAATGCCGGTCCTCCAGGTTATGTATGTGCAAATTGTGGTGGAGGAGGAGTCACTTTATATACAGAAGCAGCTCTTAGCATCAGAAATAATCGAGGTAAGTCAACATTCCAAAAACATTTAAGTCCCTATTATGTACAGGACACCATGTAAGTGTCTGGAATGCAAAAATGAAACAGTCCATGCCCCGAAGAAGCTCACTTTCTACTTTTATTATTATTATTTAAGCATTATTATAATCTCCATCATTAATTATATTAATATTGGAACAGCTAGGTGGCGCAGTGGATAGAGCACCAGCCCTGAAGTCAGGAGGACCTGAGTTGAAGTGCGGCATCAGACACAACACTTCCTGGCTGTGTGACCCTGGGCAAGTCACTTAATCACAATTGCCTCAGCAAAAGAAAAAAAAATCATATTAATATTAATAACATTGAAAGGGTAATAAGGTATAATGATTAGATAGCTAGCTCCAGAGCCAGGATAGATCCAACTGTAAGTCTCACATTGAAACACACTGGCTGGGGGACTCTGGACAAGTCATTTGATGTCTCAGTGATCTAGGAAATATTCTAAGATTCTTTAAAAAAATTAATTTTTTCAATAGTATTTTTCCCCAAATATATGCAAAGATAATCATCAACATTCGATTTTTTTCCCCCTGAGGCAATTGGGGTTAAGTGACTTGCTCAAGGTCACACAGCTAGGAAGTGTTAAATGTCTGAGGCTAGATTTGAACTCAGCTCCTCCTGACTTCAGGGCTGGTGCTCTATCCACTGTGCCACCTAGCTGCCCCTCAACATTCACTTTTGCAAAACTCCGTGTGCCCAAATTTTCTCCCTCCCTCTTTCCCCCCCTCCTCAAGACTGCAAGCAATCCAATATAGGTTAAATATGTGCAACTCTTCTAAACATATTTCCATATGTGTAAGACAGGGTTCCTAACCTAGAATGTTCAAGCCAAAAAAAATAATTTTTTTTTGCTAATTTTATTTCAATATAGTCGGTGGCAGCCAGATGGCACCTTGAAAAGAACACCAGATCAAAAATCAAAAAGACCGAGTTCAAATCCAGCCTCAGATACTTAGGTGCAATGGCTAGAGCACTAGGTTGGGATCCAGAAAAACTCCTTTGCCCTAGTTCACATGTTATCTCAGAGACTTTCTAATATCTGACTAGATTTTTAATTTAGATACTTTCTAATATCTAAGTAGATTTTTAGCTAGGTAGAGCAATGGCTAGAGTACTAGACTGGGATCCAGGAAAACTTCTTTTCCCTAGTTCAAATGTTATCTCAGAGACTTTCTAGCTATGTGACCCCCAGGGTCATCACTTCACCCCATTTGCCTCAGTTTTCAAATCTGTAAAATGAGCTGGAGAAAGACATGACAAAGCACTCCAGTATCTTTGCCAAGAAAACCTCAAATGGGATCATGAAGAACTGAACATGACTGAAAAAACTCAGTAACACAAATTTCAATATAATTAATCTCCTTTTTTAATCCTGTTTCACATATTTAAAAATATTATTCTGAAAAGGGTTCCATAGGGTTTGTCAGAGGCCCACAGGGACAGCTAGATGGTACAGTGGAGGGAGCACTAGCCCTCGAGCTAGGAGGAAATAAATTCAAATTGGGCCTTAGACACTTGACAATTACTAGCTGTTTGACCCTGCATACGTCACTTAACCCCAACTGCCAGGCCAAAAAAAAAATAAAAAATAAATTAAAAAGGAAATCCACAACACACAAAAAAGATGAAGGTCCCTGCTTTAAAATTATACTTTGTGAATTGCACATATTTAACCTATATCAGATTACTTGCTGTTTTGGGAGGAAGAAAAATTTAGAAAACAAATGTTGAAAACTATCTTTACACGTATTTGGAAAATAATACTATTGAAAATTTTGAAAAAAATAAAAGTATATTTTGTAGCGAAGGTGTAGCGAAGCCATCTGCATTAATAGAGGGAGTTTCCTCACCTGGCATTTTCCATATTTGGACCTTATCCCCTAATAACAATAACTGATAACATTTATGTAATGCTTTGAAGTTTGCAGATCATTTTATATCATTTGCTTGGGGGGGGGGATTGTGTTTAATAAGACAACATAAACTAGAGGGATAGGAGCGGACTTGTGATTTCATTGTTAACAATAATTCCCAGAGAAAAAAAGTCTTTCCACCAATGCTCCTCTGCATCTATGGGGCAAGTTACAATTGTAGAAAGTTGCTTCAAAACATTCAGAGCTTCAGTGACTTGTCCAAGATCTCATAGCCAGATATATCAGAATTAAGATGAACTCAGATTTTCTTGTCTCCAAGGCAGCTTTCTATTCTACCCAAGTACAAAGTAATTTTGGGAGAGAAGGCCCCCCAAAAAGGGGAAATCAAAAGAAGCTAAAATAAGGATCTTTTTTTTTTAATTATAGCTTTTTATTTACCAAATATATACATGGGTAATTTTACAGCATTGACACCTGCCAAACCTTTTGTTCCAATTTTTCCCCTCCTTCCCCCACGCCCCCCAGATGGCAGGTTCAATTCATGTTAAATATGTTAAAGTATAAATTAAATACAATATATGTATACATGGCCAAACAGTTATAAAATAAGGATCTTTTAAAAATTCCCCTGTTTCCCTATGTATACGATTTTTTAAAAACTATTTCTGTCTTGCTTTTACATCACTTCCATTTCCAAATATGTCCCCACCCCTGGTCTCTACACATTGACCCATCCCTATACATAGATGGAGCTATCTCAATTAACAAATAGGTGCGAAAATGCACATATTTAACCTATATCACTGATGGAAGTGGATATCTTTGACAAAGAGAAGATCTAATTCAGTTCCAGTTGATCAATAATGGACAGAATCAGCTACACCCAGAGAAGGAACACTGGGAAATGAGTGGAAACTGCATTTTTTTCTTCCCAGGTTATTTTTACCTTCTGAATCCAATCCTTCCTGTGCAACAAGAAATTTGTTTCTGCACACATATATTGTATCTAGAATATACTATAATATATTTAACATGTATGGGACTGCCTGCCATCTAGGGGAGGGGGTGGAGGGAAGGAGAGGAAAATTTGGAACAGAAGGGAGTGCAAGGGATAATGTTGTAAAAATTACCCATGCATGTGTACTGTCAAAAATGTTATAATTATACAATTAATTTTAAAAATTGGTAATGCAAAGAAAAAAAGAAAGAAAGAAAGGAAAAAAAAAACCCTATATCAGAGTGCTTGCTTTCTTGGGGAGGAGGAAGAAGACAAAAATTTGGAATACAAAGTCTTACAAAAATGAATGTTGAAAACTATCTTTACATGTATTTGGAAAAATAAAATACTATTGAGGAAAAAACATTTTTAAATGCATCTTTCTTAGCAGGGATGAGGAAACCTTCCCTCTATCCAATGCAGACTATTACCTGTCTTGTAAATTCTAATCTCAGGAAATGTAAGCCTGAAACAGGAATAAGTTCAATGACTTGCCCAGGTTCATATGTCCTGAGATGGAATTCAATCCTGCTTCTTCCCATTTGCAAATAGTCCTCTCTGCTCTGGTTCCCTTTTGCTCCTTCCCTTCTTTGGACCCAAATTCCTTCCTTTGTGGAAAGGGGGAGGTGATCTCTAGAAGGTCCTTTCAAGTTTAAATCTTATGATCCATTCAGTCCATTTTGTGTTACATCCTATCTCCCTTGAGGATTTAAAACTGTTTTCTCCAGCACCCATTTTTTTTTTCTATACACTTTCCTCCAGCAAACAAAGCCTTAACAATATTGCCTTTTATGCTGAGATCTGGGAAGCTGGCTCTGACTCATAATGGGAGCTCTCCTGGCAAGGGAACCAGATCCCTACTTCATGGACTCCTCCCCTTAGAAGAGACGAAAGGACATCAAGGAAAGTCAGGGTTCACATTTCAAGACTCAAAAAATAAAAACAATGAAATTCATGCTTCATGGTCTGATAAAAAGGTAAGATGGTTAGATGTGGAATCAAAACTCAAATTCCATTCAACTACTTTCATCCCTGCTCCCCTAATAAAATAGTCACTTTAAGGTTTGCACTTTCCACACAGAAGGACAAAGAAAGGTAGATCTGTGTTCAGGAAGACCTGAATTCAAATCCTGCCTGAAACACTTAGTTAACAAATCACTTCATTTCAGCCTGTGTCAATTTCCTCATCTGTACAATGGGGATAAAACAATCTCCCTCTCAGTATTGTTGTAAGGATCAAATGAGGTCATTCTAGTAAAATGCTTTACAGACTTAAAGTGTTATTAATTCTAGCAAGTATTAGTAGGAAATGAGCTTTATAGAATTTAAAGGGCTCTAGAAATATGAGTTATTAATGTTATTTTGTTTGATTCTTTTTATATCTGTATCTCATTCATTTCAAAATATATCCCTCCTCTTGTGTCAAAGATTTAAAGAGTAAAGTCAGAATGTGGATCAAAACATAGTATTTTCATCTTTTTTGTTGTTTGTTTTTTCTTTCTTGTGGCTTTTTTCTTTTATTCTCGATTTTATTTCATTTTTTTTTTTAACTCAGCATGATGAATATGGAAATGTGTTTAAAAGAACTGCACATGTTTAACTTATATGGGATTGTTTGCTGTCTGGGGTAGGAGGAGAAAAATTTGGAAGACAGGCTTTTGCAGGGTTGTGTTGAAAACTGCATATAATTGAAAAAACAGAATACTGTCAATTTAAAAAAAGAAAAAAGAAAAGTTTTTAACTAAAAAAAAAAGTGAGTAGAGTCAACATGCATTTATTTAGCAGCTGCTGTGTGCTAAGTGATACAAAGAAAGATAAAAGACTGCCCACACACACAAGTGAAAATCTAGTGAAAAAGAAAACAAGAACAGTTCCACAAAGCCAAACAAAACTATATTCTCTTCTTCCTTACTAAATTTAGTCATAATTATACAGAATTCAATTTCAATTATTTTGCTCTTTCTGTTTACATTGTAGGAGTTATTATTGAACCATCCATCAACATAAAGCACCTACATCACATTGTGTATGTAATGATCATTACATAAATCTTATATGTACAATAATTTCTCTTTTTATATGTCAGGTATTTGTATGAGTGATAGTTACATAAATGAATATAATAAGTACTAATATATTTTTCATGTCTCATTGCCTGACTAAAAACTGTTTATCACTGTTAAAAAGAAAACATTAAGCACCTACTATGTGTCATTATGCATATTGTTTTCCTAGTTCTCTTTCATTCTGTTCATTTAAGTCTTCCTGTGCTTCTCGGAATCTTTGCTTTTGTCATTTCCTTATAGTAAATTAATATTCCATTAAATTCATATATAACAATCTGTCTCACCATCCCCCAATCAATGGGCACTTCCCTTTCCCACCAGTTCTTTGCTACCACAAATAATTACATATATATATATATATATATATATATATATATATATATATATATATATCACACCACTGATCAAGAGGAAAGGCACTGGGAGCCATTGGGTCCAACACAGAACTTGGCAAAAAAAATCCTTCTGCATTCCCAACTTGAGATCAGCTAGACTTTGCTGGAACATAAATGGTGAGCAAGAATGCGTTTCCTCTCCAAGCAGTGTTTGCTTCTCCAGGATAGTTTTTACAAGAAAACTTGTTCTGATATCAAGTAGAAATTTGTCTCTTTGCAACCTCTATTGTTTATTCTTGGCTCTAACTTCTGGGTAGAAACAGAACAAATATAATCCTTCCTCCAGATGAATAGATCCCTTCAAATATCTGAAGACAGATATGTTCTTTGCTATTCTTCGGAGGGCATATAAATGTGGAGTGGTTCCATGAAGGGTCTTTGGCATTCAAGAGTGTCACTGATCCCGTCTATTAATTGTGTGCTAACATGATTAATAAAATGATTGTTATTCAGAAATTACTTCTTGAACTCTTTGGAAATAATCCTAGGAGGTAGGTATGGTTTTTTATCCCCATTCTACACATAAGAAAACTGAGGAAGGGAGGGGTTAAGTGACATGTTCAGAGTCACACAGCTAATAAGTGGACGAATCTAGATTTGAACTCAAATCTTCTGAAGTATTGTGTGAATAGTGAAGTCAATGATCCTTGTTAATTGCAGATATTACCTTGAGAGGAGAATATGAACTCCTTAGCTAGTTACTTAGAATCATAACATCGAAGATCCTCTCTCCCATTTTACAGATGAGGAAACCGAGGTCCAGATGGGACAAGTGACCTACCCCCAAATCACAGTAACATGAAAGGCAGGCTTGGAACCCTTTTGTTCTGAATCAAGAGTCAGATTTGCTACAAGATAGAGTACTAGAAGGCCAGGGCAGACATACATGCTATAGCATAGTAGAGAACATCAAACCTCCATATCAAAGCACATAATGTCAAGGCCAGGAGGGTACCTCAGAACCAAGAATGTCAGAGCTGGGAGAGAGCTTAGAACTGGGAATGTCAGAGCTGGGAGAGAACTGGGAATGTCAGGGCTGGGAGAGAACTGGGAATGTCAGGGCTGGGAGAGAACTTAACTGGGAATGTCAGGGCTGGGAGAGAGCTTAGAACTGGGAATGTCAGGGCTGGGAGAGAGCTTAGAACTGGGAATGTCAGAGCTGGGAGAGAGCTTAGAACTGGGAATGTCAGAGCTGGGAGAGAACTTAACTGGGAATGTCAGGGCTGGGAGAGAGCTTAGAACTGGGAATGTCAGAGCTGGGAGAGAACTGGGAATGTCAGGGCTGGGAGAGAACTGGGAATGTCAGGGCTGGGAGAGAACTTAACTGGGAATGTCAGGGCTGGGAGAGAGCTTAGAACTGGGAATGTCAGAGCTGGGAGAGAACTGGGAATGTCAGGGCTGGGAGAGAACTGGGAATGTCAGGGCTGGGAGAGAACTTAACTGGGAATGTCAGGGCTGGGAGAGAGCTTAGAACTGGGAATGTCAGAGCTGGGAGAGAGCTTAGAACTGGGAATGTCAGAGCTGGGAGAGAACTTAACTGGGAATGTCAGGGCTGGGAGAGAACTTAACTGGGAATGTCAGGGCTGGGAGAGAGCTTAGAACTGGGAATGTCAGGGCTGGGAGAGAGCTTAGAACTGGGAATGTCAGAGCTGGGAGAGAGCTTAGAACTGGGAATGTCAGGGCTGGGAGAGAACTTAACTGGGAATGTCAGGGCTGGGAGAGAGCTTAGAACTGGGAATGTCAGGGCTGGGAGAGAGCTTAGAACTGGGAATGTCAGAGCTGGGAGAGAGCTTAGAACTGGGAATGTCAGAGCTGGGAGAGAACTTAACTGGGAATGTCAGGGCTGGGAGAGAGCTTAGAACTGGGAATGTCAGAGCTGGGAGAGAACTGGGAATGTCAGGGCTGGGAGAGAACTGGGAATGTCAGGGCTGGGAGAGAACTTAACTGGGAATGTCAGGGCTGGGAGAGAGCTTAGAACTGGGAATGTCAGAGCTGGGAGAGAACTGGGAATGTCAGGGCTGGGAGAGAACTGGGAATGTCAGGGCTGGGAGAGAACTTAACTGGGAATGTCAGGGCTGGGAGAGAGCTTAGAACTGGGAATGTCAGAGCTGGGAGAGAGCTTAGAACTGGGAATGTCAGAGCTGGGAGAGAACTTAACTGGGAATGTCAGGGCTGGGAGAGAGCTTAACTGGGAATGTCAGGGCTGGGAGAGAGCTTAGAACTGGGAATGTCAGTGCTGGGAGAGAGCTTAACTGGGAATGTCAGGGCTGGGAGAGAGCTTAGAACTGGGAATGTCAGTGCTGGGAGAGAGCTTAACTGGGAATGTCAGAGCTGGGAGAGAGCTTAACTGGGAATGTCAGGGCTGGGAGAGAGCTTAGAACTGGGAATGTCAGGGCTGGGAGAGAGCTTAGAACTGAGAATGTCAGGGCTGGGAGAGAGCTTAGAACTGGGAATGTCAGGGCTGGGAGAGAGCTTAGAACTGGGAATGTCAGCTGGGAGAGAGCTTAGAACTGGGAATGTCAGGGCTGGGAGAGAGCTTAGAACTGGGAATGTCAGCTGGGAGAGAGCTTAGAACTGGGAATGTCAGGGCTGGGAGAGAGCTTAGAACTGGGAATGTCAGCTGGGAGAGAGCTTAGAACTGGGAATGTCAGAGCTGGGAGAGAGCTTAACTGGGAATGTCAGGGCTGGGAGAGAGCTTAGAACTGGGAATGTCAGGGCTGGGAGAGAGCTTAGAACAGAGGATGTCAGAGGTAGGAAGGGCCTTGGAACAAGGGATATCAGAGCTGGGAGGGGCTTTTTTTTTTTGAACTTCGAATGTTTCAATATAGGACGACAGAATCCTAGATTTAGCCTTGAAGAGACCCTATAAGTCTCTATTTGCATTTCCCAGACCAGTAACTAGGTCTGGGAGAGGCCCCCAAACACGCCCACGTGAAAGTATTAGGTTTGTACCCGGGAGCCCGGACCCCAAAATCCAACATCCTTTCTGACTGCGTCCCTCCAGTTCTCCCATTTAACAGAAAAGGAAACCGAGGCCCGGTGGCTCCTGGGAAAGGCAGGCCGTTGCAGAAGTAGCCGAAGCTCTCCCGGGTGAGTAAAGTGCTGGGGGAGGGGAGGGACGTGACCGGGAGGGGGGCGGGCAGCGGCTCAGCCGGGCCCCCCAGGGGAATCTCCTCGGGTGTCCGGCTCGGGGCTGTGGAGAGCAGGCTCTGGAGCCGGTGGAACCGGGGGCAGGACCAGGCTGGAAGTGAAGGAGAGAAGCCTGGAGGCCCCTGCAGGTTCCCCGAGTCCCCGTGAGGGGCTCACTCCCCACCCACCTCTGCACAGGCGCCACTCTGCCCCCCCCCCCCAAAGTCAAGGACACCTCGCACACCATAAAAGGCCCTGAGCCGGGAATTCGCTGCGCCGGAGAAGCCTCGGCGGGGGTGGGGGAGGGGAGCCCAAAGCACCCTTCCCTGCCGCCCCCCCTCCGTCCTGCAAGGGATCCCGCAGCCCTCGCCGGCTCCTCTGTCCGCTTCCCGGTGCGGCCACAGAAGTTCTGAGCAGCGGCCCCCGCCTCCTGGTGCCCGGGAACCCGGGGCTGGGGGCGCTCCCGTCGATGGCACCTGCCTAGTAGAGGTCACCCCTCATTTCCCCCTCTCTTCCTCGTTAGAGCTAAGCTTCAGTCCCGGAGTCTGGCGGGGAGCAGCCCCTCCTCACCCAGCACTCCCCCTCCGGGAGCCAGCTGCTACCGCTACGAGGAGGGGCTTGGGGGAGAGCCTCCCTCTCCCTCCTTACTCCTCCTCTTCTCCCTCCTCCGCCCAAGGGGCAGCAGATGGTCCGCCAGGAGCTCCGCGGCCACCCCTCCCCCTTTTAAGCACCCGGAGCTCCAGGGCTTCGCCCGGCGCCCAGAGGACCGAATCTAGGGGTAGAGAGGGAGGGGGTTCGGGGCCACCGCTCCTGTAGCCCCGCCCCCTCCGGGGATGCGCGACTTCGGGGCGTCGACCCGAAGCGTTTGGCCTTGACCGGCCCGGGTGCCCGCCTGGTGGAGCCTACGGGAGCAAAGAGAGGGTGCCTCCTATCCGTCCCTTAGCCACCTCATGCAGACCTCGGTCTGGCCCCCCCGGGGAGGCGCCCCGAGCGCTAGGACTCGGGCGGGTCCTAGGCCGGACGAGGAGCCCCCCGAAGCCTCCAGTCTGCTGCAGGTCTCCAGTGAGACGCTGTGGCTGAGCCGGCCCCTGAATTTCCAAGGGGCTCCCCGGCGGGGCCCCGTCGTGTACGTCCGGGAGGAGAGCGAGCTCCATGTGCACAGCCTGGCCGCGACCCACGAACCCGGTAGGCCAGTGGTGAGCAGCGCCCGGGGCTGCCTGAGCCGCCAGGGGAGCAGCTCCTCCGACGGGGGGCCGGACCCCGGCCGCCAAGTGAGCCGCCTGCCGTGCGCCCTGGCGGGAAACTGGACTCCGGAGCCCCGACGGCTGCAGATCTCTGTGACCTCCTCCGTGATCCGGGGCTCACAGAGGCAGCCAGAAGTGACCCCGCCGCAGCCTCTGGCCCAGACTGAGAACAAGCGGCTCACCCCGACGCCCCCTCCCTCGGCCTTGACCCAGGACAAACGAGTCACTTCGATGCCCTCTCTCCTGGTGGAGACCAGGGACGAGAGGGTCACATCGACGCCCTCTCTCTTGCCCCGAACAGGGGACGAGCGGGTCACATCGACGCCCTCTCTCCTGGCCCGAACCGGGGACGAGCGGGTCACATCAACGCCCCCTCTCCTGCCCCGAACCAGGGACGAGCGGGCCACTTCAATGCCCTCTCTCCCGGTCCGGACCGGGGACGAGCCGGTCACATCGTCGCCCCTCCCCCCGACCAAGACAGATGACAAGCCAATCAAAGTGTCGGACATGAAGAAGAACTTTGAGACCCCCGCAGCGCGCCCACCAACTGCACCCTTAGCCCGGAAAGGTGAGAGGTCGCCGAGGGACAGGGAGGGGTCAGAAGGGAGGGGTTACTTATCAGGTAAACGGAGGGAGGGGCTAAGCGGCTAGGGGGAAAATCATTGGATTTAGAGCTGAAAGTGACGGACAGAGAGCTTCAGGCCCGGGGTTCTTAACCCGGGCTCCGCGCTTCCTCTAGCTTTGGGCCCAGTGTTAGAGGCCAGGGGGAGGGGGGATGCTTTGGAGGATGCTTATTTGCCCTTCCTTGACCTGCAGTCTATGGACTGATTTTTTTTTTTAATATTCTGATAACTATATTTCAATATAATTGCTTTCTTTTGTCATCCCATGTATTTTATGCATTGAAAAACATTTTGAGGAGTCCATCGATTTCACCCATATTTCCCTGTGGGGGAGGGGAAGGAGGCGTGGCCATGAACCCAAAAGGTTATATCGTCCTGTTTCTGACCTCCCACTTTTTCTGGTGGAGGGAACGGAAGCCCGAAGAGGTCAAACTACACGGGAGGCAATTAAGTGAAGTAATTTGAACCCAAGACTTATCATCCCAAATCTTGGACTTGCTCCATTGTGCCTGATTGCCGAGAAAGGATGGATAGGTTAATAACTCTTTCTCCTTTAATCTTTCATTTCTCCTCATTCTTTTCTGGGAGTAGAATCCTCCGAGGTGGGAGGCGGGGAGGGGGAAGGGAAAAGGGGGGAGGGGGAGGGGGAAGGGAAACGGGGGGGGGAAGGGAAGGGCACTTTCTTCTCCATTCCTTAGCAAGTGGTCAGATTTAAAGGTTAGCTCTCTTTGGAGATTCTCCCCCTCGCCGCCGCCTCCACCTTGAGGCAGTTGATCCGAAGGCCTTTTATGTCCTAATGCTGAGGATACAAAGCTGAGAGAGACAGAAAAAGAGAGAGATAGAGGGGAGGGAGGAGAGAGGCAGACGGAGAGATAGGTAGAGAAAGACAAACACAGAGAAGGAAAGAAGGAGGGAGAGAGGGATGAAGGAAAGGAAGGACAGAAAAAGGGAGGGATGGAGGGAGAAGGAAGAGAGAAGGAGAAATCGATGAAAAAAAAAGCCTTGGACAACAGGGGAAGTGGAGTAAAGGCAGCTCAGGCCATTATGGCTGCTGTGGGACAAGTTTATCCTTTAAAAAATAAGAGCAATGGGGCCTAGCATACGAATGGTTCCAAAAAGGTCTTGAATAGACCGAATAGGGTTTTACTCTAAGTAAGATAATTGATTTCGACTCAATAAATCCTGGTTCTACCCCATGAATACCTCATGCTCCCTATTTACCTGGGCTACAGATCAAATGCAAATAAAGAGGCAAGTCCAGGTGTCCCTAGGTGTCAGCTGGCAGTAGTTACCTAGAGATTCACCTGGGCCTTGTCAGGTCACTGAGGAGTTCTCCAAATTCAGTTTCCAAAAACAGGGGCATCTGAATCTGAATCCTTCCTGAACTCTCAACTCCGTTTTAAAGTAACGTGCAAATCTAACGGAAAGCTGATCTTTAAGCCAGACAGCTCCATTCCATGAACTTCCTATTTGTCCAGGAACAAGTAATATTACTGCTTTGGTCTCAGCTTCCAAAGAAATAATTAGAAAATACTGGAGCAAGGTGTCTAAACTGCTTCTGGGCCCCGTTATGCCCTATTCTACTTCCCTTCCCAGCCCTGATATTCCTTGTTCTAACCCACATCAGTGGGTTGCAGAGTTGGAAAAAAAAATTAATTTAAAAAAAATGTTGGCAAAGAAAACAAAATCAAACTTCCCAAAGCTGTTCCAAGGTCCCTCTCAGCTCTGACATCCCCTGTTCTAAGCTCCCTCCCAGCTCTGACATTCCCTGTTCTAAGGTCTCCTCCCAGCTCTGACATCCCCTGTTCTAAGGCTCTCCCAGCCCTGACATCCCCTGTTCTAAGGCTCTCCCAGCCCTGACATCCCCTGTTCTAAGGCTCTCCCAGCTCTGACATCTCCTGTTCTAAGGCTCCTCCCACTTCTGACATCCCCAGTTCTAAGCTCCCTCCCAGCTCTGACATCCCCTGTTCTAAGGTCTCCTCCCACTTCTGACATCCCCTGTTCTAAGGTCTCCTCCCAGCTCTGACATCCCCTGTTCTAAGGCTCCTCCCAGCTCTGACATCCCCTGTTCTAAGGCTCCTCCCAGCTCTGACATCCCCTGTTCTAAGGCTCCTCCCAGCTCTAACATTCCCTGTTCTAAGGCCCCTCCCAGCTCTGACATCCCCTGTTCTAAGGCCCCTCCCAGCTCTGACATCCCTTGTTCTAAGGCCCCTCCCAGCTCTGACATCCCCTGTTCTAAGGCCCCTCCCAGCTCTGACATCCCCTGTTCTAAGGCTCCTCCCAGCTCTAACATTCCTTGTTCTAAGGCCCCTCCTAGCTCTGACATCCCCTGTTCTAAGGCCCCTCCCACTTCTGACATCCCCTGTTCTAAGGTCTCCTCCCAGCTCTGACATCCCCTGTTCTAAGGTCTCCTCCCAGCTCTGACATCCCCTGTTCTAAGCTCCCTCCCAGCTCTGACATTCCCTGTTCTAAGGTCTCCTCCCAGCTCTGACATTCCCTGTTCTAAGGCTCTCCCAGCTCTGACATCCCCTGTTCTAAGGCTCCTCCCACTTCTGACATCCCCAGTTCTAAGCTCCCTCCCAGCTCTGACATCCCCTGTTCTAAGGTCTCCTCCCACTTCTGACATCCCCTGTTCTAAGGTCTCCTCCCAGCTCTGACATCCCCTGTTCTAAGGCTCCTCCCAGCTCTGACATCCCTTGTTCTAAGGCTCCTCCCAGCTCTGACATCCCCTGTTCTAAGGCTCCTCCCAGCTCTAACATTCCCTGTTCTAAGGCCCCTCCCAGCTCTGACATCCCCTGTTCTAAGGCCCCTCCCACTTCTGACATCCCCTGTTCTAAGGTCTCCTCCCAGCTCTGACATCCCCTGTTCTAAGGCTCCTCCCAGCTCTAACATTCCCTGTTCTAAGGCCCCTCCCAGCTCTGACATCCCCTGTTCTAAGGCTCCTCCCAGCTCTAACATTCCTTGTTCTAAGGCCCCTCCTAGCTCTGACATCCCCTGTTCTAAGGCCCCTCCCACTTCTGACATCCCCTGTTCTAAGGTCTCCTCCCAGCTCTGACATCCCCTGTTCTAAGGTCTCCTCCCAGCTCTGACATCCCCTGTTCTAAGGCTCCTCCCAGCTCTAACATTCCCTGTTCTAAGCTCTTTCCCACTGTTCTAAGGCCCCTCCCACCTGTCATCTTCTGTTCTAAGGCCCCTCCCACTTCTGATATCCTATGTTCTAAGGCCTCCCCCAGCTTGAACATTTTCTCTTGTCCTAGTAAATATGCAAACTCCTGGAGGATTTGGAGCTGTCACACTTTTGTAACTGTATCCTTAGTTCCTGGTGATTACCTTGTTTTATTCTGGCATTGTAGTAGATACAATGCTGCTGGCAACCTCAGAGGATACCTTCATTCTTTCTCTAAGGGGAAGGATCCATGGATCATTCTCTTTTCTCTTCCCAAAAGAAATGATCTTTTTAGTAAGAACATTCTTTGATCAGACTAGTCAATCTCAACTGAGTAAGCAGATGTACCTCCTTGCACCCAAGTCATCACCAGAGCATTGTGCATCCTAAGAAATTTGTCCAAAAAGGTGGAATGATCCCAGAACCAGATGAAGATCCAAAGGGTCCTTCTCTCTCCTTTCTCTCTTCCTTCTCCCTCCATCTCTCCCTTTTTCTGACCTTCCTTTCCTTCATCCCTCTCTTCCTCCTTCTTTCCTCTCTCTTCCTTCTCTCTTTTTCTTTCTCTGTCTTTCTCTACCTATCTGTCTGCTTCTCTCCTTCCCTTCTATCTTACCCAAGAGGAAGGAATCGAATCCTATAGAGCTGAGCTAGAGCCAGTCTGCAGTTCAGAGGGCAGCCTGAGTATCGCCGGAGCTGTGGCAAAGAATAGAACTAGCCAAGAGGGTTCACAGTGAAGCTCAACACTAGCAGCCTCTCAGAGCAGGAGGTTAGAACTGTGGGAAATTCTGAGAAATGGGGCAGCTCCTTGCCCACTTCCTGAGTATACCAAACCCCTCTAGGAACTGAATTTGAACTCACCCACGAGGTCAGCTAGAAATAGATGGATATTAAATAAAGCAGCAAGCCCAACTTAGTACCCAGAGCCTAGAACTTTTCCTATTTGGGGGCTTGGAGTCACGTGGCTTGAATTTATAACTTTGCACACAAATAGCCTCCATCTTATGTGCTGCTTACCTCCAGACAGAAAGACGATAGACCTGGAGACGATTTGTTGGGTTGGGAAAGGTTGGGTTTTTATTGAAACAAATTAATTTCAAAAAAGATTTTCAAAGAAAAAAATCAAACTAATTTCCAAAAGCTGTGGGAATATTGGGCTTAAATGGGCTAATTAGTGCAACTTTCAAACGAAGGTGGTATACAAGTCCTGGTTGACATCAAGAGTTGATTGATGGATTTCATGAAGAAGTGTTCTTACTTAACAAAGTAATTAATTTAAAGTAGGAGGGGAGACATAACTAATTGAGTTTTGTTCAAGTTCAGATAAAGAAACTGAGGCATTGAGGCTTGGGGAGTTTAAGTGATTTACCCAGTTTCCACAGGTAATAAGCATAAAAGTGGTGTTATAATGGTATCATAATGGTACATCCTTGCTACATCTTAAGGTCCCTCCCAGCCCTGACATTCTATGTTCTAAGGCCCTTCCAGCACAGACATTCCCTGTTCTAAGGCCCTTCCAGTACAGACATCCCCTGTTCTAAGGCCCTTCCAGTACAGACATCCCCTGTTCTAAGGCCCTTCCAGTACAGACATCCCCTGTTCTAAGGCCTCTTCTAGCCCTGATATTTTCCCTGTTCTTAATCACCTTCTGATATTCCCTGTTCTAAGGCCATTCCTAGAATTGACATCCAGTGTTTGAAAGTTTGTAAAATTTCTATGTTCTGACACTTCCTCTTGATCCAACATTTTTTTGTGAGTTTTTGTTGTTTGTTTTTAAGACAGGATGTTTCTTTCTGGTCTTAAGCATCCTATGATTCCTTGCTCTAATTCTATGCTCCATCATTCTATGTGCTCCCTATCTGTCTTTCTTTCTTTGTCTCTCCTTGTCTCTGCTTCTCTATCTCTGTCTCTCCCTTTCCCTCCCTCTGTTTCTGTTTCTCTGTAAGATCTGAGACCTTGATCCTCCAAACATCTGATGCAGGAGGGCCAGGAGGCTTGGGAGCTGCCTCCTTACCTGCCTTTGGTATTTGGGTTGTAATTCCACCCTGTTTTCATCCCCAGAGCAGTCTAATCCCCTTTGAAGCAGTGTCTGTATTTGCATATGTGAAAAACACTGTCAGAAATGGAAGCCTCTGGGAACTGGGAGCAGATGGGGGTATGGGTAGCTTGGAGAATTGAGCTTATATTTTCCTCCGTCCCAGAATAATGAACGCTCCAGAGACATGAATGGCCCATGGGGTGGGGGTGGGAGAGACAAATGAGTGTCAGTTTCCTGCCAACAGATGGCTCCTCATTCATCTGGTCATAGACTTAGAAATGGAAAGGACCTTAGGGACCATTGAGTCCAACCCTCTCATTTCACAGATTCAGAAACCAAGGCCCAGAGTGGTTAACTCACTTGGCCGGAGTCACACAGCCAGTAAATATCTGAAACAAGATTTGAACCCGTATGTTTCTGGCTCTCAAGGCCAATGTCTTTCGACTCTGTCCACTACGCTGGGGTGCCCCCATTCCAGGACATTTATTAAATGTATTCTATAGACAGGGGCCTATGTTAGGAGAGTGAGATACACAAATAAATGGAATTATGTCTGCTTTCAGGAGGAGCAGAATGTCAAAGGGCAGGGCTTGGGGATCCCAAGCTGGAATAGGCAGTGATTATACTCCACAGATGGATGAAAGGACCCCGTTCTCTCCTCCTTGCCTTGTACTGGCAGGAGAGAATCCAGGGTCAAAGCTCAGCTCTGCCACTAATCGTGTGGCAAGATCCACGTAAATCCCCTGTGCCATAATGATGGGAGCAGTTTCAGCAGTCAAGTCAGAAAGACCAGGGACCTCATGCAAGACACTAGATCTTTCAGGCTTGGGCAGTTCTACTAGGACATAAATGACAGAGCAGGTACCCCCTAGCATTGGAAGAAGGAGGGACTCATTTTGAAAATCAGATGAAAAAATGGAAGTGATAGTTGTTTCTCTAGCTGGCAAATGAGGAGTTGGCCCTTTGTTCTAAGCTGTTCCTAACTCTGACTTTCTCTGTGTTCTAAGGTCTTTCTCAACTCTAACATCCCCTAGTCAAAGGCCTCTCCCAGCTCACAATTTATCTGTGTTCTATGGTTCTTCCCAGTCCTACCATCCCCTATTCTAAGCTCCCTTCCAGCTCACAATTTCTCTGTGTTCTAAGGTCCCTCCCAGCTCTGACATCTCTTGTTCTATGTCCCCTTTCAGCTCAGACTTTCTCTGTATTCTAATGTCCCTCCCAGCTCAGATTTTATACTAAGGTCCTTCCAAGCTCTTACATTCCCTATTCTAAAGCCCCTCCAGTTTTGACATCCCCAGTTTTAGGGCCCTGGCCTTCCCAGTTCTAAGGCCCTTCCTACCTCAAATGGAAAGAAAGAAGGAAGGAAGAAGGGAAGGAATTCTGTGTGTTACACTTCTGTTCTAAGAAAGGGTTTCAATCCACTTAGGACAATGGGGGCCCGAGAGGGATATTTTGGAAATAGAAGCTAGAAAGAACAGGGATTGGCACTATGGCAAGGGATGAGATGTTGGTCCACGCCAGGATTTTCAGCTCAGATAATCCGGTGACTATTCCAGAGTTGGAAGGGGATATGAGAAAGGGCAGTTCACAGGTTGTGTCTCTTATGATTCATTCTTTTTATAGATGAGGAAGATAAATCCCAAAGGGTGACTTGCTCAGGATCCCACAAATCAAAAGTGATCACAAAGAACCAAGAAGCTTGAGAGAGCAAAGGACCGAAGGTCAGTCTTAGGGTCAGGAAAATCACTGGAGCCGGAGTCCTGATTGCCTCCAGTTGCTCAAAAGCCATATACTTATGTTACTTTGAGTGAATCATTCACCTTCTTGGTAACCCAAAACAACTCTCTAATTCAGTTGAAGTCAACACACATTTATTAAGCACCTACAGTATGCAAAACTGTGCTAGGTACTAGGGATACAAAAAAAAACCCAAATTAATCAGTTCTACTGACATATTCTGCAGGACACTCAGGTGAAGAGAAGCACAGATGGAGGGAGATGCCATACTGGGTGCTCCACCCTCTGGAAAAAATAATTCCTTAGGACAAAAATAAACCAAAATGAAATAAAAAGAATGGGATTGAGCCAGTTGCTCAAAAGCCATATACTTATGTTACTTTGAGTGAATCATTCACCTTCTTGGTGACCCAAAACAACTCTCTAATTCAGTTGAAGTCAACACACATTTATTAAGCACCTACAGTATGCAGAACTGTGCTAGGTACTAGGGATACAAAAAAACCCCAATTTAATCAGTTCTATTGACATATTCTGCAGGACACTCAGGTGCAGAGAAGCACAGATGGAGGGAGATGCCATACTGGGTGCTCCACCCTCTGGAAAAAATAATTCCTTTGGACAAAAATAAACCAAAATGAAATAAAAAGAATGGGATTGAGCCAGATAGTCACTGAACTGCCTTTCTTCCTCTGGTGACACTTATGAGGGTGATACACTTTTGAACACCTTTGAGTTTCCCTGGTAGAACCCATAGCTTTTCCCCACATTCAGGGACTTTGTGTAAGAGCTTGAAGTATTTGGGAGCCCAATCCTCCTTTGGTACAATCGCTTGATCTAGAGCAAATAAAACCAGTCCTTCCTCCCTCTGATGGAGGTAAAGGGGGAGATCATATCCCTCTGTTCAAGTGCTTTAGATCAGGTGAGGTTTTAAAAAGAGAAAAAGAGAGAGAGAGAGAGTGTGGTAAAATCAATATTTGGCTTTGGAAAGTGAGCATTAATAATAGCCTTGAAACCTGGAAAACCTGAATTGATGGGTAATTATAGTGACCTGAGCTTGACCCTGAGTTAGAGAGGAGAAAATCCACCTCCTTCCTTCCTCTTTGCCGAGATGTGGTCCGGTGGGTGCTTAATAATAGTATGTGTGCTCAAAGACCTGAGTGGGTGGCTGAGTTTGTAGGATTTCCATCTTTTTTCTTACTTTTTAATTCTTTGCTACAGAGCCTGAGGCAGGCTTTCCAGGGTGTCCCCAAAATCTTAGCACAGTTCACTTATCTTTTTGGGGAGATACCCTATATTTGGTGATGGAGAAGATAAACTAGCAATTCAAATTCAAAAAGGGGAAAATAACAAAAAAGTAAACTTGGAGCTATATTATTTCAGAAAAGAGAAATAGTATCTTGGAAAGGATTGACATGGAGTTAGGAAATAGCTGCGTTCATTTTTACCTCTGTCACATTCTAGATCACATTGTAATCTTGGGTAAATTTGACTCTTCAAAGCCTAATGTGGTACAGAAAAATGAATGCTGCCTTTGGTGTCCCAGGAGACATAAATCGTGAGCTGGAAGAGATTTTAGAGGTAGTTCAGTGGCTAGCAACCAAGGACCTGGACTCAAGAGGAAAGACTTAAATTCAAACCTAGTCTCTGATCCTTACTAGCTAGGTGACTCTGAGCAAGTCATTTCATGTCTGCCTCAGGTTACTCCTCTATAAAATGGGGATAATGATGCACCTACAGCCCAGATTTTTGTGTGCAGATTGTGAGATAAAATTTGTAGAGCACTTTGTAGACCTTTAAAGGGCTCTATAAGTTCTAACTATTATTATTAAGCCAACCTTTTGTGTAACGTGCTCTCCTGGCAGTTACAATTACTAGTCTGTCCTAGACCCACCAGAGTACCTTTGACCACTGTCCTTTGCAGTGTGAACTCTACCCGGCTCGCCTCTTCTGAGGCCTTCAAAGGTCTCTGGCCACAATCTCTTGAATCTGTAGCTTAATAACCGGTAGCGCACTCAAGAACAACCACGTGTAATCTTAAAAGCCTTTATTATACCTACTCACATAATGCCCTGACTTGATGCCCTGACTTGTTGGTTCCCGAGTGAACACCTGGTCAGAAGACCCATGTGTTCACTACCAAAACCCTTACCTCTTTTGGCTACCCATCTTGGCTTGGCCACCCAGGCTGGGGAGCCAGGGTGAACAGCACGAGGTTAAAGAGGGCGGTTGCTGCCTGCAGTGGGCTTACATAGGGCCTGTGAGGTCACACACACAGCCAATCAGCGAGAGAGTCACCCATTACAAAACTATCTCAATATGGCCAGGATCCCGCCCAAGGGCAGTCCTAATATCCACAGAAATTATTTCCCGGCCTCAATCTCCCGATGCACTGTGTCCTCCCATTTAAAGGGCCCTTACACTTTTGGATCTAGAGAGGTGACTAGTGAGGTGACTAGATGTGTCCCCAGAGATGATTTTTGAGATCTAGAAAGGTGACTAGTGTAAAGTCATCCAGTCAAGATCCTTTGATTCCTAATTTTTCATTGTAATCACATCTTAGAAGTCAGTAATATTACAAATCAGTGCCTGATTATTGTTTTTCCTGATTGTTAAGACTTAAGAAAGTGTTAATCTTGCAGATGAAACTTGAAAGTTTGTGATGATACATTTTTCCTTTCTAGGGAGAATGTTATTAAACTTTGACCAGCTAACCTTTATCTTACTTACTTCTTGATGGAAGATGCAGATTAGTGAGTGATTACAACAGCAAAGGAACCTAACTTGTTCCCTTCAGTGCTCTCTCCCTCTCTCCTCCCCTCTCATTTTACCCAAGGATAAATTTAAGGATAAATCTACTCTCCAAGAAAGGAGAGTAAATTATACACACAGCTAATTAGTGATAGATCTAGGAATAAAAATCAGATGTCACAGAATCCCAGAAGCTGAGTGTTAGATAGCACCTCAGCCTCCATCTTGTCCAAACTTGACCCAGAAAAGAACAATTCTGGCAAGTGTTCAGTTAGTTAATACGCATTTATTAAGCACCTATTAAGCTGGAGGCTGAGCTAAGTGCTGTGTGAAGGGGAGTGTCAAAAAAAAGACAAAAGACAGTTCCTGCCTTTAAGCTGCTCCATTCAAAGGTTCCATATTTACAATTAGACGGCCTTCCTATTCAAATCTTTCTTTTTTTATAGAGAAGTAACTGAAACCACATTTTAAGTAGGAAGGGGGAAGGCAATAAACACTTATTAATCACCTACTATGTGCTGGCTTTGAGCTAAATTCATTATATCAATTCATTTGGTCTTTAGGATAACCCTGGAAGATACTGCTATTTTCCTACCATTTTATAAGGTAGATTTCAATTCAGCTCTTCCTGATTCCAAGCCCAGTAATCTATTCACTGTGCAACCCAGGGAGGACAATATATAAATAACTATGTACTAATAATTGTGTAACTAAATAACTGTGTAACTATGTACAAGATAAATGCAGGATGATTTCACATTTATAATTGATATTATATTGTTTACTTTTTTCAATGGATTGGGGTGGGGCTGGAGAGAGCAAGAGAGAATTTAGAACTCAATTTCTTTTTTGAAAAATGAGCGTAGGTGGGGCAGCTAGGTGGCTCAGTGGATAGAGCACCAGCCCTGAATTCAGGAGGACCAGAGTTCAATTCTGGTCTCTGACACTTAACACTTCTTGGCTGTGTGACCCTAGGCAAGTCACTTAACCCCAGCCTCAGGAAAAGAAAAAAAAAAAAAAAATGAGCGTAGGGAAAAAAAATTCCATAGAGCAAAACAATTCATTTAGAAACTCAATTGGACACATACAAAAAGAAGTAAAAAAAAGCTAATGAAGAAAATAACTCATTAAAAATCAGAACTAAACAAATAGAAATGAATGATTCATTGAGACATCAAGAATCAGTTAAGCAAAACCAAAAAAATGAAAAACTAGAAAAATGAGTGTAGGGATAGCTAGTTGGTGCAGTGGATAGAGCACCAGTCCCAAAACCAGGAGGATCTGAGTTCCAATCTGTTCTCAGACATTTAATATTTCCTACCTATGTGGCCCTGGGCAAGTCACTTGACCCTGATTGTCTCAGTAAAAAAAAAAAAAGCATAAAAAATTTTTTTTACCCATCCAATTATAGTTTACTTATATAAATTCAATTTAAGTAAACAAATACCTACTAACATTTCACAAAGTGCAAGGCAATGGATGCTAAGGATATGATGATTTTAAAAAGTTGCTATGCTCAAGGATCTTGTATTCTTTATTTATTTTAATATTTTTTTATTAAAAATAATTTTTTAAAGAGCTATGCAGGAATAGATTGGAGGCAATCACAGAAGGAAGGTAGTAGTAGTTGAGGGTGTGCCAAGAGGGTAGGATTTGAACAGAGAGGAAGCTCTACTTCAATCCTGCTTGAGAGAGAACTCATCATCCCTTTTAGCAGTCGTGGCCATTTTGGACAGCTCTAATGACTGTGGGAAAGTGAGGCTATGCCCTTGCACAGCCCTCCCTCATTTAAATGCAATTCACCTGCATGGCATTGCCTCCCAGATGTCATGGTATTCTTCAAGAACAAACTAGCTTAAGACATAGAGCATAGAATGTTGGGACTGGAGTCAGGAAGACTGATCTTCCTAAATTCAAATCCAGCCTCAGATACTCCCTAGCCATGTGATTCTGGGCAGGTCACTTCACCTTCAGTTTTCCTCAGTTTCCTCTGTGGTAAAATGAACTGGAGAAGGAAATGGCAAACTTCTCTAGTATCTCTGACAAAAAAACCTCAAACGGGGTCAGGAAGAGCTGGACATGACTGAAAAAAATGACTGAACAACAGCAAGATTGTTAGGGGAAGCTTCCCCTTGACATCCAGCCTAAATTTCCATTTTTTTTTTTTTTTTTCTGATTTCAAATCCAGAATGTCTGTACACAGAATGTCTCCACACCAGTCCTACTTCCAGATGAAAATGGAAACATTCACACAAACATCCAGCTGTTTTTTATGTAGCGTTTGGCTTTTTTGTTGTTGATGGGACAGGACCAGGGTGTGTGCATGGGGGAGATTGATGGACATTTCCCGTTCTATCTTTCTGCTGCCATGCAGCCAAGGTCAGAGGGCCTTGTGAATTAGGAGCTTCCGTTGTCCAAAGTACATGGAGTTCACTGCATTGATTAGAAAGCCTCTTGGTGGTTGTGAGCTGCTCTGGTGCCTTCTATTTCCTGTTTGTGAGGAGCTGGGACGGTCTGCTGTTCACAGGGGAGAGGACTTGGCTGGCTTGGATGTCGTGAGCTCGGGCCAACCCAGATGCAGCTTCTGGGTCAAGGGCTTATGAGCCCAATAATGATAGATCCATGCATGAAAGAACCTTCTTCTTTGCCAAGATGGATCCAAACTGGAGTACCACCTGGCAGGGATTCATCTGAGTTTATCTAGAGTGTCATTTTTCGTATTGGCATTTATCAAACACCTTAGATTTATGTGGGATCTTCTTTTGGAATGGTACCAGGCCCTTAACTCCAACTCTGGCTGGCTTTTCTTTGGGGTTCTGTATCAGGTGTTAGGGAGGGAAGAAAACACCCCTCCTCAGGTGGAGGCCTAGAAAAGGAGGATGGGAAGAGCCTAGATCTGGAGCTAGAACCTTGGGAACCATGGAGTCTAACCTTCTGGTTTCAGAGATGAGGAGAGTGAGATGACCCAAGTGTCTGACCTGAGATGACACAGTTTGTTAAATTTCCGAAGGAAAATAGTCTCTGGTTCCTAAAACAAGCTCACAGTAGAGTTTGAGCAGGTGTTTTGTGAGGGAATATTATCCCTGCTGAATCCCTGAAATTGAGGAAGATGGGAAGGAAGAGGTGAGGGAGACAGATGGCACCTTCACAGTTACCTTAGGCCCCATTCTCCTTTTCCCTCAGAACTGACTCCCCCTTCTCCTTTTCTAGGTCATTTTTCAGTATTGGTAGTAAAAAGCAGAGATTCTGTGGGGTGAACACCAGACATGCATGACAAGTGAACAAATATCTGAGGTCTCTGGAATTTCATCCTGCTCTCCTGATGTGGAGACCCTGACCTGGGGCAGTACTGCTTGGCCTTTACTCTGGCTCCAGTGGGATGTTTATTTACCCCCATAGCATTCCTTTAGAGATAAAAATTTCCAACCTAGAAGTCCAAGGATTGGTCCCTTTTATGGCAGGGGGAGGGGGGAAATATAATATAACAGAAAGAGCTGGATCTGGAGTTTTGTTTTTGTTTTTGTTTTTTTTTTTTTTTTCCCTGAGGCTGAGGTTAAGTGACTTGCCCAGGGTCACACAGCTAGAAAGTGTTAAGTGTCTGAAACCAGATTTGAACTCGGGTCCTCCTGAATTCAGGGTTGGTGCTCTATCCACTTCACCACCTAGCTGCCCCAATTTGGAGAAGTTATAATCTTGCCCCAGACACTTCACTAAGTCACCAAGCTTCTCACAGGCTTAGTCATCTCATCTGAAAAATGGGAATAATAATAGCATCTACTCCACAGGGTCCTTCTGAGCATCCAAGGAGATGATCCATGTAAGGCATTTTGCAAATCTTCAAGTGCTATGTAAATGCTAGCTAATATTATTATGATCTGTTTATATTTTTCCCACTCTGGAGAATATAATCTCCTGGGAGCTGGAACTAGCACAGCGCCTAGTTAAACTGGATTGAATTCCCTTTAGTGCAGAAAAAGGCCGTGGGGAGGTTTTTTTTTTCTCTCCTTTTTCTCCTTTACTTGAGGCAATTATTCTTCCCTGCTTACAAATTTTTCACTGGCTTAGCCACCATTGCCCATGCCCAGGGCATGCTGTACTGGAGAGCAATGCAAAAAAATCAATATTCCTGCTAGTGCATTTTTATTTTCCCCTGAGAGTTTCCAGGCCCTACCTCCCGGCGCTCCCCATTTTGTTTTCTTTCCTTCTGGGGGCTTGCAGTTCCTTCTGATTTATATGGTTTCCATAAATGTTTTAGTAGAAGTAACTGACTCCTTTTTTTCAGATTACTCATGGCAAAACGGGGATCATGGCTTTCTTTCCTAGAGAGAGAGAGCTGGGGGTTTTGGAGAAGGTCAGCAAGCATGTCAGCTTTAGAAAGTGTTCATTCTGCCCATCTCCACTCTGGGTTGCTGAAGCTTGTGTCTGGCTAGAGCATCTTGCTTGTTTGTCTTTGACGCTCCAGCTTACAGAGTGGGAGCGGGACCCTCAGGGGCCTCCTTGCCAACTGTCACTTCTTCTAAGTGTTTCCTTCCTCCCAGTTGCAATGGAGGCTTTGCTGGGAGGCTGGGAGGCTGGGTGCTGTTTCCGCTGGTGTGGCTGATTGTGCAATCTCTTCCTGCTCTCTCTGTAAGTAAGCAGTCACTCAGCTGACCAGCTGATGAGGTGGCACTCTGATCCTTGGGCAGCCGCCAGAGCCAGGAGTAAATCACCAGAAACGACACTTATGTCCTAAAATTAGGAGTGAAAACATCTAACTGAGCCTTTCAAATACCATTGCCATAAATGTGAAGCAGGTAGCCTGGAAGGGTCAGTAAACGTTTATTAAGTGCCTGTTATGTGCCAGCCACTGTGCTAAGCGCCAGGGATACAAGGAAAGCAAAAGACGGTTCTTATCTTCAAAGAGCTCATAACCTAAAGGGAGAGGTGACAGCAAACATTTATTAAACACCTACTGTGTGCCAGAACTGTGCTAAACCTGGGATAAGAGGAAAGGCAAAAGATAGTTCTTGTCTTCAGAGAACTCATAACCTAAAGGGAGAGGTGACAGCAAGCATTTATTAAACACCTACTGTGTGCCAGAACTGCTAAACCTGGGATAAGAGGAAAGGCAAAAGATAGTTCTTGTCTTCAGAGAACTCATAACCTAAAGGGAGAGGTGACAGCAAACATTTATTAAACACCTACTGTGTCCCAGAACTGTGCTAATCTGGGAAAGGAGGAAAGGCAAAAGACAATTCTTGTCTTCAAAGAACTCATAACCTAAAGAGAGAGGTGTCAGCAAGCATTTATTAAACACCTATTGTGTCCCAGAACTGTGCTAAACCAGGGATTGGAGGAAAGGCAAAAGAATTCTTGTCTTCAAAGAACTCATAACCTAAAGAGAGAGGTGCCAGCAAGCATTTATTAAACACCTACTGTATGCCAGAACTGTGCTAAACCAGGGATTGGAGGAAAGGCAAAAGACAGTTCTTGTCCTGAAGGAGTTCACAATCTAGTGGGAGAGATGTCAGTAAGTAAGGATTTATTAAATGCCTACTGTGTTCCAGAAAAGTTCAAATCGATCTGTGCTCTCAAAGAGCTCACAATCTAATTGTATAGAGATCGGAATTGTAGATTTGGAACCAGAGGATTAATTTCCTATGTTACATTGGGCAAAACACTTAGGGGGGGAGGGGTTTCAACTACATCTCTAGGGTCACTTCCAGCTCGGAATAGAGTATCTTTTAAATAAAATTAATAAATAATACATCAATAAAACCAACATCACAACATGAATCAATAAATGGTAAATTAATAAAGTGGTTTTTAGCATTTTAAAAATTTCCCTAACTTTTCCAGTATAATTGGTGTCCTTTGTGATCCTCAGTATTTTATTTTATTTTTTTATTTTTATTTATTTTATAATTATAATTTTTTTGACAGTACATATGCATGGGTAATTTTTTTTTTTACAACATTATCCCTTGTACTCCCTTCTTTTCTGAATTTTCCCCTCCTTCCCTCCACCCCCTCCCCTAGATGACAGGCAATCCTATACAAGTTAAATGCGTTAATAGTATATCCTAGATACAATCTATGTGTGCAGAACCGAATTTCTTATTGCACATGAAGAATTGGATTGGGAAGGTAAAAGTAACCTGGGTAGAAAGACAATAGTGCAAACATTTTACATTCACTTCCCAGAGTTCCTTCTCTGGGTGTAGCTGATTGTGTCCATCACTGATCAGCTGGAAGTGAGTTGGATCTTCTCTGTGTTGAAGATACCCACTCAGTATTTTATTTTGGGCCTTAAAAACCATCCTTCTGAGAAGGGCTCCGTGGACTTCACAGACTGAACTATGATACAGGGGAGCCTAAGAGGCCCTGCTTTAATTAATGATTAGATGGGGGTTAGCCAGCGCCGCCAGCCCAGAACAGGCTTTGGCAATAATAATCGGCTCTTATTAGGTCCTTTAATGCTCACCAAAGGCCTTGCGTGGAGCATCCCTTTTCAATCACAATCCAACCCTGGGGATGATCTAGGGAAGGCCCTCTTACAGATGGGGAAAGGGTCAGCTTTTGCCCGTGGCCAAAGAGCAGCACAGGAGAGATTCACACCAGGCTTTCCTGCCTCTGACGCTGCAGCGCACTAGAGCGCTGTAACTGTGCCCTCCTCTGAAGGCCTGGTACAAAGCAAGTCTTCTCTACTTTCAGAGGGATTACAGAGTTAGAGGATTTTTAAATGTCAGAGGTGGAAGAGACCTTAGAAATCATGTTTTGGTCAGTCAAATCACCTACAATGTGCCAGGTTCTGAGCCAATTGTTGGGGGTACAAAGAAAGGCAAAAAAAAAAAAAAAAAAAGAAACCTCCGGCCCGGACGTCCAGGATTTGATCTCGCGGGTCTGGTCCATTCCCCCTCACGTTTACTGAGGCTCAGAAAAAGAGACCTCGCCCGGGGGCACAACTCGGCCAGGCGGTGTGGTGCAGACGGGATTCCGAGCGGCCCGGTCACCCACCCCCCTCTTAGATCGCGGACAAAGAAGCTGAGGGTCAGAGAGAAATCAGGCCGCCCCGACCGCAGCCGGGATTTATTTTCCAGACTAGGGGAAACTGAAGCTTGATTAACTTGCTCGAGGTAACACATGTAGCAAAATAAAACCTTGAAATTGACCTCTGTTGCTTCCGAGAACCCCTTTGCAAGGCCGCAGGTGGCTCGTTTTCTCACATTTGAACTCGGGGGTTCTACAGATCCAGAGCCCTAACCACTGCGCCCTCCAGCTGCCTCGTGGGAAGGCTGGATTCAAACTCTCGGCTTTTCGGGCACTTTCCCTCAGAGTGGGGAATTGCTTCTGGGAGCCTCGCAAAGGAAGAGGCGGCGGGGCGAGGGGGGGGGGGGCCTCCCGGTTGCCCCAGGCTGCAATTAGAGAATGAAGAGGCGGGGCTACAGGGAGGAGTTTGTGGAGGAGTGGGCGGGACCCTGAGAAGACCGAGCGGACTCAGGCTAGGGAATTTCGGAGGGATTGGGCGGAGCTCCACGGCTCTGGGCGTGGCCTGGAACTAGAGGGAGGGAGGACGGGAGAGTGGGCGGAGCGCATGCGCGCTATTATTGGCAAGAGCGTGGGGAGGCGGAGCGCGGCCTGGCTCCTCCCCGTCCCGCGGTCCAGGGGCGAGGCCAGAGCGGGCGCTGCTCCGTCCCGCCCCCTGCTCTGGGCTGGGCGATCTCGGGCTAGGGCGGTGGCCCTAGGGGAGGAGGCGGGGCTTGAGCTGGCGCTGCCGGGCCTCGTCCCTCCCCTTGGGCCGGGCCGGGGGCGGGGCCGGCCGCCGAGAGGGGCGCGAGCGCCGCCGCCGGTCCCGGCCCCGCCCCCGGGCCGCGCGCATCCCCGCGCGCCGCGCCGCGCTCAGTGCCAGGCGGGAGGCGGCAGCGGTTGGACACTCGCTCGTCGGCTGCGGAGCTTGCGGGACTTGGGCGGCGGCGGCGCCTCGGGCTCCTGGCGCGGGCACCTCTAGGCAGGTGAGCCGCGCGGGCTGCGGAGGGGCTGGGGTCGGGGAGTCGGGCCTGGGCGGGGCCGCCCGGCTTGCGGCCGGGGGGTGGGCGCAGGTGGGGCTCCGCGGCCGGGGATCGGGGGGCCGAGCGGGGACGGGGGGGTCCCCCCTTCCCGGCCCGCTCTCCCGCCGCTCCCCTCTCTGGGGGGAAAGCTCCTCACTGCCCTTCCCCCTCCCCAGCGCCTCCCCCACTTCCCTGCCTCTCTTCCCTTTTCCCAGCCTCCCTTCCCCCTCCCCATGCCTCCTTCCCCTCTCCAGCCTCCCTTCCCCCTCCCAGCCTCTTCTCCCCCTTCCTGGCCTTGCCTTCCCCCTCCCCAGCCTGCCTTCCCTGCCCCCCCACCTTCTACTCCGTCCCCAGCCTGCTCTCCCTCTCCCCAGACCCCTCTCCCCTTCCCCAGGCTGCCCTCCCCCTTCCCACCTTCTCCCCTCCGCCTAGCCTCCTTTCCAGCCTCCATCCCCCCTCCTTCCCCTCCCCGACCCTCCTTTCCTTTTTCCTTTCACCTCTTCCATGCCCTCTCCCCTTCCCTTCCCTTTCCTTTCTTCCTCTCCCCCTTCCCCCTTTTCCTATTCCCTCCCTTTTCCGTTCTCCTTCCCTTTTCTCTTGCTTTTTTCCATTCTTTCCCCCTCCCTTCCCCTGCTTCCTCCACCTCTTCTCTCTCCTCTCCTCCTTCCCTTCCTCCTTTTTCCCTCCCATTTCTGTACCCTCTTCTTTCCCCCTCCCTCTCCCTTTAACCCTTTCTCTTTTCCCTTCCGTTTTTCCCTTCTCTCCTCTCTTTCCTTTCTTCCCCTTCTACCTTTCTCCTCCTTCCAGCTCCCCTGTAATAGCTCTTGGTGCTCCTGCTCTCCTCCCTCTCCCCCCCCTCTCCATTTCTCTTCCTAGCTTCAGTGATTTGAATTTGTTCAGGGAGGCAGCTTGACAGGCTCAGCAGAACCTTAGGAGAAAATGGGGCCTTTCCAGGCCTCAGTCCCTCCTAGTCCTTTTTGGGAGGTTTGGAGCCCTGGGAGAGGAAACCCGCTGAGTGTGCGGTGTGCATCTCTGTGCAGCACACACACTCCCCCCCTATATTTGGCTTTACTGTGGGCCGCCCATTTCTGGAGGGTATGGAAGGGCTCAGCATATTAAAGAAAGGCTCTGGCTTGGTTGGAAGCAAATTGGGAGGGGTAAGAATTAGGCAAACTCCCTTTTTTTTCTGCACACATTTTTTTTTTTTTTTTAAGAATTAAGTTTTGGGCTTTTTTTTTTTTTTTTTTTTTTTTTCTTTTACTCTGGTACAGGGGGATGATATTTACTAAGGGTAGGAGTTCTATATAAAAAAAAAAAAAATTAGATCCTTTTATGGTGTAGACTTCATGCCTGAGACCACATTTGTCTTCTCCAAATCAGTAATGGCAGAAATCTTAGGCACTCTAAGAATGAATTTCATTGTCCTCACCCTCCAGATCACTCACTCTCCTGACACCATTTAATATAATGGAGGGGACACAGCTAATATAATAGAGGGGGGAATGATTAAGTATAGGCTGCTGCTTTGTGCTGTCTGCTCAATTGCAGTTCTTGCATTCCATATTCATCTATATTCACCCTAAAACTAAAAGGGGAGGGGGTGGGGGGTGGTTTCTTGATAATCCACAGACCTATTTCAAAAGAAAGTGACTTAAGGAAAGGTTTTATTCTTTTGGAGCTATGTGTGGCCTCGATTCCAGTGATTGTGGGAATATCGGTGAACAGAATGAAATAAAACTTAATGTGATTGAATTGCAAATATTTAACTGAAGTATTTTATCATGGCTTTTTTTTTTTTAACAGATTTTTTTTTAAGTGGTTTAAAGGTCAGATCCATTTGTTATAAATTCAGAATAGAGTCTTGATTGCTTGAAGTAAAGTCAGACCTTTTGGATTTTAATCGATTGCAGAAATACTGCACGTGATAGCCAATTTTTAATAATCATTTTGTTAAATCGCATGCTGATTGCTTTAAGCAGCATTTATGTCTATCCCTTGACGTATAGTTTGGGGTCAGATTTTTAGCAAATAGCCTTTCTAAACGCTGTTGGATTTTTATTTTTTATTTTTTTTTCGTTAAATCTTCATGCTTACTGCATCTGTCACTTCTGGGATCTGCTCCAAGCATGAGGTGGAGATTCACTCTAATGCCAGTGAAATGGAATGCTCAAAAGGAAGGCTAAATGATCAGTTCCTACTTCTATAGCAAGGAATGTAAAAAAGATGTTATTTGATAGTTTCCTAGATGCTAATTACTTAACATTTAAAGCATATGTGGGGCTTTTTGGACACAGTTTTGTCTCTCTCCCCCCCACCCGTTTATCATGTGAAGATGAATTTGTGTTCTTCTTCAGAGCCTGAAAAACCTTTCAGTCCCATTTGGTGATCTCAACCTATGCCACTCCCTCTGTTTAAGAATGCTGTCTCATACTTGAGAAACAGAGCCTTTAAACCCCAAGAACTATTTTCTAGATGAAAGCCTTGAAATCTTTATAAATACTTCAGCACCTCCTAGTACCTTGGATGCTCAGTAATTGCATCTCTCAGGATTTTCCTTGCCCTAGTTCAGCTCAGATCCTTCACAGGAACAGAGGATGATTCCATATTTCCTTTTCCAGGCTCACTTTGTACTTTGGTTAGAAATTGTTTCAACCTTTTAAATCACAGCCTCATCAACCCTTTGAGATCAGAAGCCAAATGTGAACTTCATTAGGGTTAAAGGAGGCTTCAAATTGGTTCATTTTAAGGCTGTGCCGGAGAGGAGAGCTGGATACGTACCCTGAGGGCAGTGGACGTCACTGACTATTACTAATGAATGAATAAGCCACCCTTCTTTCTTAAGGTTGAAGTGGCTTGGGTACTGGGCCCGGTTTTCTTGCCATTTTCTGCCTCCCACCTCACCAGCCAAAACCAGCCCTTGGGAAAAAATCCTTCAGATGCAAAAACCAAACACGTTAGCATTTTCCCTAGGTCGGGGAAGCGGATTTATCCAGGTGTTTTTCACTTGATCAACAGCAATGACTGGCTCGGAGCCTGTATTAGGGCAGAGTGCCAGGGAATACATTGAATGTGACACATTTCAGTGACTAAAGAGAGGCGTTTGTAGATGGCCGTCATCCAGGCCAGCACTGGGGTCGCACCTGGTCTTATCTCCGAGCCTTTTCAGGAGGGATGGAAATTGGATTTTGCAGGGGTATATTTTCTCTTTGGGGGGAAGGAGTGGTTGATTTAGTCATTTCGAAACCATTTTTAGTGTTTTGCTTTATTTTACTTTTTCTATGGCCTATTTTGAAATCATTTCGAAACCATTTTTAGTGTTTTGCTTTATTTTACTTTTTCTATGGCCTATTTTGAAATCATTTCGAAACCATTTTTAGTGTTTTGCTTTATTTTACTTTTTCTATGGCCTATTTTGAAACCATTCGAGAAAGCCCAGAACAACCTATTATTCTTGGGAATTCTGAGAAGCAATTTGGCTTCTTTGGGGTCACATTTTCTTCTGATGGTTCCAGTCCATTAAAGTGATTGGATACCCAGTGTCCAACGTCATTTTGGCAAATTGGGCCCGGTGAATTTTGGGTATTTTTGGAAAGCTTCTTTTTCTGATGGTTCACTAGTTTTGATTGTGATCATACTTAAGGACCCCATTCTTTCTGGGGGTGGGAGGGTGGGGGGTGTTGATGAGTCCTGGGTGTGAATTCTGTCTTTAATATTTCCTGTAGGGATACTCTTGGGGCCATCTTTAGATTTGGTTTTGGAAGGATTTTGGAGGCTATTTAGAAGGCTTCTTAACTTGTGGTTCATAGATGCGATTCTTTCATTTATTTTTATTTTATTTTTTATTCATTCATCTATTTATAAAATAATTTATTAATTTTTTTCATAGAAGTGATTCTTTCAAAAACATTTTGATAATAGGATGACCATGGGCAAGTCACTTAACCCTGATTGCTTCGCCAAAAACCAATTTTTAGAAACAATGACTTCAATATAATTGGTTTCCTTTGATATGATACATATTTTATTTTATGTATTTTGAACCCTTAACTTTCACAGTGGGCTGTGACACCAGAACGGCTAATGATCTGATTTAGACCCACCTGAACCTGAAAAAGAATCCTCCACAGCTGATTTGACACAGCTGTCCAGCCTTTGGTTAATTGTGACCAGTGAGAGGCAGCAACACATTGTCTCCCAAGATAACCCATTTCGGTTTTGCTTCCATCAAACCTGAATTTGTCTCTTTGTACATTGCTCTCCTGGATTTTCCCTCCCCCCAAGTTGCTGACCTCATGCTATAGGTTCAACTTCCTGGTTCCTTCAGCCAGTTCTTATATAGCATGGACTTGAGGCCCTGTATCATCCTGGTGCCCCTCCACCGAACGGTCTTGCCCCTTCCTAAAATATTCCAGAAGCAAACGAGATGCCTTCCTGAGCCTATTTTCTTCATCTGTAATGAGCATCATAGCATCTGTTACACTTGACTCTCACGGTTGTGATGAGGAACCAGTGAGAGATCACGCGTGTCATGTGCGAAGCATTCTGTAAATGCTGGGTTTTGTAGCATCATGATGATAGACCTTTAGGGCTGCAAGGGCCACCTCAGCTCAACATCCCCTCCATTTGATAGCTGAAAAATTAGATGATAACACAGTTAACCCGCCAGGCTCCAGCACCCAGCAGAATAAGGGGAAAATGTCTTTTTTCTGAACCGTGAAATCTTAGCCCTCCTCCTGTCAAAACTGAAGTTGAATGGCTAGAGGATTATATGGGGGAAAGCAGGGAAAACCTTTTAATATGAAGAAGGGGGAGAAATGCGGGAAATGGGGCAGTATATTAGGCATGTCTGCAGTGCATCAGTAGGCCCAAAGGAAAAAGGCTTCTCCCAGACAAATGGCTCCAACTGGGAACGGACATGCATTTTAAGATCGTGGCAAAAGATGGACTCTGCTGTGGTTCTGCAGGAAGTGGCAGCATGGGAGAGATAGTTACACTTGGGGTTTTAATCACACAAGCTTGGTCTGAAGCCTAATATAACCCTGGAGAAATGCAGGCTGGCTGGTAGTGATATTAGGTTCTATGTTCACATCTTTTGTTGAATTCAGAGGAAAAGCTTCAGTGGGAAGGGGTGGGTAGACCCTGTTAGACAACCAAAGGTAGGAGTGCAAACATAAAATAAACTTGGGGGGGGGGTGAGTGGGATTGCCCGAGTACATTTTCCTTTTTCTGTAATGACTCATGTATTGTATCACGTGTATATAAATATTTTTAAGTGAAGGGTTGGACTCCCAGAATGCTAATATGGAATGAGATACTCTGATCTAACCCTTTAGTTTTATATGTATTTGAGAAAACTCAGGCCCCAAGAGCTGCTGCTTGCTTAAGGTAGACAATTAGCCTGTGGTTAAATCCTGGACTACAGGTTCCTGTTGGCCCTACCACTTAGTGCTCTGAAAATGTACCACACTGTTTCTTAGGTAGAGTCGATTCCTTTATATCTTTTCATTAATTCATCATGTGCAGTTTGAATCTCGGTATACTTTTTTAGCTCCCCTCTTCAGAGCATTCCCAGTCCTGGTTCACCTGCTTTAGTTCCTGTCTTTCATTCGGTCGATAATTTTTAGAAAATGACTATATTTTTGTATTTCATTCTAACTTTTGATCCAGATTTTCAAGAGATTTGTTGAATTCTGAAGAGAGATTATTTCAGAAATTCTTTAACATTGAATGAAGACTGTAGATTTTCTCTTACAGGCGATCAGATCAAACAGATATGCCAAATTAGTTTTTTTAATTAATTAATTGATTTTCAGCACATTACTTTCTGAATCATGTTGGGAGAGAAAAATCAGAGTAAAAAGGAAAAACCATGGGAGAGAGAAAAAAAAAAGCAACCAGAAAAAAAGAAGGGAATATAGCATGTGTTGCTTTACATTTAGTCTCCTTAGTTCTTTTTCTAGATGCACAAATTCGTTTTAATGAAGTATTTCCTTAATTCCATATTCTGATCACACACATAGATGGTAATAATTGCAGCCTGTTTGTTACTTAAAGGACTGATGATATTCTTGTGTTCTCTTGAGAACCTGTACAGCTTTAAGATATTATGTGGTTCTTGGATCTCTTTTTAATAGTGCTTGGCAGTACTGTGTCGTATTGATAAGAAAAATATATCAGAACTCAGACAGGAGCAGCTAAAGTCCAGTTCTCACAAACTATACCAGACATAATTAAAACCACCAGAGATTAGTAAAAGATGATAATTGGTTCAAAGCTGGACCAGGCTGGCTCTCCAGGGACTCGGACCAGACTGTGCATAGGAGCACTTTGAATCCAGCAGTTTTCGCCAACATGAAATTGAATGTGTATTTCCAGATCTCAGCAACTGTTGAGGTTGACCAACAAAGCCATAGCATTTGAATTATTCTGAATAATTATAAACACAGACTTAGGTACAGGAAGCAAAATGGTGACATGTGACTTCCAAGTTTGTTTTTTTTTTTTTTTTCCTATTCAAAACCCTAGGAGTAGCTTAAAACAATTCATATTTCCTCTCTTCCAGCAGACTCTCCCCCCCCAAATAACAACAAAACAAAATAACAACAGTAGTTTGGTGTCACTTTAGTGTGGAGAGTTTAAATGAGTCTTAGTGTCTAGGAGTTATTTTTCATTTTTCCAGAGATAGGCATAAAATAGGATTTTTGTTAATAGGTTTTTGTAAAGTAAAAATTCATTCTCTATTTGCTTCCATAGTAAGATAAAAACCACTTACATTCCTTTGTATGATCGTCAGACATTTCTGCTTAAAGATCTTAATTCCTTTCATTCTCAGAAACTTAAAAGAATGGGAAGCAATTTATTAATTAAAAATACAGTTATCCGATGCCCCATTAACATTTCATAGCAGTAACCATGCACACGTGTGTTGTCAGACTTTAAGTAAATGGGGGATCTCTTAGGAAGCCCCTATCCCTTGCCCAGCACCACATTGTATTAGCTTTGTGGTTAATTCCTTTGCTGTTTGCACATCCGTTTTTCTTGGGACAACAAGAGAGAGTGGAGAGCCTCTCCGTGCTGGTTTCATCATTTTAAGGTGGTACTTGAGGAAATAACGTATTGGCTGTTTTGGACATGCACAGCGTTCTGTACTGGGGGGCCCTTTGCTACATGCAGCGTGCCGAGTAGTAGTGTTCCTTAGTCTTTGGATTAGACCTTTTGCATTCCCCCTCCTCACGGCCTACTTTCCTTCTTTACTCTTTGAGCTCTGGAAAGTAGTAGAACTAAAATCTTTGGTGGGGCCGAGTTTAAACAGATCTCCAGTGGCTTTTGAGCTTTTCCCAACACTGTCAGTTTGCCGGTCGGTATGGCTACAGATGAAGCAGCTTAAATTTGCCGAATTAAATTGTAAAGTTTATGGAATGAAATTACATGCTTGTCTGGCAAAGTATGAACCACGTGATTCTTCGGTAAAGATGGACATACTAGAACCCAGATGTAGTTACTGTTTAGTAGGCAACTTGGATAGACAGTGACCCCTCTTGTGTGAATGGGTGCTAAGCCACCAATTTCATAAGCCCATTGTTGAAGACTGAGAACCATTTCCTTTTGAAACCATGTTGGCCCTGGCGGGTAGAGTAGGCTAGGCCACAGGAACTGACTTTACCCCTAATGAGGTTGAAATCTCCCCCTCACATCTAAAACATACATCAATGTTGTACCTTCTGATGGGGGGAGAGAGAAGTTTAATTACAGCATCAACCCTTTCCTCATAGACCTGCCCATTTAGTGGAGGGATGAGCCATACCCTGACACTTTACACAGTGTCCCAGAATGAGAGCGTGAGAAACTTGTCAGAAAAGTGCCTTGTGATTTGCCAAGTGAAGGAAGATGGCCACGAGTGATTAGATTTAGGAAAGCTTTATTAGGCAAGGGGAGTAGCATTGGAGTGAGGAACAGGCAGAAGGCCATTTTGGGAGTGTGGGGAGGAGGCAAGGAATCTCTCTGGATCCCTTTGGTGGAATACATAAAAGATTGAAATAAGAAAAAAGGTGGGAAAGTCGAGCGGGTGCCAGATAGTGGAGGCTGGGCCAGGAAAAGGCTGTTCAGTTGTGGGTTTTTTTTTTTTGGTGTGTGAATTAGTGAAATTTGGGATCCTGTGGCCCATTCAGCACAGGAGCCGCCTCTGAGACCTTCAGCCTTCTGTTCTAGATGTATGGCTGGTCCTAGACAGAATTTTGAACAGGCCAAATTTTTCTCTTTGTTAACCTTTCCACCACCTGTCTTTTTGTGTCCTGGTATCTGCCACACATTCCCAGAAAGCTTCTTGATCTAAAATTACCCAACTCTTTCCCCCTCCCTTTCTTGCTTTCTCCATCTTTCAGACTCAGAATTCTAGCAGTAGAAGAAAGCTGTTTAGGGCAATCTATACCTGAAGAATTCCCTCTACAGCAAACAGTGCCGATGACAGGGAACCCATTGCTAAGGCAACCTCTCGGTCTGCTCAGAAGTAGGCTGAACAGAAGGTTTTTTTTTCCTTCCTATCAATCAGACCTAAATTTGCTTTTTTTTTGTGGCTTCCACTCATTAACCTTAATCTGGTCCTCTGAGACCAAATAGAATAATTCCTTCCACATATCCTTCCTTTAGACATTTGAAGACAGTTGTCTCTCCCTTTTTTACTTCCTCCTCCTCCTTCCCTTTTCTAGGTAAACATCTGCAATTCTTGCAGCTGATTCTTATCTGACTTTGAGCTAAGCCCTTTAATATTCCGGTTGTTCCTCACCGAACACTGCAGCTTATCAATGTCCTTTTTAAAATTTGCCACCCACGACTGAACCTACAAGGCCAGATGTGAAATGACCCAAGCAGAAGACAGGGTAATCACTGCCATATTCTTGGGTGCTCTTGGATATCATGTCATACTATTAGCTCATTGAACTTGGGGTATACAGGTTCCCCCCTTCCCCACCCCTGAAGCACTCACTTTCCTGGAGAGCTGCTTCTCAGTTGAATTCTATACTCGGTTCCCCTTTTCAGCCAACTCTAGTGCTTCCCTTTTACCTCCAGGATCAAACATAAAACCCCCAACTTAGAGCTGCTCTTCCTACTTTTCCAGCCTGACACTTTCTTTATTCCCCTCCATGGACTCTGTGATTAGTGACACTGGCCTCCCTGCACTTCCTACTGGAAGACACTCCATTTCATTTCTCTGCGTTTTCCCTGGCGTCCCATGCCCGGAATGTTCTCTCTTCTCATTTCTCCCTCTTGGCTTCCTTAAACTGTCAGCAGAAGTCTGCCTTCCATAAGTGGCCCTTTTCCCAGTCCTCTTTAGTACCATCCCTTTTAGATTACTTCCCAACTAGCCCTTCTGTATCTTTGAACATCATTTGTATGTTGCTTCCCCATTCATCTGTGAAGTCTTTGAGGATAGGGACTGTCTTGATTTTCTTTGTATCCTCAATCCTTGATACAGTTCCTGGCACATAGAAGGCTGTCCTCGCCTTAGCTTGACCCCTTGAGTCAGGCATTTAGACCTGGCATCTAGGTTTAAATCCATCTGATTTGTGCTGTCTTTTGCCATGTACTCCATCTTTTCCATAAGAACTGAATGAAAGGGGCAACTAGGTGGCCTACTGGATAGAGAACCAGCCTTGAAGTCAGGAGGACCCGAGTTCAAATTTGGCCTCAGACACTTAATGCTTCCTAGCTATGTGACCTTGGGCAAGTCACTTAACCCCAACTGCCTCAGCAAAAAACCAAACCAAACCAAAAAAAACTGCCTGAAAGACTTAAAGTGCTCTGTTCTGAATTGGTAAATTGGCAGAACCCATTTTGTAGATTTACGGGCAGTAATTATCAAAAAGGAAATAAGGTTAACCTGATGGGATTTTGTCTTACTGGAAGTCAGGCTCTTTAAAATCAACACATTTGATTCCTACTCCAGTCTTGGGTTATTCTAGAATTTTGTCTGGAATCTTAGTTGAGCTCATTTTCCTGTGGTGGCAGTCCTTTTTTGAAAGTCAAAACATTATTCTTCTCTAGTCATGCTCATGTTTTCTCTCATGTTTTCCATGATCCCTCAAAGATCCCTAATGATGGGAGCTCAATAATCCCATTTCCAGTTTTTTTTCCTCACATATTGTAAAAAATTAGCGATGTAATAACAGTTTCACTTTAAAAAATGCAGACTTTGCAAAGTGTTTGTTTTGGTTTTTTAATTTTATTTTTTATTCATAATTTAAGCATTGAAAAAGAATATTTCCATATATGAGGCAGAACAAAAGAGGCCTGGATGTGAAACTAATTCTTCATTTCATACCCCTTGCTTTAACATTGGTGAACATTCTGTGTGTTCTTTCAACTGGCCTTTTTGGACTTCCTTTTGTTCCTTTAGTGCATTTTTTTTTTTAAAGAGCACTTGTGGGTTATTATTTCAGCCTCCCCTCATTTCCTTTCCCTCATTAAAAACCAAAAGAAAGGAAAAAAAAAAACACAAATCCTTATAAGAGGGGTAGTCAAGGCAGATTAAAGCTTATATTGTGTCCCAAAATTTACATCTTTGACCCTAGAGCCTATCATCCCAATGTCCTCAGGAGCTGGACTTGGTTTTTAAGTCCTTACAAATTTTTCTTTGCAGTGATTTCCTTGTATACATTCTTTTCTGGTTCTACTCCCTTCACTTTGCATCAGTTTATATTCCCCATATTCAGAATTCTCTTACATTGGCTTGCCTTTGCTTTAACCTCCTTATCTGTTTCCTGAATTTGGACTTTGTGCTCTGCCTTTTGTTCTGAGTTAACTGAGTTCCCCTGAAGGCCTCCACTTCCTGGATTTTTGCAGTTGAACACTGGATATTCTGGGTCCTTCATTGTTCTTGTAGCCCCAGGCTATGCTGTCTTGGTTTTAGTGCCTCTTGTAGCTTTCTTTCTTTCTTTTCTTTCTTTCTTTCTTTCTTTCTTTCTTTCTTTCTTTCTTTCTTTCTTTCTTTCTTTCTTTCTTTCTTTCTTTCTTTCTTTCTTTCTTTCTTTCTTTCTTTCTTTCTTTCTTTCTTCTTTCTCTCTTTCTCTCTTTCTCTCTTTCTCTCTTTCTCTCTTTCTCTCTTTCTCTCTTTCTCTCTTTCTCTCTTTCTCTCTCTCTTTCTCTCTCTCTCTCTCTCTTCTCTCTCTCTCTCTTCTCTCTCTCTTTCTCTCTTTCTCTCTCTCTCTCTTTCTTTCTCTCTCTCTTTCTTTCTCTCTTTCTTTCTCTTTCTCTCTTTCTCTCTCTCTCTCTCTCTCTTTCTCTCTTTCTCTCTCTTTCTCTCTCTCTCTCTTCCTTCCTTCCTTCCTTCCTTCCTTCCTTCCTTCCTTCCTTCCTTCCTTCCTTCCTTCCTTCCTTCCTTCCTTCCTTCCTTCCTTCCTTCCTTCCTTCCTTCCTTCCTTCCTTCCTTCCTTCCTTCCTTCCTTCCTTCCTTCCTCTTTTTTAATTGGTTTTTATTTTTCAAAATACATGTGAAGATATTTTCAATATTCACCCTAGCAAAACCTTGTGTTCCAAATTTTTCTTCCTCCCCTAGACAGTTAATTAAACACGTGCACTTCTTATAAACATTTCCACATTTATCATGCTGCACAAGAAAAATCAGATTAGAAGGGGGAAAATGAGAAAGGAAATAAAAGCAAGCAAGCAAACAACAAGAAAGGTGAAATTACCATGCTATGAGTCATACTCATACAGCCTTCTCTGTCTGGATGTGGATGGGTTTTTATCCCTCTTTTGTAATCTCTTTGGGATACAGGCCCAGTAGAGACACTGCTGGATAAAAGGGTATGTACAGTTTGATAGTCCTTTGGGCACAGTTCCAAATTGCTCTCCAGCATGGCTGGATCATTTCACAACTCTACCAACAATGTATTATTAGTCTTTCAGTTTTCATCCTTGGGGCTTTCTGACTCCCTTGGGCTTCCTCCACTCACTGGCCTGAGACACAGGGTCTTATAGTCTATATGCATCGATGCAGCCCTCGTCTCTGGCCTCTGCTATTTATTGTATGTACAATTCATGCTCTTTTTATGTTTCTCTGGAGGGAGAGGAGTAGTTTTAAAAAATGTATTTTTTTTTTAATTTTTAAATTAATTTTATAATTATAATTTTTTTGACAGTACATATGCATGGGTAATTTTTTTTTTTCCCCAACATTATCCCTTGTATTCACTTCAAAGAATGTATTTCTTACTCATTCATTGGTCAGGTACAGATTTCAGATTTTTGCTGGAATGGATTGGAGTGGGGTGGGGATTTCCTTGGTTCAAATCACCTACCTGGCTAGAAATCTACAGAGAATGTTTCAGTGACATTGGTGGTCTTTTTGGGGGGCCAAAAAGTCATTTTCCTTGTCTTGAATATAGTCTTGAATCCTTGTTTTGGTTTTTTAACAGAAAAGAAACTTAATACAACATTTGAAATATTAAAGTATTGCTATGTATGGTATACTGATTCTTTGGGAAATTTATTTACTTGGCTTATTTTCTAACTTTATAACATGCCCTACACCTGGATCTGTATTGCAAAGTAGATGTTTTGGTAGTTTAGTTTATTATTCCAGTGATAGTTGATGGGGACCTTAAAAGGTTTCAGGCTTTCTTTCTTTCTTTCTTTTTTTTTTTTTTTTTTTTTTAATTTGAGGCTAGGGTTAAGTGACTTGCCCAGGGTCACACAGCTAGGAAATGTTAAGTGTCTGAGATTAGATTTGAACTCGAGTCCTCCTGAATTCAAGGCTGGTGCTCTATCCACTGCGCCACCTAGCTGCCCCTCAGGCTTTGTTAATCTAAAAATAAACTAAAAAAGATGGACAAATGAAACACTTGTATTGCTCCTTTGAATATTCTACTTGATATGAAAAAATTGGCTTTAATAAAGAGAAAATGTCATCTTGCAAATTGCCTGTCTTTATTGTATTGTAATATTTGGAGCAGTAGTGTATATTTCAATAGCCTGTGTACGCAGGAGTCCCATTTCCTCTCTCCTTTTGTTTTGTTTTTGTTTGTTTTTTGTCTTTCTTTATATAAATACCTGCTGTGTTTCCAGCCTGTTGATGAGGCATGAGATAAAAGTCTACTTTAGGGAAAGAGCTTTCAAATACTGTTGCAGGTTAGAAAGCATTTGTATATTTTGTATCTTGTGGTTGGCTAGATTGTTAGACATATATGGTGATGAGATCATTCCGTTAGAGTTTAGTCACATTCTGCAGAGGGATCAGTTACTAAAATTGGAAGGTGAAAATGTGTCAGAATTATCCTTCAAGAGAGCAGCATGTTTTAACTGGAGTCTGGATTCACATCAGGGATATCAGCAAGTGTCAGGATCTAAGAGTATCTTGATGGCCTGGAACATTGGGCTCAGTCTCATGAGGTAAAATTTAAGAAAATTTTACCTTAAATTACAAAATATCGGCTTCACAAGTCGAAGATAGAGGAAATGTGGCTAGATAGTAGCTCTGAAAAGGATTGTGGGATTCTTTGTTTTAGAAGGCTGTGAGCCTAATGTCATTTGCTCTGGTTAGCCGCCTTCTGCAGTTCTGGACTCTCTCCAGGGAAAGGGACCAGCGTGGCGAAGAGCCTTGTGTCCATATCATAGAAGAAGGTTTTTTGTAAGGCATGGGGATGTTTAACTGGGAGAAGTCTATCTGAGAAAAGGCTATCTTGTAGAAGAGGAATTTTTACATAAATAATTTTTTGAGGGGTGGGGTGGGCTGGGCTGTGGAAGCTGCAGAGAGGCTAATTTAGGCTTGAGGTTCAGAAGGGTTTCCTGCAATTAGACCTGTGTCTAGGCTGTCACTGGTGGTCTTCTCCTAAAGTCCATGCTCTTTTTTTTTAATTTTATTTTTTGAATTAATTTTATAATTATAACTTTTTTTTTTTTTTTTTTTTGACAGTACATATGCATGGGTAATTTTTTTACAACATCCCTTGCACTCACTTCTGTTCCGAATTTTCCCTCCCCCTCCATTCCCCTCCCCTAGATGGCAGGCAGTCCCAAACATGTTAAATATGTTATAGTATATCCTAGATACAATATATGTGTGCAGAACCGAATTTCTTGTTGCACAGGAAGAAGTGGATTCAGAAGGTAAAAATAACCTGGGAAGAAAAACAAAAATGCAAACAGTTTACACTCATTTCCCTGTGTTCCTTCTCTGGGTGTAGCTGATTCTGTCCATCATCCATCAATTAAACCCATGATCTTAAACTGTGGATCCTATAACTGAATAGGGATAGCGAAATTACGATTTATCATCAGTAAATGTTTGATTTGCGTGCTTATTTTCTATGCTTCTATGCTTGGAGTCATGTAAAAATTTCTTCCATGGAAAAGGGTCAGGAGTTTAAGAAGCCCTGTCATAGAGGTTATAGATTACTATTTGTTGTAAAGATGGTGATTTCCTTTGTGTCTGGATTGACCCAGATGGCCACTGAGATTCCTTCCAACTCTCAGGTTTTGTGATTCTGTATCTTTAAGAGAAGGCAGTTTATATCAGATTTGTTGTGGTTGCTATGGAAACAAATGGGTATAAATATTATTATTCCCCTGTACCCTACAAAGCTATTGATGAAGAGAAGGGGTTGGGTGGGGGAGACAGGGACTTTGGCTCAAATAAAAGAAAATAAAACCGAGCAAAGGCTTGAGGAGCAGGAAAACTGATGCTTGGGGAAAATACCCTTGAAAGGTCTTCCTGTAATAATATTAGAAAGTGATCTCACCACTATTTAACTCTTAGTTCCTGCCTCCCAGCAGGACAAAAGGCACTAGGAAATATCCGGGAAGGAAAGCAGCCAGGACTTGGCTGCCCCCTCATTAGTTTCCCCAGCCTAAGCAGGGGAGAGGACTGCTTGTGGGCATAGGGTAGAGGAGTTTGGAATTACACTCTGCCAGGAGCCAGGCTCACCAGACCTCGGACAGCGGACACGAGCCAACAGGAGCTTCGTGGCTACTACCGCACCGCAGCCTTGTTCCAGGCCCATTCGAAATCAAATGCTGTGCCAGAATCACCTGTGAACTAAGGCAGCATGTCTGCTTCAGGATGTACAAAGGAAGTTTCTGACCTCAGGAACCTTCCAGATTAGAATAGCACAGAACAAAAGAGAACACAAGAAAGAAAATCGGAATAGGGAGACAGCATGCAGAAGTATCATATTGGGAGGTAGGGGGTTCTTGGGTTCCAGTTTTGGGTCTACCCATTTTACAGTTGGGAAAACTGAAGCCCCCTCCAGAGGTTTAATAAAAAGTAAATAAAAATAATAAAGATAATAAAAAAAATTTAATAAAAATAAAAAGCACATGAGTGGCAGAGTCAAGGTTTGAACGTGAGTCTTTTGATTAAAAACCAGTGCTCTTTGCATTATATCATGCAAAGATTCAGAAAAGGGAACAGTCAGTATGGATGGGCTGGAGTTCTCAGGAACCTAAGCTGAACCTTAAGGGGTAAGTGGGTAGGATTTGTTTAGGTGAAGAGAAGAGCTGGCAACATCTGGGGCATGGTGCTGGTAAACTGAAGCATCCTTCCCCAGAGTGCTTAGTATCAGGACTCCCATGAGCCTCAGTTTCTCTTCATCTCCTGCCTTTCAGTCCAGGATGGGCATCCCCTAGCTTCTCTCTCTAGGGCTTTTCTAGCTCAGTAGTTTCTCCCTTCTCATGCCTGTATGAACCTTGAAGTCTTCAGCCCTAACCTCAGATCTAAATTCCAGTCCTTATTACCAACTGGATATTTCTACATGTCCTTCAGGCACCTTAAACCTCAACATGTCCCATACAAAACCAGGTTTTATTCCTCTCCTCCCCCTAAAATAGTCCCTTCCTCTGTTTCTTTGAGGGCATCAAAGTGCTTGTACATGACCTCCTTTTCCAAATTCCGGAGTCATCCTGCCCTTTTCCCAGAATCCTCTCCCAGTCAACCCCAGTATCCAGTCAGTTTCCACAGTCTTGTCCATTCTGCCTTTATAGTCCTTTCACATCTGTCTCTTTTTTTTCCCCTCACAGCTTTGGCCCCATTGCAGACTCACTCATTCTTATCTGAACTCTTACAATGGTCTCCTACTTTCCATACCTTCCCTCTAATCCATCCATTATTCATTCCTAAAACACAAATCTCACCATATCACCCTCTCCCCCTACTCAAAAGTAATCAGCGGCTCCCTCCCCATCCGGTCTAGGATAAAATACACCCTCCCCAGATTTGTATCTAAGCCCCTCTGCAGTTGACTTCCACCCTTTTTATAGCCTTATTCCAGTTACAATGAAGAAGAAAAATAAGAGGAATGGATGTGGGTGCTCAGAAAACTTATCGGGCTCCTAAAGAGATTTTCAAAGATGGAAGCAGGGCAGGCACCAATACCAAAAACACCTTGGTAGAGAGCCTTAGGAGCACCTCGGCCCAGAAGGAATAATAAAAAGGAGATCGTGATTTTTCTCTATTTTGAAATTTTATTTGATTTTATTGAAGAAAAGGAGAATTAAGGTTTCAGGAAACTGCTATGTGGGTGATGGTGATCAGGCTGATTGTGATCATTAAGAAGGCCCAGTTGCTCATTTTTTTCTGCCTGGGAGAATGAATGACCTTTGGACTGAAAAGAATGAAATGAAAATGGCTTATAGGGAATCGGTAGCCGAGATAAGCTCCAAGGTTGTAAAAGGACTTGGACGATCTTAAGGAGTCCAAGTTATCCTGCCCCAAGGTATCTTGGAGGTCCTGAATGAACTGGTACGTGCAGGGGCAACTCACTGATAGGACAAGATTATGGGGAGATGTAGGGCACACCTGGAAATGGGGCCAAGGGTCTCGGAAGAAAATTCAAGGCAGCAAACTATTGGCAAGTGAGCTTGACTCAGATTCTTGGCAGAATTTTAAGAATGGTGATTAAAGATGGCGGTGAAACTTGTGAGAAGGGGAGGATTCCTAAAAGCCCTCCTGGTGTCAAGAACCCAAATCCTGCAGACTTACAGGCTGGGCCTTGTTGGTAGGATACAAACGGGGAATCCGGGACATGGTCTAGTTTAGACAGAATTTATTGAGATGTTTTTCAAAGTCTTTTTCTGATGAGGCATTGTGAAAGATGAAGAGTGTGGTCTAGACCAAAGCTTCTTAAACTGTGAGTTATGTAACTGAATATGGGGGCTGCAAAATTATGATTTATTATCAACAAATGTTTGATTTGTTTACCTAGTGTATATACCTAAATACCTGGGGCCAACTTCAAATTTCCCAGGTGGAAAAAATTAAGGAAGCCCTGGTCTAGACAAACCCGTCGATTGATTTGGCACTGATTGGCTAAACTCAAAGAATAGTTTTTAGTGTTTCACTGTTAGCTTAGCAAGTCTCCAGCAGAGTGGCTCAGTGATCTGTTCTCATTCCTGTGTAGATCACCATTTTTATCAGTGATTTGGTTAAAGGTATAGATCTGATCATCTGATTTGCAAATTATTCGAAGATAGGCCAAATAGCTATCAAGTTGTATGGAAATTAGGATCCAAAAATACATTGATGTAAGATTAAACTCCTTTTTTCTTTCTCCTCCCCCCAACCCCTTTCGTCTAGTCCCTTAACTTTTGCCTCAAGAGAAGAGAATTAAATTAAAGCTCTCTTAAGGCTCCATTCAGATCGAAACTGTCAGTCTTTGAGGTTTAGAAGCTGAAGGTTAATAGAGGCAAATGCAAAGCTTTACACTTGGGTTCAAAAAACTAACATACTCAGAGGAGGCAGTTTATTGAGTGGAATTAGGAAATGGAGAAGTTAGCTATGTAGGAGGGGCGGTGGTTCATGGAAAGTTTTGAAGACCTAGAATGAGAAACATTTGTCCACCATTAGCCTGCAAGCATTTATTGCTGTTTGATGGGTGATACAAAAAGGGGCAAGAGCACAGTTCTGCTCTCAAGTGCTCCCTATTAATGGGGGGAAAGACTTGAATTTAACAAAATCTTTATTAGAGAGGTTTAGAAGCAAATAGAAAATGGTGGGGCGGGGTTGGGCCTGGGGAGAGTGAGAGAGCAAGAGAGCACAAAAGGCCTCTGCCCCAGCAGCTGAGACAGTAGAGAGAGTTGAAGCAGATAGAGCAATCAGAGCTGCTGCAGGAGTCTGGGCCTAAGGTGATTAGGGCCTGTTAAAGCAGATGAAAGCTGTGTGAGTCAAGAGAAGGGGCAGACCTTGGGGAGGTAAGAAATGAGAAGTGGCCACAAACTGGGTATGTGGGAGAAATTCAAATGAAGGGGCAAGAATGACCTCGGGATTGGGCAGCTGAGCTGGCAGGGGGTCGGTGCTCTTGGAAGTAATGGAAAGTAACATAGAAAAGAGTTCTGGAAGGGAATACCAAGTTATTTATTGGGCAAAGTGTGTTTGAAATGCCTCTTAAACATCCAGTTTGAGGTGGACAAAAAACAGTGATGCAAGACTGAGCTCAGGAGAAGGGGATATTATATAACCTGGCAATCGTCTGCAGGGGTGATGATTGTGTATGGGAGCTGAGATAGAATGAATGAGAAGAGAAGACAAGAACTATGACAGAGATTTCGGGGAGACCCATTAAGTCATGAACTATGAGCAGTTCACTGTCTTCTGCCTTTATTTATATCTCTAGTGCATTCTTAATACAGTGACTGACAAACCAGCGTACTAGACATTAATAAATGCCTGACCTGCATTTATTAGAAGAAGAGCCAGCCAAGGAGACAGACAGGCAGTCAGGCAGGTGGGAGGAAAACCACTGCAGAGAGCAGTCATAAAACTGGAAAGGGCTGGAGTATCCAGATCCCACAGGGTCCTAGACAATTGAGGTTAAAAAGACCTTTACGCCAAAGAGGACATGACTTCAGGCAGGTGAGGACATGACATGAAAATGAATTGGATTGAAGTGAGGAAGGGCTGTGCAGTCACCAGCCTTACTTTCTCCTCCAGAACCTTCTGGGTACGATGGACAGATAGAGATATGGATGAGTAGAGGTGACCCTGGGGGTGGTGGGAAACTTTGGCCTTTTTAAGCTAAAGTCTTTAACAGATCTCTCTCTCTCTCTCTCTCTCTCTCTCTCTCTCTCTCTCTCTCTCTCTCTCTCTCTCTCTCTCTCTCTCTCTCTCCCTGCCTCCCTCCCTCCCTCCCTCCCTGTCTCTCTCTCTCTCTCTCTCTCTCTCTCTTTTTAGTTAAAGCTTTTTATTTTCAAATATATGCATAGATAATTTTCAACATCCACCCTTGCAAAACCTCGTGTTCCACATTTTTCCCTCCCTTCCCCCAACTCCTCTCTTACATGGCAGGTAGTCCTGTATGTCACATATGTACAATTCCTTTCTCCATATCTCCACACTTATGCTGCACAAGAAAATTCAGATCAAAAAGAGGAAAAAAATGAGAAGGAAAACAAAATGCAAACAACAAAAAGGTGAAAATTCTATGTTGTGACCCACACTCAGTTCCCCACAGCCCTCCCTCTGGGTACACATGGCTCTCTTTGTCACAAGACCATTTACAGGATTACATTTTGACTTAGAACAATGCCTTTTCTATGGTAAACTGTAGTAAGAATTGAGGCAAAGAATGGCCATTTTTGCCTAGTCAAAAACAAAAATTCACCTAAAAATCCAATCTGGGAGGGGAAGACCCTCAGGGTTTGTGGTTTCTGGGTCAGTCTGGGACCAGTCAATGAAAGGTGGGGTGATTTAGGTTTTTGGCTTGGTCCTTTAAGAAATAAATCTAATCTGTAAACTTCTAAGATACCTTGAGAGAGTTCAGGTATGAAGGAAAAAAAAAAAGATTTTATATGCTTTGGGTAGAGTACTCTCAGGTAAAGGTACAATGGAAGGAGGAGGGGGGGGGAGAGGAAGGGATTTGGAGAGAAAAAGAAAAAAGGTAGGGGAAGCACCTCCTCTTAGGAGTTATCAAAGAAGGGACTGAGAGATCAAAGGTCATGGCAAAAGGGAATGATCAGACCTAGTAGGGTTTTTAGTGTGTTGGAGAGATGGCTTGATAGTGTTTGCAGAAATCAGAGGAGAAGCCCCTTGATGGGGATGGGGAAAGATTGACTTTGGGGACTGAGGCATATGCTGGAGAAATCAGGAAGATCCAGGATTGAAGGGTTTGTGAAAAGGGCCACCTTATGAATGAGGGAAGGCTTCTCCGTCATGGAAGAGGGAGCTTACTTCAGTGAAATGTAAATAAAGTTTGAAAATTGATAAGATAGTTGCAAATGGAAAACTGAAACTATTCTAGGCTAAGATCCCAAATTGGGTTAATGGTAGCATCTGATGAGTCTTGGCAGTAAGGTTTAAAAAATATACAAAGAAGCAAAAGTGGTGGGATCAGCATGGGGATAACCTGCAAAAATTTTGAACTTGTAACTTTTGAAGAGTCACATGTGCACAGAGTTCAAATTCAGGTCTCCAGCATCTGTCTTCATTGCTCAGCAACATTTTCTGATAATGTTTTAAAATCTTCCTTGTCCTTAGGTGAACTGATGCTTGGGTGAAGCAAGTAGAAAGAACCAAGAGAACGTTGTATACAGTAGCAAGAACTGTGATGGATTTAGCTCTTCTCAACAATGTGGCAATTTGAGGCAATTCTAATAGATTTAGGAGGGAAAATCCCATCCACATCCAGAGGCAGAATTTTGGAGGGTGAATAATAGATGGAAGCATAGTATTTTCCCTTTTTTGTTTTGAGGTGTCAGGATGCTCTCTTTGGAGTCAGAGCTTTGACCTTTGATTCTCAGAATAACCTGGGAGGCAGGTGCTATTCTCATCACCCCTTTTGTGGCTGAGGATACTGAAGTGAAGTGACTTGCCCAGTTTCTCATAGCTAAGGGTCTGAGGCTCGATTTAAACTGCTCCTCCTGACACCAAATTTAAAACTCCCTGCATTGTGCTGCTAAGCTATCTCTGTATTGGAGAGGACCTGGCTTCAAATGTAAGCTTGGCTTTTGACTTTGGCCAAGTCATTTTACCCATAAGTCCTTAATTTCCTCATCTCAAAAATGAAAGAATTGGACTAAATGATGTTCCCCAATGACTTTCCAGTTCTGAATCTTCAAACCTTTTCTTAGAGGAGGAAGCTGAAGTGGTTCCTGGTCAAAGCCACTTTTGTCCACATAGCTTGTATAAATAGCACAGCTCCTGTCAGAAGGGAGGCAGTGCTGTTTTCCAGAAAACCTCCTGGCTTTTTTTCTCTTAAACCTGTGAGAGAATCTCCATTGGCAGTGAATAAGATTATATTTTGGAAAACATTGAATTTGGAGTGAGAGAAATCCAGTTGTTACTCCGTCACATCTCTTTGTGACCATGACAGGCCATGTCACTTATACATTTCCTTAGAATCCTGGAGATCTGGATGAACTTAACCTTTCAGGGCTTCCTATACCTACTTTATCTTTAAAATAAGGAGGTTGGTTTAGATTAATTTCTCAAGGCCCTTTCCATGTTGCCTAGGAAAAGGCTGGGTTCCACATTCTTACGTGTACTAGGAAAGTTCTCAGCTTCTGTGACACAATAACATTTGGAAAGTTTGGGGCATTAATTTATATTTTAAGTGCATAGTTTTCTAGAAAATCCTTGTTTTTGTTGTGTGTGACAGTTTGAGTCTAAGAAACTTCAGAAGTGAGGATAAGTTCTCAGCAGTGTCCAAAGCTTATTATTTGTACTCCACTCAAATCTTTTCAGTGTGAAACCACTGGCTTTCTTATGTGGCATAGTAAATCTTTATTTATTTAGGTTAATGCTGCCCAGTCTACTTTTTTTTTTTTTTTTTTTTTTTTAGGTTTTAACCTGGAAATTTTGCTGAAACTTTTTTTTTTTTTTTTGGGTCTTGATATAACAACATATAAAGAAAATGGATTTGTGGCAGTCAGGATTGCAGTTTTAACAGACAGATCCTATTGTTTTATAATGGGAATTTTCCTTTCCTCCCTTCTTCCTCAGAAAGTGACCTGCATTTGTTTTTTGTTTTTTTTGTGTTGATTTTTTTGTTTTTGTTGTTTTTTTTTTTTTTTTTTTTTTTTTGTTTTGTTTTGTTTTGTTTTGTTTTGTTTTTCTTTCCAGTTTTCTCCTGGAGGAGGTTGCAGATAACGTCTTCAGTTTTATTTCTTTGGCTAAACTGGTGTGGCGTTTCCCTTATAAAAAGCAGAGCTAGCCTGTGTCAGGGGTTAGGAGTGATAAAGTATTTATTTGGTAATGAACTTGTCTCTCCCAGCAACAAGTTATGTTATTGGAGTTTTTAGTCTTTTGTAAGCACAGGGGAATGTAAGTTAATAAGATAATATTTGGAAAACTTAGTAAAAGGCATCAGATACATATACCTACAGGTATAATACACAATATGTATGTATATACATACAGTTTTGTTCTCAGTTAAAATGGTCATACTTCCTTCCAATGAGCTTAGATTTTTTTTTTTAAAGTAGAATTGTCATTTTTATTATATTAGTTTGGCTTATCCATGAGCACTTGCTATTCTTCCAATTCTTCTAATTCTTTTTTTTTTTTTTAATAGTTTTTATTTACCAGATATTTGCATGGATAATTTTACAACATTGACAATTGCCAAACCTTTTGTTCTAATTTTTCCCCTCCTTCCCCCTCCCCCAGATGGCAGGTTGACCCATACATGTTACATATGTTAAAGTATAAATTAAATACAATATACATATACATGTCCAAACAGTTGTTTTGCTGTACAAAAAGAATCAGGCTTTGAAATAGTGGACAATTAACCTGTGAGGGAAATCCAAAATGCAGGCGGACAAAATTAGAGGGACTGGGAATTCTATGTAGTGGTTCATAGTCATCTCCCAGAGTTCTTTTGCTGGGTGTAACTGGTTCAGTTTATTACTGCTCTATTGGAACTGATTTGGTTCCTCTCATTGTTGAAAATGGCCACGTCCATCAGAATTGATCATCATATAGTATTGTTATTGAAGTATACAATGATCTTCTGGTCCTGCTCCCAGTGAGCTTATATTTGAAGAGCAGAAGTTGTTGCTTATCAAATAAGGAAAAACTCCCTTTGGGCTCTCATTCACGTTAGTTCTATGGCCAACAGTTTTTTCTAAGCTGGTTTCCAGTCCTTTAGGTTTGACTAAAAACTAAAGGGGGTTTGGTGTTTACCAAAGGCTTTCCTCACCACCATCCTGGGAGATGGGAGTTAAGAATATTATGCCCAATTTTATGGATAAGCTCACTTTTCCTGAGCTTATCCATAAAATTGCAAATTTGGGATTAATCCCAAGTCTTCTGGTCCTAAATGGAATGCTTTTTTCTTTTGGTTTAATTAGCACTTATTCAGTGAAAGCTGTCACAGTGAGAGGCAAAGGTGGGGTAGAGTGCAAGAAAGCTGACCTAGAAATATTTAACAAAATAAATAAAAATACCTTGGGACATAGATCACATTAATATGTGATTTTTTAAAGTCAATGTGAGTTCCACATGAGTACCACCAGTTCTATTGAGTTTGAAACCTAAATTAACTCATCATAAAGATCCTTTCCATGTCTTACATTCAAGGGACTGTGCCAGGTGTTGGGGGCACAGCGATGAAAAAGCAACAGAGTCTTCTGTCCTCAAGATGCTTAGAATTTAGTTCAGGGATAAGAAATGTGAAATGATTATTGCAAAATTTAGAATGTGTAAGGACCTAAGAGGCTCGCCACAAGCAGAATAAGCACGCTCCAGAAAGTAAAGTTGCTTGCTAAGTGCGTGGCTTCGTGCAGAAAGTAGTATCTGAGCTGGACCTTCAAAGAGCCCTACATCACATCTGTTCTGGATATGGGACCAGACTTACCCAAAAGCATACAAATGTGGGAAAAGGTTGAGTGAAGAGTTTGAACGGCAGAGGGATTCCTTTCCCAGTGATTGGGTCCCTCTGATGACTCCTGTTTGCTGTTAACATGTAGCTGGGCAACACCGGAGCATCTCCTAAATGATGTGTCCAGGCACAAAAGGGAGGGAGGGAGTTCCTGTCCACATTTTAACAGAGGGAAATAAATACCAGGGAGCAGAGTTTTGTTCTTGAAAGCCACAGGGATTATAATTGGACCTGTTGGCCAATCCATTGTCACCCACTTTTCAGAATTAGAGGTAGTGTTTATTGAGTCAGAGGTGGGAGGTAGCAAGGTACTTGGAGACCTCTAGGGTGGAGGTACACGAATCATAGTTTGGGATTGGCTACATGGGGGCCTTCAGATTTTTAGTACAAGTTTCCTGCTGCTCAGTGAGCACTGCCAGCTTCCATACTGAGGGGAGGCAACCCCTGCAATCTGGATGGAGGTTATTGTGGTGGGAGCTGGGTAGAGAAAGTAAATGGAGAGTCTATAAATAGCTGCTCCATCAGGACCTCTCTTTGGGACAAACCTGGCCCTTGGAGAGCAAGATGTGTGGGCCCACAATGGAATAGGAAGAGAAAAGCTGTCTTCCCCATGCTTCCCAAAGCCCGATGCCATCTATTTAATTTAGTCTTTATTTTAAAAAAACCATATTTCCCTGTTAGAATTCTGGTGATGCCTTTGGTCTTTAGGGTTGCCATTTCTGAATGCATACCATAGCCCTGAATTCATCCTTATAACAAAGAAAAACAGAGCTAAGCAAAAAGGCCCTGTTACGGTGCCCACCTCCAGACCCATGTTGGAGAAACCATCCATCTAGAGCTAAGTGAGATCCAAAAGTGATCCACATCCAGGCCAATCCATTGCTTCATTTTATTGAAGGGGAAAATGCATCCCACAGAAGGGAGGGATTTGACCAAAACCTGGGGCAGAATTTGAATTCAGGTCTTCCTGATTCTAAGACTTCATGAGATGCCAGAGAGATGGTCCTGGAAGTAGAATGAACAGGACAGGAAGATGAGGAAAAGGGAGAAATCAGGTCTTACCCGGGTGGGGATGGGGAGAGGGGCAGGTGAGATCAAATCAAAGCGCTGGGGAAATTGGGAGGAAAAGATTTTGTGAGCCAGAATGAGATTTCAGTTTTGGACCTGTTTGCTCTCTTGCCTGGATACTTGAAGTCTGATGTCAAAGCAGAGTGGGGCTGGAGAGAACAATTTAAAAAATATTCATAGAAATGATTGAAGCCCTGGGTGTGGATGAAGTCTTCCTGGAAGAGAATGTATACAGCTAGAGAAGGGGCTCTGAGGAGAGTGAAGGGGTGCCAGTGGTGGAATGTTACAGTGAGTGAGTGAATGACTAAGCCTCTAATAAGCGTTTCATGTGCCAGGCATTGCTCAGACGAGAGAGACAAATGGAAAAGTGAGCAGTCCCTAACATTTTTTCTGTTGTTATTCTTAACTTGATTAATATGAACGAACCTGGTCATACACAGTGACCAGAAAAGAAGCTTCTGGGACACCCAGTATGCTGCTTGTTGTCAAAGTATGTATCACATAAGAGATATATATATATATATATATATATTAGTATATACTATATATTATGTATTGATATCAAAGTTCCTTTTGTGTGTCTCCATTTTCATTTCTCCTCAGATCTTTAAAAAAATTCGTTTCATTGAAATGTCCTCTTCCTCCCTCTTTCTCCTCCTCCCTTTCCCAACTCTGCCCTCCTCTCCCCACAATGTAACATTCTAATGGAGGAAGAAAACACATATAAATATGGGAGTGTGGTAAGGGAAGGGACTGTTTGGTGAGTCATGGTCATAGGGGTGATGAGTTGATTCTTCTGCCCTTTCCAGGAATAATGGAAGTAGTGATTTGATTGCTGGAGCCAGAGTCAGAAGTTCAGGCCTTCTGGTCCTCATTCCCTTTTAATTAAACTATTGCTTTCCCCTCCTGTTTGCAGAGCTCCCTGCTGGGGCAGGGGAGAGAGAGCCAGGAAGAGCCAGCTCCCAGAGTTCCCTTGTTGTTAGGCTTACGAGGTGAGTTCTCGCCTTGTCACTGTCCAGACAACCTGAGTTCTCACCTGGTAATCCTAACACTTTGTGGCCTCTGACTCTTTGTGGCAAGTCTGCCTCATCTGTAAAATGGCAAACCACTCCAGTGTTTTTGCCAAGAAAACCCCAGTTGGGTCACACAAAGAGCTGGACACTGAACAGCGATAACCCTGCTTCAACCCCCTTTCACTTCAGTCCATCCTCTTCTCCCCTATTGATTTGATCAATGGTCATATGATCAATGATGATAATAATCAAATATTGATTTAATATTGATTGACCTCTTTTTTGATTCCAGAATGAAATGAAATCTGTCATTTAGAACTCCTCACTACCTGAACAAACCCCTTTGCCCTATCTTCTCACCAGTTACTCCGGCGGGATCTCTGTTGTCCCTCTTACTGGCCTGTTTCGTGATGCTACACCCTCCCCCATGATTGGAATTCACTCATCACTTCCTGCTCTTTTATCAGTCAGTGAGCATTCTGTGTCTGACCCATGGTTGCCTCCCTGGTTGGAATTTGGGCCTCTTGCTGGCCAGTACTGTTTTCCTCTGCTTTTGAGGATGCCCAATGGAGACCCGATTCCTGGTTCTAATGTAATGAGGAAAGGGGCACAAGGAGGAGAAGGATCATTTGGCCTTGTGGTCTGGGGCCCGCTACATTTAGTAGCTTATTTGAATTTGTTCTCACTGATGAAGATTAGAATGGGAGTTTCAGAAATACTTCCACAGTTGGGAGCACTTTTTCTGAATATGACTGAAGGTAAAAGAAGTGGGCAAGGGAGACCGAGAAAGAACAACCAATAAGTAGAGTAGTGGAAAGGGCCTAGTTTCAAGTCCTGAAATTTGAAGTTAACCCTAGTCTCTCTGCCTTTCATTTTGTAACTGTCAATGTAGGTGAGTCATTTTAACTCAGATCCCTCCTATCCAAAATAGATGAAGTCTCCAGACTTTGATTTCCAAGTAGCAGAATGGAGCATCAGGTAAAACCAGGAAGCCTTCTCTCATTCTCTTTGACCTAACCAGCAAATCGTTGCTTCCTGTAGAGCATGTGTAACTAAAAGTGCTTGTACATTCTGCCTCTTAGGTCTCTGTTTCTCTCATTTACTTTTGTCTCACTTTTTCTCTGGAATTCTTTATTCCTAGATGGGAAGCTTTTAGAACTTTGAATGTCCTAGTGACTTCATTTCACAATAGGAAAAAAAGACAAGCCAAGAGTCATTATAATTTTATTCAGGAAGAAACAGCTGTCTTTGAGCCAGGCAAACAAACAGTGATGAGAACTGTAAGTTCTAGTCCAGTTATACACTGTAATCTTCAGTGAATTGTTGATAAGGAAAGTAGGTCGTCAGTATAGAAAGAGGGTTTGTGTTTCTTGACCACTGTAGGATGAGTGTAGTGAAATTTTTGGGTTACTCATGATTGTGAAAGGTCTACATTTGTTGGGAACATTTTTGAGGATTATTTTGGAACTATGAAGGGCCTTTTTTTTCCTTCTTTTTTGAAGTGGAATTGAGAGATAGGGCTTTGAACAGAGGTTGACATCCGAGGCAGTGCTATAAAGAGAGAGCACAAGCATTTTCCAATGCTTTGGCAATGTTGGTAGTTTTCCCAGGAGCCATCTGGATCAACTTTCTGTCCTGAGGATTCTTAAAGGAGCTCCTTCAGTGAAGACTTGGGGAGAAGTTGCATAGGAAATTAGTGGCCACTGATAAATTGAAGATGTTCTATTGAATTTAACATTTACTCTTCTATGCAAGATAACGTGATGCAATAGAAGAGTGGTTCTTTTGAATTATCTTCTTCCCTGCACAAAAATTTTTCTGCCACTCGTTAATTTAAATGTGTCAACACACGTTACACCTTGAAGTATCTCTTTTAATATAAATATTTGTTTTATATATATATTTAAGTGTCAATAAACATTTCTGTATGTTAGGTGCCAACCAGCACTTTGCTCATGTGCAAATTTGCATTTTCCATGAGAAGATAATTATAATCAGATTTTCTATGCCATTCTTTTCTTAAAATTCCTATTTTTTGTTTCTCTGTCTCCTGCAATTCCATTCTCCCTTGTTAGAATACACGGGAGCCACCTGACAGTGGCTGCTGGAGATCCAACCCAGAATGGATCTCCTCTTGTGAGAGGATGGTACAAGGAGACTGAGAGGCAGTTGCTGTTCTCCGGCCTTGCGTTATCTGACCTCTCTCCTCTTCCCTCTGCCTTCAATTTATCTCATTCCCAGTCTGCACCACCTGTGTCAGCAAAGGCTGCCTTGCAACTCCTTCAGATGCTATGATCCGCAGCTGTGGAGTCTCCCAGAGAATTGACCTGCCCCTTAACACTCCCTTTCACTCTCAAAAAGCCATTTTCTTATAACAAAAGAGAAGAGAAAAACAGTTCAGGAAAAATAAAGCAATGTCTTGCTATGATCCAGTGCAAGGTCCTTCCTTTGCCATAATCCCTCACTCCCCACAAGTGGGGAGATGTCTTCTCCTCTATGCTATGGGGCCGTAATTGGTCATTAGAATTTTGCATTTGGTTTCCATTGTTCTGGTGGACTTTTTTCCATTTACCTCATAATTATAGTGTATTTTTTACTTTTGCTCTTCAGATTCTATTTTGCATCAGATCTCATAAGTTTTTCCATGCTTCATTGTACTCAGTGTGTGCTTACATCTTTCCTTAGTGTTTATTGCTTTTGGAGAGTTTTATTTCAGAAGTTGGGTCATTGAATGTTAGAAAGGGCCTTGGAAATTTTGTGCATCATTTCTGTTGTTTTCCATGATTGGTATTCAGGCTTCTTAAGGACTAAGGACTGTTTAAAATCTTTTTTTTTTTTTTTTTTTGGGGGGGGGTCTTTTTATGAGATTGGCACATAGGAGCTTAATACATACTTATTGATGATCTAATTTTCTCATTTTAAAGATGAAAAAGTTGAAGTCTAGGGATGAAATATTTGGCAATAGCAGAAAGAAATATCGATTGGAGATGAAGGACTTGGATTTAAATACTTGCTTTGCCACTTACAGTCTGTGTGACCTGAGTAGAGCAGTTTACCTCTCTGAATCTTGGGTTCCTCAATGTAAAGTGATAGCGATGTACCAGAGGAACTCACAAGCTCATTTCAGCTTAAATTCTGTGATTTGCCCATAGTCTGTGAATGATTGGCGGCAACTCCTTTGGCTCATGAACTTGGGGTCCCCTTTTTTTAGTCTGCTGTTTTTTCCCTCCCTGTTCCCCCCCCCCCCCCCCCAGGCTGGGGTTAAGTGACTTGCCCAGGGTCACACAGCTAGGAAGTGTTAAGTGTCTGAGACCAGATTTGAACTCAGGTCCTCCTGAATTCAGGGCTGGTGCTCTATCCACTGTGCCACCTAACTGCCCCTCCCTCCCTAGTTTTAAATTTTGTGAAAGAGATAATTGATTTTGTGACGTGATCCTTTTGTCTTTGGGATCTCTTGATCTTTGGTGTTTTAGCATTCGTGTTTATTTCAACTTATTAGTAGCCATTTAAAAATTTTAAGTAGCTGATCTTTAAAAAAACAATTTGGTAAATAAATATTTTAGGTAGAATCGTGGCATTTAGAATTATTTCTTTTATGATTTTTTTTTTTAACATATTGCTTTGGCTTCAGTTTTTTGTTGAACTAGGAAGATTCAACTGAACTTGGGGAGATTTTCCCCACACTCTTACTGAGCCTCAGTTTCCTCACTTATAAGATGAAAAGTTACCTTTTATCCTTCCTAGATCTGATATTCTATTCTTTGTTCTCTAGGAGCCTCAATATGTGTTGATGTTTTATTTTCCACTTGTTATTTGGTGCTTGTAAAATCTTGACAGCATTTCAAGTATTCTAAGAATTTGGCTCAACTTCACACAGGAAAAACTAAATGGATGAAGAATTCATCTTGTCCAGACTATATACCAGTGTGTGTACAAGTGAATGAACAAACTGGGGAATCTGTATCTTAGTCAGAAATTGCACATGGACCATGAGTTGGGTCCAGAATTCAATAGGAGAGAGTTGCTGAGTTGCCCTTGAGAAATTGCAAAGTTCTTTGAATGATCCCAAGCTTTTCCTTGATGTGAAGGACTTTCTTTTGAATTCCAGTATTCTTTTGGTGAGGATGTATGGTTACAAGTCATGGGACATCACAGGCTCTGATGCTTTGAAGTGGAACATCACCCAAAGGGCAAAGGAGAGGCTCATGATGGACAGAAACAAGCTGTAGCACCCAAAAAAACAAGGCCTTAGGAGGGACAAGGGGTCTAAAGGTTATACAGACAAAAGTCTGATCAAAAAGAAGCTTGAGTAGTCCTATTGGAAAGCGTGGTGAATGAATAAACAGTGGATAGAATGTTGGAGAAGATGCTATACTGACAATTCAGTGCCAGGGTACCATGAGAATGACCCACAGCATGTTGACCCTCATGTTGAACTTTTGGGCAATACCAATATGTGGATGAATAATCATAAATGGTTCAAAATCTGTTTTCTCGACAGGAATGCCCACCTCTATCTCTATGAGGTGACAGATCCATACGAGCACAGAGATATTGAGGCACCTCAGGGTTCTTCTATTGGAGTACTAGGTGACTGATCTTTTGTGGTGAGCATTGGTACTTAGATGCAGAGGTTTGATTCTTTATTTTACCATAGTTAAATACTTCATTCCTGTAGAAAGCTGTATCTGTAGTGGGAGTGAAACCTGGGGGCAGCCTCCTCTCTCCTTCCTGGTCAGATCTGTTCTCATTATTGAAGAAAATGCTGGATTTGATGTTAGAGGACTTGGTTTCAAAGCCCAGCTCTGCCTCTCCTTTCTGGTCTTTCATTTCCTTCCTTGTTTCCTCTTTCCTTTTTTAGCTCTTTCTGTGACTCTGAAATGGTACTTGCAAGGATTTAGAGCAAAGGAAGAAAGCTTTCTTTCTGATGTTTCTGTGATCTGACAGTCATTAGAATTCCCAGGGCATGCTTCCTGCTTGTGGTGGTTTATATGAAATACTCTAGGTTGTGCCTTCCTTTCTTTTTTGCTACCAGGAGACAAACTGGAAATATCCCACATGAGGTTAGATTGAAGCTTCCAACTTTGGCATAAAATGTATGTGTGTGGAGAAGACATCCCCAGAAGAACTTTGAAAAGGTGGTTAAAACATTTTTTTATTTCCAAATTTGCTTCCTCCCTGCAGTTGCCACCTAGTGAGAAAGCAAGCAGTGTAATATAAATTATACATATGAAATCATGAGCAACATATTTCAATAATAACCATGTTGCCAAAAAGAAAAAAAAAATCAGTTTGCAGAGTTCATCAGTTCTCTGGAAGTGGATAGCATTTTTCTTCATGGATATTTTGGAATTGCTTTGGATCATTGTACTGATAAGAATAGCTAAGTCTTTCATCATTACCATATTGCTGTTAATTGTAGATAGTGATGATCTTGGTTCTTCTCACTTCAATTTGCATCAGCTCATATAGGTCTTCACAGGTTTGTTTGTTGTTTTTTTTTTAAACCATTCTGTTCATTCTTTCTTATAGCACAATAATATTGTATCACAATCAACTCGTTTGGCCGAGCCTCAATTGATGAGCATCTCCTCAATTTCCAGTTCTTTGCTACCACAGAAAGGGCTGTTATAAATATTTGTCATACACGTAGATCCTTTTCTTTTTTCTTTGACCTCTTAAGGTCAAAAACTAGGGCCAAACCTAGTGGTGGTATTGCTGGGTCAAAGGGTATGCATAGTTTTATAGCCTTTTGGATGTATTTCCAAATTATTCTCCAGAATGGTTGGACCAGTTTACAAGTTCATTAGTGTTTCATATTTGAGAAATGAGACCTTTATTAGAAAAACTTGCCATAAAAATTCTTTCCCACTCTTTTGCTTCTTTCTAATTTTGGCTGCATTTATTTTGCGTGAACCTTTTTAACTTCATGTAATCAGAATGATCTATTATACTTCCTGTGATCCTCTCTGTTTAGTCATAAACTCTTTATGGATAGATCTGAAAAAAATCTTAAAATTTTCATTTTCATTTTTACTTTTTATGTGGTATAATGATTGAAAAAGAAGATGGGGAGAGTATGTGATGAGTAGATGATCCTCCCCCCCCCCCCCAATATTCTCTCACGTCAGGAGAAAGAGCCCCTTAGCACAGCAGAAGACCTCTTATTATCCAGGCTGCAATTTAAATTGTGGGATGAACCATAGACATTGAGGTACCACCATATATTTGAATATTGGTTGACATGGTATCTTTGGCACTGGGGTAATTGAAGACACTCCAGTCAGATTTAGATGTGGATTTCAATCCTGACCCAGCTTTTCAGTACTTGTGCCAATCAGGCAAAAACCACCCTCACTGATCCTCAGGTGCTTCACCTGAAGGATAAAAGACATGGATTAGAAAGAACTTTAAGGTTTCTTTTTTCTAAGGCTGGGGTTAAGTGACTTGCCCAGGGTCACACAGCTAGGAAGTGTTAAGTGTCTGAGATCACATTTGAACTCGCATCCTCCTGAATTCAGGGCTGGTGCTCTATCCATTGTGCCACCTAGCTGCCTCCACTCTAAGGTTTCTTGCAGCACTAAATTTGTGATCCTAAGCAGAACATTTCCATGTTTGTTGGGATAGTGATGCTCTTTGGAAAGTTTTTTGTTTTAGAATAAGAAGATAAATATAATATTAAATTATTATAATATTATATAATTATAATATACATTATGTATATTACAATTATATATGTTATATAATTATAATTATATATATTATAATAAATAAAGAAAATGGTATGCATTAATCCAGCAATATCACTACTCCAGCAAGACCATTTCCTCCCTGTGGAGCAGCTCAAAGGCAAAAGAGGTCCTAAATATAGGGAATGCTAATGGTAAAGTAGGTGTCCATCATTTAGCAAATGACCAAACTGTAATTCAAAGTAACATGGGAGAATTTTTTGAAATGATGAAGTTTAAAGTAAATAGAACTAGAAGAATAATTTAATTTGGCTTCTTGCCCTTTTTTGTATTGTGAGTGACCCTCACTATCAGGCTTCTGTCTCAGAAGATTCTTATTTATTTAGCCTTCATTTTATTTTATTTTTCTCATTAGTATTTTGGTTTTCCAAATACTTGGGAAATAGTTTACAGCATTTTGTTGTTGTTGTTGTTGGTAAGACTTAAATTTTTCTCCCTCTTTCCCTTATCTCCCCCCATCCTAAGATAGCATGTAATCTGATATAGGTTAAATAGGTACAATTCTTTTAAACATTTCCATAATTGTCATGTTGTATAAGAAAAATCAGACCAAAAGAGAAAAAAACCACAAGAAAGAAGAAAACAAAAAGGTGAAAATACTTTGCTTTATCTACATTCAGTCTCCACAGTATTCAGAAGGTTTTTATGTGCACAACATTTTCTTAAAAACCCTGTAATTGGAAATATTTGTCAAAATATTGCTAAGATCAGCTCAGGGACATCAGACTAAGCACTCTGACTTACATGATGACCAGGAAAAACGGAAAGGAGAATAACGTAGAAAGATTTTAGAACTCGGAGTGCCCTGATCACTTCAGAGCATTCATGGAGGAACATGCACCCAGACGTCTCTGGAGGTTCTGAAGAAAGACCATTTCAGACTCTATACATACATTACTTTGTTTAGCTGGACTGTGTTACTAGGTAGGGTTCTGGAGAAGGTCATTAGGAAGAAATAACGATGGCTTTTTTTAAAGAATCCTCTAAGAAAAGTATCATTAAATATAATCTTTTTCTTTTCTAAGATTGGGTTTGCTGAAGGGCTGTTTGGCTTGAAAAGCTCTTGTTTCCACCTGGGGCACATTTGCCCCTCCCAAGCCGGCTCTTCCCGGCTCCCCCACCCCAACCTCTTGAACCTCGTGACATGGTGATTATTGTCCTGCACAACCCCACTCCACCATCCAGAATAGTCTTAATGTATGTAGTCTTAGCATATTTAAAATTCCACTTTCGTAAATTAATAAATAAATGTTTCCTTGACTTTGTGTTTCCATTTAATGAATTTACAATTCTGTCTAGCTTTAGGAGATTTGCCTCTGTCTTCTCTTTAGCCTAAGAAATGTTAGCTAGCCAGTTAGACCAACCTCCTGCTTTCCTCTTGAATCTCTTTTTTATCCCCTGGTGTGTGGTACGGAAATGGTGAGGGGTCACCATTTAATAAAAAAGCTGGAGAGAGCTCTAGAGAAAAGCAAAGTTTATTGTACATTCTCGCGAGAAGGGCGTCCCACCCTTGGAGCAGACCATCCAAGAGAGGAAGCGTCTCCTGTGGGCAGGACAGCCCCTTTAATCCCTAACGCAAAACACTCCCTCCCACCACTGACCCTCATCCTCATTGGCTGAGAGTCTTACATTCTAACCGTGAGATCGGCCCATGAAATTGAACTTGACCAATAAATACATAGTTGCCCATATTTGGCTGAAATAGGGAGGAGATATCATGAGAGGGGAACGCAATTATGACCTTGCCTAGATGTTCATAGTCCTTCAGGCCTACTCAAACTCTGAAGTAGATGAAGCTTTACTTGATTTTCACAACTGTCTTGAAAGATCTCACCTCATCTCATTCACTGGGATAAATAATGAGCCATTCAGCCACTGCTTCCACACCTCCACTGACCAGGAGGTCTGTCCCTCTCCAGCTCACCATCCATTGTTGTACAGCGTGGACTGGTAGAGGTTTCTGAGAGTGCATCAGTTTAGGAAAGGCGATCATGTGGAGAAGGCTATGAGCCTGGAAACTGTGCTGGAGGGGGCCCTGCCGAAGGGTCTGTGGACAAGGCTGAAGGACCCTGAAGTATGCCTTTAGCCATTTATTTGCAGGAATGTTCCATGGCCTAGGGTGAGGTTTTGCCTGTTCTCTGATCCCATGAATATGCAGCCCTTCTCTCTGTTGATTGTCTCCAGTTTATCCTGTCTCTCCCACTGGGTGCTGGGACTGTCTGTCTTTCTTATTTATACTGCCAGCATTTAGCATAGTGTCTGGTACAGGGAAAGCCTAATTGCTTGTTGACTTGTTTTGCCCTAGAGGTAAGTATGGGTCAGTAAACATAAACTGTGCCAAGCACTGGGCATAAAAATCACAAGAAGACAGTCCTTGCCTTCCGGGAGCTTATAATTGAGGAAGACTTAGGTGGTGGTTGTCCTTCATCCTTGAAGAGGACCAAAGTGACCTCATTGTGTTAGACTCTCTAGTACGGTGTCCAACTGTGACCGATCAGACCAATTCGAGCTCAGAAGGCTCTGCCACACATAGTTCATAGGAACATCTGGGGTGGATTCTCTAACTTTGTGCATCTCTAGTTTTTTCTGAGCTAATTCAATTCGGCTTTGCTCCTGGAGCACAGCACCTTCTCTGAGGAGGGCACAGCATGCCAGGTGGTACTGTGTCAGTATGCCATGTCATACAAACAGTTCTAATGTTCTTAGAGACCTTGAGAGTTCCCTTTAATTGCTTTTTCAGACCACCTTGTGAGCACTTGCCATGTTTTTGCCAGCGTATATTTGGCGAACAAGGTAGCCAGCTCATGGAGTTGTGCTCTCTGCAGTAGAGGTAGCATGCTCGGCAGTTTAGTTCAAGAAAGGACCAGGTGTCTTGTCCTGCCAGCTGATCTTCAGTCTTCCTGAAATGATTCAGACTGATGTTTACAGAGCTGTCAGGCTGACCTCATTATGCCTTTCAAACCTGGACAGTCTACCAGTGCCATGTCAGGAAACCAAAGTACTTCCACTTGGGGAAGACTGGGCCACACCCAAAAGAAAACTGAAAGGAGAGAAGGGGGAAAGGACCTCAAATAAATCCAAAATGAGTGCAGCCCTGTGGAAAGTGAGGCCGGGCCTGAGAAGTCTCTCCTGAGGAGTACAGGGCTCTGCCCTCGGCGTCTAGGGACAGAAGGCCCTGATTGGACAATGCAAAATGAAATTGGCCCTTGATAAGTTCACTTTGTGTGGTATTACTGATAAGGCTCTGGCTACCAGCCAAAGCAATCCGTTTTGGTTTAAGGTTTAGAAGGATCTCCTGATATTTTCGAGCTGGGGCAGGTGAAATGGGCAGCCTCTGGCAGGAGGGGATGCTCGGGCTCTTAGGTTTCATGTTTCCAGGCAGAGCCTCTTCTCAAGCACGTTGTCACTGATTTCTTTTTGAGCTACAGGTTACTCTGTGTCCCCGAGGTCTTCCATATCTGACGTTGCGGGATTCAGTGTGATTCCTTGTTGAGCCAAAATCTGCCTTCTTGGAACTTCCACATATTGGCTCCGGTTCTGCTTGTCGGCGCCAAGAACTCTTGGGTTTCACTACAACTTCTGTGTTGTAGTTTCTTTATTTGAATGATGAGGATCCAGACGTCAACTACCTGACAGAGTTCCCTGGCTCAGATGTGATAATGGAATAATAGCAGTTTTACATTTACTTCACATTAAAGCTTGCAAGCTTTTACATACTTTTCATACATACATATTCTTAGTGTCCCAGAGAAGTTGGTGCCATGACTGTCTTCATTATGGATGAGGAAAACTGAGCCTGGGAGAATTGAAAAGGTTTGCTCAGGACTGCACAGCCCTGACTTAAGTGTCTGAGGTAGATTGGAATCTGGCTCTCGATGACTTCCAGTCCTTTTTTCTCGATGGGAAAATATTCTGTCTCATCGTGTTCTTTGCTTCTTGACTCAATAACAAGTCAGATCTTCAGATCAGTTTTTCATTGTAGAGATCTTAATGTTTATACACACTTGCTCTGAGTGTACAAAAATAAGCCTCCATTTTTAAAGTGTTTTATAATCAAAAGGGATTAGTCCTGCTTGTTTTTTAAGAAGGGAGTATGCATTTTTTCTTCTTTAGGCGATTTGGGGTTTATCTAATGTAACTATTGACCCAGTCTCTCCTTTTAGCCTGCTGCTGTGTGCTGTTGAATAATTGAACCTTTGGAATAATCACATGGATGCTAAGCAGGATTTTGCCATTAGCCGAGGAGTTTTCCTGTGTGGGTTCCTAGCAGGATGCATTTCCTTTGTAATAAACAGACTAAAAGTTCTCAAAGCCCCAGAAGTACATCTGTTTGAATCTTTAGATGGATACATTTTTGGTTAACAGAAAAATTGGTGAAGCTGTGGACATGTTTCTGCTCCTTGATGGAAATGGAGAAGGAAGAGAAGGAACTTAGATATGCAGACATCTGTCATCAAATGCTTGCAGTTTCTTTGGTGCAGTATAAAAGAAGACAAATCACTGTCTTGTCCACATATGTTCTCCCAAAGCAAGGGTTTCTTTCTTTTTTTTTTTTTTTTAATTAATTTTATAATTATAACTTTTTTTTTTTTGACAGTACATATATGCATGGGTAATTTTTTTACAACATTATTCCTTGCACTCACTTCTGTTCCAAATTTTCCCCCCTCTACTCCCTCCCCTAGATGGCAGGCAGTCCCATACATGTTAAATATGTTATAATATATCTTAGATACAATATATGTGTGCAGAAACAAATTTCTTGTTGCACAGGAAGAATTGGATTCAGAAGGTAAAAATAACCTAGGAAGAAAAACAAAAATGCAAACATTTTACACTCATTTCCCAGTGTTCCTTCTCTGGGTGTAGCTGATTCTATCCATCATTGATCAATTGGAACTGGATTAGATCTTCTCTATGTTGAAGATATCCACTTCCATTAGAATACATCCTCATACAGTATCGTTGTTGAAGTGTATAATGATCTTCTGGTTCTGCTCGTTTCACTCAGCATCAGTTCATGTAGGTCTCTCCAAGCCTCTCTGTATTTCTCCTGCTGGTCATTTCTTACAGAGCAATAATATTCCATAACCTTCATATACCATAATTTACCCAACCATTCTCCAATTGATGGGCATCCATTCATTTTCCAGTTTCTAGCCACTACAAAAAGGGCTGCCACAAACATTTTGGCACACACAGGTCCCTTTCCCTTCTTTAGTATTTCTTTGGGATATAAGCCCAGTAGTAATATTGCTGGGCCAAAGGCTATGCACAGTTTGATAACTTTTTGGGCATAATTCCAGATTTCCAGATTGCTTTCCAGAATGGTTGGATTCTTTCACAACTCCACCAACAATGTATTAGTGTCCCAGTTTTCCCACAGCTCCTCCTACATTCATCATTATTTTTTCCTGTCTTAGCCAATCTGACAGGTGTGTTGTGGTATCTCAGAGTTGTCTCAATTTGCATTTCTCTGATCAATAGTGATTTGGAACACTTTCATATGAGTGGAAATAGTTTTAATTTCATCATCTGAAAATTGTCTGTTCATATCCTTTGACCATTTATCAATTGGAGAATGGCTTGATTTCTTATAAATTAGAGTCAGTTCTCTATATATTTTGGAAATGAGGCCTTTATCAGAACCTTTAACTGTAAAAATATTTTCCCAATTTGCTACTTCCCTTCTAATCTTGTCTGCATTAGTTTTGTTTGTACAAAAGCCTTTTAATTTGATGTAATCAAAATTTTCTATTTTGTGATCAATAATGATCTCTAGTTTTCCTTTGGTCACAAATTCCTTCCTCCTCCACAAGTCTGAGAGGTAAACTATCCTATGTTCCTCTAATCTATTTATGATCTCATTCTTTATGCCTAAATCATGGACCCATTTTGATCTTGGACCCATTTTGATCTTATCTTAGTATCTGGTGTTAAGTGTGGGTCCATACCTAGTTTCTGCCATACTAATTTCCAGTTTTCTCAACAGTTTTGGTCAAATAATGAATTCTTATCTCAAAAGTTGGGATCTTTGGGTCTGTCAAACACTAGGTAAAGCAAGGGTTTCTTAACCTTTTTTTTTTTTCCTTTGTCTTAAATTCTTTTGGCTGTCGGTCCACAGAGTAGAATGAGTATGATTATAGCGGAAACTAAATTTATCGAAATGCAGTTATCAAGGTATTTAAACAACAAACCAGATGCATGGTCCCTGATTTGTAAGAAGTAAGGACTCAGCATCTAACTTGGCTTGGGTTAGGAGGTACAGACAACCAGGGTAGCAGCTCTGCTGGGGAACAGCTTTGGGAACTCGAGACAAGGCACTTCCCTGATGCTGGTCCCTGTAGAGGGAGTGGAACAAAGCTAATATCTTAAGGTCTCTTAGAGCATTACTGATATTCTCCTGGATTTCCGTCAATGCATGGAAAGACTATAGAGTGTCCCGGAAATGAAAAAGGCCTATCTTGAGTCACTTCTTCTGGCAATAGCAGTTTCTTTGAGGAAGTTAAATCATAAAAACTAGTTTAATGTGTAAAGGCAGAGTCATTTAGATGCAGCAGCTTCTCTTGAGTAAAAATGCTTAGTCTTTTTTCAGTTTGTTTCTATACATAATTTCTAAAGACTGAGGAAACTGGTGACAAAATTTGTAGATTAAAAAAAATCTTTATCTGAAGGTAAAATAGGAACAGGATTATCTGCTGGTTTGAAATTGGTGATTCCTGGATGTTCAATATTATTCTCTTTCTTGACTTCCAATATTATCTTAAATAATAAAACTCTTAAAAGCCAACAATTTTTAGTTTTCTTGACCATCAAATTAATGACCTTTCATTAGTGGACTTATTAGAACTTGCTTATCTTTTCTGTTTGGTTTTATTTTCCTGGAGAAGAGCCAAATCCAGATGGCCTTGATCCAAAGCCAAGTATCATTCTCTTTGAAATGGAAATTGGTGCCAGTAAATCTCTCTAGCTGGTGTTTAATGTACAAGATTCCTATAGAGAACAGTAAGTGGGGGTAGGCGACCTCAGTGTGTACTTTGTGTACCATTCTTTAGATTGAATTAGGTTTCTTAATTTTAATTAATTGGTAAAAATGAGGGCGATCTTTTCGAATCTCTTTTCTAAATAGAAAACAGAAATTGAATAGAAAACCATGGAAAGACCCAGTTGGACAATTTCAAGTTTGAGACAGTGCCTGGAAAATTGCAAATGGAGAAGGCTATTGTAATTACTCAGAACATTAGCTTGTGTGGGTTGAAATGGTTCTGTCACATCCCCAGATCTGCCAGTTTTCTGGATTCCGAATTTTTTGTTTCCCATTTGTAGCACTTTTAAAAAAAAATTAGGGTTCAAGTTTGGAGAAATTTGCCTCATTCATTGCATGACCCTGCTAGTTTAGGGAAAGTTGAACTGGACTCTTGGGAAGCCTCCTGGTAATCAACTCTTGCAGCTAAAGATTTCTAACTAAAAACAGGGAATCTCCAAAATGAACTCTCAGATGGGGTCAGTTTCCTAGCAAAGGGAGGAGTGGGGAGTGTTCCATTCTTTGCATGCATGCATTTTCCAGTTGGGGGTAGTTCTCTTTGCCTTAAAAGTTATTAGAGTGCTCTATTCTAATGCTCAGAGGAGGCAATCCCAAGCTTGGTGAAGGGCCCATCATGCTCTAGTCCACATTTCTTTCCTGTGTGAACAGAATGCTGCTGTCCCCTCAGCATGGACCATTTCTCTTCTGGGTTTCCATTGGTGCTTTCTCTCAGCGATTGCCATTCTCTGGTAGTTCTTATGTGGCCTGAGCAACCTCATTGTGCTCCTAATCATTGACAGCACCGAATCCCCCAGAGACCATACTGAGGAAGTGTTCCTGATAACTGGAAACTGTCCCATGGGTGTGCTGTATTTGCCCTGGGGGAGAAGGCCTCTCATTTCTGACTTCTCATTGTGTCAGCTCAATTCTTGCCTGTGTGATGAGAGAGTGCCTCTTCGGCAACTATGATGGCTGTGAAATGGGAAATTAAACAGAATTGCCAGTGAAACCTGACAAAAGCTAATGTCCATCCAGCATCACGCCTGATTTCAGCGAAGGGGCTGATGGCCACAGAACCCCAGCTCCCCTTTTGTACCAGACCTGTCTGTTAATCGACTCTTTTTGGAAGGCTTTCTGTAGGAGGAACCTGAGGATCCTTGTGAAAGGCGGGCTGAGATCTAAGGTCGCTTGTCTGTGATGAGGGACCAAAGATGTCCCTTCTCCTTCATTCCAGGAGGGCGCCTGTACCTCATGGAAGGCCCGACAGCAGCTCAGAACTGACTCTTACCATGTACCCCTTGCAGTTGGGGTGTGTGGATGCATGCAGGCTTTGGCTTCCTGCAAGTTGGTCTGTTTCCCTCATTTGTGTTTCAGCAGTGCTTTTTATTAGAAGTCATTTTTTATCATGTTTAAGTCTATAATTGCCATTTTTTCATCTTTTGAGTTTTGTCTGACTCTTCATAACCCCATTTGGGGTTTTCTTGGTAGAGATATTGAAATGGTTTGCTATTTCCTTCTCTGGCTCATTTGACAGATGAGGAAACTGAGGCAGATAGGGTGAAGTGACTTGCACAGGGTCACACAGCTGGGAAGTATCTGAGACCTTGATTTGAACTCAGGAAGTTGAGTCTTTCTGACTCCATCCAGGTCCAGTGGTTCTGTCCCCTGCAACACTTGGCTACCAAGTACTTAAAATATATGATGACAGTAGGCAACTTTAAAATCCTCTCATTGAGTGGCTTGAAAAAAGCAGATATTTGGCTCCTTGTCCACATATCTGTGGCTACAGCCCAGCCTCATGCCACCGAATGGAGAGGACCTGCTTTTGTACCCGACTCCGAATTGAGACACTGAGGCCTGGATGGAAATATCTGGTCTGCTTTAGGATGCGCCTGTATGGTAGTCTACTGAAAAATCTCAAAAGAGAATCCGAAGACCTATTTCTGCTTAAGAAGCCTGGATCCCAAGTGTATACGTGTGCCTTCCTAACCTCCGTCATTGTCTTTACTTTCTCTTATTGAAAGGCAGCTTTCTCCCCTTATCCCTTTCATGGGAGTGAGTGAGTGGTGGGAGTGACCAGATGGAGGATTTTAATTTTATGCTTTAAAATTTTTTTTTTAATTTCGTTTTTGATTTCTTATTAATCTAGCTTCTATGTAAGCCATTCTCTTCATTTTATTTTAGCCAATAAAGGAGGAAAGACTTGTTTTGACCAGCCATTAAAGAAGTGAAATGTAGATTTAGGCCCTTCTTTGTCCAGTCATTCAGGGCCCAGCTCCAATCTTATTCCACCCCACACAGTCCTAGCTCCTCCTCCTCTGAGCTGCCACAGCCCCTGAATCTAAATCTTTTAATCTCTGTTTTTCATGCTTTTCTTTTGTCTGTCCAATTTACCCATAAGTGATTTAGAGCTGGACATTTGTTATGCTCATTTCTGTCCTCTGACATTTGGAGCTCATTGCTAGGCCCATGAGGGAGATCCTTAGAAACTTGGGGTAGGAACCCCTGACCCTCCAAGGGCTAACTCAGGATGTGGGAGGCGGGGCAGCCACAGATCTCCCCACCTCCTTATTTTCAGGTTCCCCTGGATTCTTTCCTCTTTCTGATCCTCTCTAGGGTGGTGTTGCTGGTGAATTTTCTGGATTCCAATTTAGAAAATGCTCCCTTGGAGATGACTTTCTCTGGCTTATTGCATTTTCTAGTGAAAGAAGTTTAGGTGGCAAGTTGAGCAGTTTGTGAGCGTAAGGAGAGATTCAGTCTCTCCTCTTTTCCTCTCCTCCCCTCTTCTTTCTCCTCTTCCCTCACCTCTTCTTTCCCTCTGCCTCCTTTCTTCTCTCCTTTCCTCAATTCTCCCTGGCACTTTAGGGTGCTGACTGACCAATGTGTACCCCCTGTTCTTCCTCCACAGACACCATGAGGCGAGTGGTACGACAGAGCAAGTTCAGACACGTTTTTGGCCAGGCTGTGAAAAATGACCAATGCTATGATGACATCCGGGTCTCCCGAGTCACCTGGGATAGCTCCTTTTGTGCGGTCAACCCCCGATTCGTTGCCATCATTGTAGAAGCGAGCGGGGGCGGGGCATTCCTCGTGCTGCCCTTGCACAAGGTAGGTGCCCTTTGGATCATCTCCTGCTCTGACCTAGGTGGGTCTTGGGAGATGATATTTGAAGTTGATTGAATGCTGAGAACTCTAGATGGGTGCCATGGTGCTGATGGATGAGTTCCATGCATTTTGGAAGCCACATTTGCTTTCCTACGATAGAACTAACCGTTGAATGCTTTATTGAGCTTTGTTCTAGAGATGAAAACATCTCCTTATTGAAATAATGTTTGAGTCTGAGGAATATTCTGCTTCTGTTTCTTCTGCTTTTCACAAATGTTTTTCTTTTGGACTTAAAAATCTTAAAACATTTGGATGCAATAAAATCGAGTTGGACTTCCTCAGACTCGTCAGCATCTTTTTAGGGAGTTCCACAAAGGACAAAGGATAGGCTTCTTTTTGAGAAAGGAACCAACACTTTGTTTTTTAAGTATTAAAAGCTGCCTCGGAGATTGTAGTTTTTGTCTTTATCTGTTACTGTGAGGCAGCGAGGAGCCACATTAAAGCGGAGAAACCTGGTGCTCATTTTAATCCAAGTTTGTTTTACACTTTCCAGACCTCCACCATCCTTTTCTTCAGAGGCAAGGCGGCTTTTGAGAAAGTTTTTGTGCATTCACGTGGACAATTGCTGACATTCAGAGCAAGATTTATTTTGGCTTCCACAGTTAGAAACAATGAGAGAATATTGAATGATGGAAGAATTAGTGAAGGAAAAGAGAGCCAAGGAAAGATCTCTTGAGGATTTTAAGGGGAAAAAATGAATTTGCCATTTGAGCTGCTGACCTTGAGCAGAAATGTCTACTTGTATGTTGAGGTTTTATAGCCTATGGAAAGTGGGAAAGTGAATTTTAGTGGAGGGCTGGTTGTCTTGTAGAGAAATGGAGATTTGGAGTTGGGAGCAAGATGATCCCTAAGTGGAAGGACTTAATGCTATCACCATGTAAAGGATTTTGTTCAGAGGTATAGCTCAAGTGAGTTACACAATGGAGAATGGCATTTGAAGGCTTGATCTTCGATTTTCCATTCCATTTGGCCCATCTTTCCTAGAGAAGTTCAATTCTGCTATCTAAAACAAGATGCACGAGTTTGACTTGGTAATGCTTTGCTGCATGAAATCAAGCCCCAGAAGGATCTCTGCAGAAAATGTTCTTTTGTGTGTTTTTCACGTGGAAAATTTCTTAAGAAGCTAGGATGTTGGTATTGCACCCAGTAGTCTCAGTTAATGTTTTCAAATTTGTTGAGGAGCTAGAGTGGAGAAGTCAGTCCACAAGGCAGTTGGTGCTGCAGGACTGCAGTGAGAATATGAGTGGGGGTTCTTTGTATGGACTGTGGCTTTCTTATTGCCCTGGTGTACAGCCTGTCCTGGAGTGTTAGAGAAACATGCAGAGACACTGGATGTGGAATCATCTGCGTGGAAATGCTAATTGAACTGGAGCTGGGGAAGTCTACAAAGTGTTATAGAGATGAGAGGATACAGCCCAGGACAGAGCTTTGGGGGGTATTCACAAATAGAGGGAATAAAGGCACCATTAGAAAGCAGTGCTGTGAGCTCCTGTTCACAAAAGCTTTCAAACAGATGTAGAAAATATATGAGACTGAATCTTTTTTTTTTTTAATTAAAGCTTTTTATTTTCAAAACATGCATAAGTAATTTTCAACGTTCCCTCTTGCAGAATCTTATGTTCCAAATTTTTCTCCTCCCCTTTTCCCATCCCCTCCCCTAGATGGCAAGTGATCCAATATATGTCAAACATGTGCAGTTCTTCTACATATTTCCACATCTTGTTGCACAAGAAAAATCAGATGACAAAAGAGGGGAAAAATCATAAAGAAAACAAATGCAAGCAAACAGCAAAAAAGGTGAAAATATTATATTGTGATTCACACTGAATCCCCACGGTCCTTTCTGGGTGCAGATGGCTCTCTCCATCACAAGACCACAGGAACTGGCCTGGATCACCTCATTGCTGAAAAAACCCAAGTCTATCAGAATTAATCATCGTATAATCTTGCTGTTGCTGTATAGAATGCTCTGGTTCTTACTTCACTCAGCATCAGTTCCTGGAAGTTTTTCCAGGCCTCTCTGAAATCATCAGATCTTTTCTTATAGAACAATAATACTCCATAACATTGATAAATCCTAACTTATTCAGCCATTCTCCACCTGATGGGCGTTCACTCAGTTTCCAGTTTCTTGCTACTTCAAAAAAGAACGACTACACAGTTTTTGCACACATAGGTGTCCTTTTCCCTTTTTTTGTGATCTCTTTGGGATACCGGCCCAGTCATGGCACTGCTGGATCTAAGGATATGTACGGTTTGATAGCCCTTATGGCATGGTTCCAAATTGTTCTCCAGGATGGTTGGATCAGTTTACAACACCAAGAGTGATTACTAAGACTGAATCTTGATGGGAAAATCTTGCTATGAGGCAATTGTTCCGTCTAGCTGGTCATAGGGATATAAAACATGTCTGGGGGACAGGCATCCCTGGGGATGGGCCAAGGGCATGTCCAACATGGAGCACTCTGATACTCCAGGATGTGCACCAGGGTAATAAGAAAACCACAGTCCATACTAGGCATCCCCAAACTCATACTGGGATACTGCAGTGGGGATAGGTGTGAGCTGGCAGTTTTGTCATCCACTATCCAGTTTTACCTGCTACCCGAGGGAAATTCATCCTGAGTTAGGGAGGCACTGAACTGTGGAGAAAGGAGAAAGTTCAGAAGCCAGCATCAATAGCAGTAGTATTGTAGCACAGCAGGGTCCAACTTGCTGAATCTAGCCCTTCCTATGGAGGAATAATGAGGACAGAAGTCTCAGACCAAAGGGGAAGCTACACTTCTGTTACTGAATCAACAAAGCTTTATAGTTGGCTGATAGGAGTTGAGTCCAGCAGTTTTCTTCCAAGAAGAATAGAATGACTCTAAAACAGGGGTTCTCAAACTACGGCCCACGGACCAGATGCGGCCCACTGAGGACGTTTATGCGGCCAGCTCGGTTATGGCAAATGGGTTATGGTGGAGACAGTGTGAGTTTTTGTTTTACTATAGTCCGGCCCTCCCACAGTCTGAGGGACAGTGAACTGGCGCTCTATTTAAAAAGTTTGAGGACTACTGCTCTAAAATATCTACAAGCAAAAAAACCTCAGAGAAAAATTACAGCTTGAGCACATTTAGTCAAATAGAATCCTTGGAAGAAATGAAGCAAGGATTTTGTAAAAGAATTTAAAATTTTCATTTATAAATACTTGAAGAAAAAATTGGAAAATAAGTGAGAGTTATGGAAGAAAGAATTGGAAAGGGGAGCAACAGCTCATCAAAGGAGGCATAAAATCTTGTCCAGACAGCAAATCCCTTAAAATTAGAAAGAACCAAACAGTGACTCTGGAGTGACTCCAGAGTTAAAAGAAATATTTAAAACAAAGTCAAATAGCTGAAAAACTAAAAGAATATATAAGATATTCCAAGCAAAAAACTACTGACTAGGAAAAAAGATCAAGGAGAAAAAAAATGCAAAAAACATTGAACTATCTGAATGCTGTGATGGGGAAAAAACTCCCCAAAACTAGACACTGTTTTGAGAAATTTAAAAAATAAAAGCAAATTAAAACAAAAAACTTGTTTAGCACTTTTAGAAGCATAGGGCAAAGTGGATGTAGAAAGAAAAACATTTCAAAATCAATACTCCTGGGAACATCACAGTCAAAATCCAGAGTTTCCAGGTCAAAGAAAAAATACCGTTAAGTAGTTAGAAAGAAAGTCTTTAAGGCCCTGAAGAGTGACAGGCAGGGATTACATATTATATAGCAGCCACAACTTCCTAGGAGAGGAGAGCTTGGAATGTGATATTCTAGAAGGCAAAGAATATGGGTATTAAACACTTAGTACTGTGTGGCAGGCACTGAGATAGGCCCTAGAGAGTTAAAAACAAACTCCTCAGATTGCTAAAGAAACTAATGTGTGCAAACAAAGCATTTTTAGGGGGAAAAAAAGGCACTAGAATTAAGAGGAGTTTGGAAAGCCCTTCTAAAAGATGGAATTTAAAGGAAGCCAGGGAAAGCAGTAGGTGAAGATCATGAGAGCAGCATTCTAGGTATGGGGACAGACAGGGAAAATGCCTGCACATGAGGATGATGGAGTGTGGTGTTTGAGGAAAAGCAAAGGATGCCAGTATCACTGGACCAAAGCATAAATCGTGGGGTAGTAAGGTATAAAGGAAAGTTATGAAGGGCTTTAAACAGGATTTTGTATTTGATTTTGGAGATAATAGCGGATTACTGGAGTTTATTGGTAGGAGGTCACATGGAAGGGCCTGTACTTTAGGAAATCACTGGTGGCTGAATGGAGGATGGATTGAAATGGAGAGAGACTTGAGGCAGGGAGAACCATGGGCAGCATAGTCTAGCCATGAAGGGATGACAGTCTGCATCAGAGTAGGAGCTGGATCATAACGGACCCAGCAAAAACCCCGTAGCATTTAGGGGGGACAGTGATCCTTCAATGATATTGTAGACTTCCAAGAATTCCTAATGAAAAGACCACAGCTTGAATCACAAGTAGTTGGGACAAATGAACAGCCAGCAAAAGAAACTGAGGCAATTTTAGATTGAGAGGAGAGCCAGGAGATGCTGTGGTAAGAACGTATGACAGGAGATGTATCCTGAAGAAGAAGGGGGTCTGTGAGAAAAGGCCGTTCGTTAGCTCTGGCAGCTGAGAGCTCATTGGAGAAGGCGGTTGCAATGGAGTGAAGAGGTGGGAGGCTAGATTGCAGCCTGGGGACTAATTATAGGGGATTTCTGCTTCAGGTAGGGGTTTGTTAAGAAAATCACTGAAACCATTCCTTCTGTGGCTCTATTTGGATTGGCTCTGCTGGAACGCTAGGGGCTTTCGCCACCTGGAGAGAGGAGGTTCTTTCCTTTTCAAAGTACCTGAGAGTAAGTCTTTATGGTGTCCATTCCCTTGCCCTTTTTAAGGGCCCAGCGATCAGAAGCTTGTTCAGAAGGAATATACTTGTCTTAGAGTTTAGGCATTTGGACTTTGTTTTCTCTGGATATATTAGATGGTGATACTATAGCAACACATTCCTCATGATCACCGCACGTGACCTCTGTAGCTATTAGAGGCGGCGGCGGGGTCGAGGAGCGAGAGCCTGAATGGGTTTCTTTGATGAGTCCATCTGCCAAACTGCCAAATGGTGCTGGAGGAAGTCACACTATCATGATGAGTCTGCCACAACTCATGGGATCTCTTTTCAATTAGGCTCTCAATTGATAGAGCAAAGAATCCTTTCTTGATAGTCTGCCACCCTTCCCCCACTCCTTACCCCTTTTCTCCTCCAACTCCCAGACATCTCCAAGTTGGAGGAAATAAAAGCTAGGCTGCCTACCCCTAAACCCGCCTCTGCATCTCCACCCTCTGAGATGTTCCTCACCTTCCAATGCTAAATTTACTGTCCAGTATCCTCCTCCCTCATCTAGGGGCTTGAACACTGGCCATTCCCTTTCTGCCATTTTCAGTGACTTAGATGTACAGGTTTTTCTCTCTACAACATAATTGCCATTCCCTTTCCCCCTCTCCCACTCACCTTTGTTTGACCCTGCCATTCTTTTAAGTTCTCTTCTTATAGCTCTCCTTCCACTGCCAGATACCCACAAAGAATTGTCTGCCTCTGCTTCCTCACTACCATTCCCTTTTTATTCCTTTGCAGACTGGCTTCTGACATGCCCTTTACTCACCCACCAAGTTATTAAAACTGCTTCCTTCAAGGTAATAAGGGATCATCTTAATTGATTAATATTAAGGCTCTCCATCCCTCAGGTCATATTCTCCTTGAACTCAGTGATTTTTGAAAGGCTGAAATTTTTGAAACCCCTTACTCTAGCGGACAACACCCAGGGGTTTATGGTTCAGTAATTCAGTGAACTTTTATTTGGTGTGTGCGCGAGATCAAGGTCTGCATTTTAGGGATGCCAAGACAGAGTCAAAGTTGTCCTTGCCCTCAAGAGGTCGATATCTTCTCTCCTGCATTCTAGTTATGTACCGTGAACTATGATGGGGAGGTAGCTCCTCCTGCGGTGTCTGTTAGGCATTCAAAGCACGATCCAAAACTTGGGCATGTATTCTCCCTCGACCTGCTCCTTTTCTGGACTTGCCTGTTTTTTGAGATGACCGCCATTGTGGGATCATAGAATCACTGATGGAGGCTATCAGATCCCACTACATAAATTTGCAGACGAAGCAGCTGAGGCATGAGGGATTAAGGGATATGCCACAGGGATGTGAGAAGATTTGAAGCTAGGTCTTCCTTATGCCAATGGGGTCTGGTGCCCTCTTCACTCTGTTGTGTTGCCTTTCATCTTCTTCAGAGTTATCCTCAATGTCCTTGCCTCCTTACAGCCACTTCTTGCAGCCATCTTCTTCTCTTTACTCCAGTTTAGTCACCCCCAATTGATGTCTCCATTATCCCTATTTACCTTCCACACAACTTCCAAAGCAATCTTCCTAAAGTATGGTTCTAATTGCCATTCCCTTATTCCAACACCTTTTGTGGCTCCGCTTTGCTTGACATTGAAGGACCTTCCCAGTCTTGATTCCAAATGAATGATTCCCCCTCATCAGCTCTTTAGGAACTAGAATTCGCATCCCTCCTTTCCTTCCTCATCTTTTCCTCAGAAGCAGTCTGTCTTTGAAGCTCTGCTTGGATGCCTCTTCCTCTCTGAAGCACTCCCGATTGGCCCTAATGATTAGTGCTTTCTCTTCTGCCCCAATTTTCCTGATTCTAGGATCTTCAAGGGTTCCTGATTGTCTCTGGGATAAAACAAACTCCTTAACCTGGTATCACAAGCTTTTTTTTTTTTTTTTTTTTTTTTTTTAAACCTGGCCCAGCCTTCCTTTCCAGACTTGTTTGTTCTTAACTCCCCTTCTCATGCACTGTTTTAGTCTTAGCCAAATTGCCTTGCCCAAACTCCATGTTTGGCTCCCACTGCCATGTTTGCCCAGAATTCCCTCTAGTTGTTAGTGCTTTCTTCTCCAAATTAGCTTATGCATACTTGTCTGGGTATTTAAAGCTTTAGTTCTCTTGAATTGAGGGAAGGAAGAGCGACCTATATGTACAGAAATATTTGTAGCATCTCTTTTTGTGATGTCGAAGAATTGGAAATTGGGCCCGTATGTGTCTCCACTGGGGAATAGCTAAACAAGTTGGGGGATTTGATTGTGTTGGGAAACTGTTGTGCTGCCTGAGAAATGATGAGTAGGATGATTTCAGAAAAACAGAGAAGACGTATATGAAATGATGCAAAGTGAAGTGAGCCTAACTAGAAAACACAATAGTAGCAACTCTGGACAGTGATCACATGTAAAACACTTAGCAGCTACTCTGAAAAAGACAGCCATCCAAGGTAATTCTGAAGGACTCATGATGAAAAATCCTCCCCACTGCCAGAAAGAAAACAGATGATGTCCGAGTGCAAATTGAAGTATGATTTTTCTTTATTTTTTTCCTTGTACCTTTTTTTTTTTTTTTTTTTTTTGAGACAAGTATGACTGAAATTGCTTGCCAGGGGAGGGCCTGGAGGGAGGGAGAGAATTTGGAACTCAATATTTATTTTTTTAAAAAGGCACAAAATAAATAATGTTAAGGTCTAGAAATATAAACAAAAATATTGAATGGAATTGACTGTTATAAGTCCCCTTCCCTGTGGAATACAAGTTTTTTGAATGTTGGGACTTTTTCCTTTGTCCAAGATCTGGCATAGGTAACTTCCATAAATAATTCATTGTGTAGCCAACTGCTTGGAGAGATTCAAGTGGATCCTGGCCTTAAAAACCCAGACAGTGTGGACACTTAGACTCCTTAAGACCAGGAGACCCAAGATTGTGCACAAGCACTTCTGTGGTTCTGCGGTTTTCTTGGTATTGGTTTTCCTACCTTTGCTAAAGACCAGATTTCTGTTCTTGTTCATATGCTCCCATTGATAACTTCCACCCAAAGTAGTGAAGGCAGGCATTTTGCTTTGGCTCAGCACAGAAGCCTTTGGGAACATTATATACCTCTCTTCTTTCCCTTTGCTCCTTTCCCTCTCTCCCCTTTTCCTCCCCTCCTTGTGTTTTGCCCACTGAATCACCTTAAGATCACGGTTTTAGACCTTGGAGGTCCAGGCACTTAAACATTTAACACTTTTATAAGTTTTATATGAATAATTTTCATTGAATGAGTAATAATAGGTCTCCTGACCGTAGTTCTGATCTGTGGTTTTGTTTTGGTCATGAGGGATTTCTTTTTCTCCTGAAATATAGGTGGGGGCTCTTTTTTGTTTGTGTTTTGCCAAGATTGCAGAATCATGTTCCTCTGAGAATAAGCAGGTTTTCAGCCCCCTCTGGACTCTTCCTTGTTGGCTGGCAACATGTCTCTTCCTGCATGGAAGGTGGCTCGAGTTGATGATATAGGCCTGACTCACCACCGTGCTTTACTGAGGAGAGCAGATAGGGCAGCCTGATAGCATGCTGATCCTTCCACACCCTCAGACTCTGAGGAGACTGCTCTGGACTTTATGGTTCTGCCTGGAAAAGTACAAGGGCATGTCTGCTGTTCTTCCATGGCTGCTTCCTCCCTGGCCTCGGCTTTCCTCTTCCCTGCTCCCCCACCTGCCTGAGCGGGTCAGTATGAGACAGTAATGAGTCCTGTTTCTTAAGGTGCATTGCTAGAAAATCCATGTGAGTCATCTGGGAGAATCACCTCCTTCCTGACTGCTCCCTTTCTGGTAACTTTGGGTGTGGTATTGGCACCTGCCTCCTTCTTTTGACTCGTTGCCCCATCACATGTTCTCCGGACAGATCTGTGCCAGTGTGCAGAGCAGGCGGGAGCTCCTTTGCCTTCATTTATTTATTTATAACAGGTTGTCTGTTACAATCATTGAAACCTGTTTTACTGGTCTCTTAGAACTGTCCTTTCTGCTCATCAGAGATGCTCAGTTCTGACTGGGCTGGGGAGGAGAAGTCTGGCTGCAGCTCCCCAGCTTCTCTGAGAGCCTGATAGTGTGGGGGCCTCCTGTCCCACCATGCTTCCCCACTGCTGGAACCTACGGCACCTGGAGCCTGTTAAGGGCTATTTTCCAAAATAGCAGCAGACACTTGGTTAAGAAGTTTCCAGGGAGACTTATCATGAGGATGCAGAAGGTCTTAGAGCAAGAGGGAATCCCGTGCCCATGTGATAGAACTGGTTTCATATGAGTTTGTTTTAAACATTTGTTATAAGGTTGTAGAAAAACCTGCTTTTGTGTTTAACATTCTTTAAAAAAATTTTTAATAGTATTCTATTTATACACACAGAGAGTTTTCAACATTAATTTTTGTAAAATTCTCACTTTCAAATTTTTTTCTCCCTCCTTCCTTCCCAAGACAGCAATCTGATATAGGTTATACATGTATGTGTGTGTATATGTTATATATTTATACATGCACATGTTTTTTTAATATATATATATGTATATATATATATAAAACATGTGCATGTATAAATTATGTGTATATATATATTACATGTGCATGTATAAATTATGTTTGTATAATATGAATCCTTTTAAACACATTTTAATTTTTGATATGTTGTACAAGAAAAATCAGACCAAAAGGGGAAGAGGAGGGGACATGAGAAAGAAAAAGCACACACACACAAAGGTGAAAATGTATGCTTTGGATCCACATTCAGTCTCCATAGTTCTCTCTCTGGATGCAGGTGACATTTTTCATCCCAAGTCTATTGGAATTGTCTTGGATCACTTTGTTCCTGTTACTGTGTACAGTGCTCTGTTGGTTCTGCTCACTTCACTTAGCATCAAGTCAAGTAAATCTTTCTAGGCTTTTCTGAAATTAGCCTGTTCATCATTTCTTATAGAAGAAGAATATTTCATTATATTCAAATACCATAACTTATTCTGCCATTCCCCAACTGAGGGGCATCCACTTAAGTTTCTGGTTCCTTGCCACTACAAAGATTTTTGCATATGGCGTCCCTTTCCTTCTTTTAGGATCCCTTTGAGATACAGACTCAATATTGGTATGCTTAATATTGATTATCCATCCTATAATAATGTTTGTTTTGGAGATACGTGCATCCATCCATCTGTCCATCCATACACATGAACATGCATGCAGCCTTTCCTGCCTGTAAAATGAAGGCAGGGCCGTCTTTTTTTGTCTGTGGATCCCTGGTACTTAGTACTTTGTCTAGCACAGAGGAGAGATGTTTAACAAATATTCATTGATCAATTGAATTCAAATTATATGAACTGTTGCAAAATTGTTATTGCTGCAATGCTGCAAATTGTGTTTCCTCCTAGTAGGCCACATGCTTATGGGGTGGCTTAGTGCTCATCCTCAACCTACTTCCTCCTCCCAGTTCTTAGGTGTTCTTGGCGGGGTGGATGGGGGATCTTAGCTTGTTTTTTCTGGCTCTAGTATTAGGGATATTGGAGATGAAGGTGAGGGATAGGAGGAGTTGATTGGTAGTTATTTGACTGCTAATTAGGGCTGTGGAACAATAAAAGCAATATTAATGTTCCATGAAGAACTGTGAATGACTTCGCTTTTCTCAGTAATACGGTGATTCAAGATGGTCCCAAAGGACCAATGATAAAGCAGACTATCTGGTGATTGAATACAAATGAAGCCGGACTATTTTTCACTCTCATTTTTCTTTTCTTTTATTCAAATCTTGTACAAATGACTAACATGGAAATATTTTACACAATTATCTATGGATAACCTTTATCTTATTGCTTCCTGGCTTAGGGAGAGGAGAGAGAAGGATGGAATTTGGAACTCAAAACTTTAAATAAAGATATTTAAAAATTGGAGGAAAGAAACTAGAAGCTATGAAGTGTTGAGAGTCGCTGCTCAGCTCCCTTCTGGTTTCCAAGGGAGGAACGAGGGTGAAACCGGGCAAGAGCTGGGTAAAGTAGCCTTAGCCAAACATCCCGCCTGCTCCTTTCCAAGAGCCCTCCCAGCCTTGGCGGTGCACCCTGAAGAAGTGCCGCTTACCCCGAACCAACAGAGCATTTTCTTTGGGGAAGTGTGTCTGTAGTTTTGTTGTAGGAGCCACCCCTAATGATATACCTTTCACTTATCTCCCTAGGTCTTCATAATTTTAGGGTTATAACCTTTCAAGCATTAGGGACCCTTGTAATTATCTTGTCACTGCCCTTCTTAAGTGGGGTGTCTGAGGTCACCCCATAGAGGCAAGAGGAGAAAAAAACCCCAGTCTGCATTCCGTGCTCCCCACCCCCACTCTGCTTTTCCGAGATCTAGTCCCTGGCCTACCCAATGGTAAGTAATGTTCCTTCATTCTCCTTCACTTACAAGAAATTTTCCCCTTTATCCCCCCCCCCCCCCCCAACACACATCTTTGAGGAAGGCAGGGACTAGGGAGGCCCTCCCCCCCTTTCATAGAGAAGCAGCTGGAGAGGAAGGGGGACAGAATGCTCAGGCTTGGTGTTGGCTCTGTCACATGGACTTGACCCTGGTGCTGTGTTCTAGAAAGTTGGACCTGCTCCTTCCATCCTTTTTTTCCCCCCTGAGGCTGGGGTTAAGTGACCTGCCCAGGGTCACACAGCCAGGAAGTGTTAAGTGTCTGAGACCAGATTTGAACTCGGGTCCTCCTGAATTCAGGGCTGGTGCTCAGGGCTGCCCCCCCTAGCGGCCCCCCCCTTCCATCCTAACAAAAGTTTGTGTCTGAACTTTGAGACATTCTGTGGGGTCAGATCCCACTCTTTCCGGGTCACAGATCTCGTTCGTTCGTTCTTCTTGATGACAACAAATCTGGCACTATAAGGTTCAATAAACATTTTACAGTTTGGGTCTTCATATTATCTTCGTAATTGCCCTGAGACATGGATGCTATTATTTATTATTCTCGTTTTCTGATTGAGGAAACTGCCTAGCGGGGAGACCCTGGGCGTGTCACCTCACCCTGTTTGCCTCAGTTTCCTCATCTGGGAAGTGAGCTGGAGAAGCACGTGGCAAACCAGGCCAATATCGGGCCGAGAAAACCCCAAACGGCTCGCAGAGGAGGGCGACCCGACGATTGGTTTTATGGGCGCTGTTTTCGTGTTCAGAAGTGTCGTGAGAAAGGGTTGGGGGCTTGAATGAGTCCACCCCTCCCCCTTCGCCCAGGGCCCCAGAAGCCCGTCCCTTGGCTTCCCCAGTGCGGAGCCTCCTCTGGGCGGGTCTATGGCAAACCTCGGGGTCGGGGAGCCCATTTCCGGCCCTTTTGTAGGAGGGTGTGAAAACGGGGCGCCGAGGGAGGCTCGGCTGCGCCTCCAGGTAGCGGGGCGGGGCCGGGGCGCAGAACAATGACTACTGAATGATGACGTCAGCGGCAAGCGGGTGCCGGGCGCCTCGAGGTGCGCTTCCGAAAGGCTGCGGGGGCTCTCCTCCCCCCCCATGCTGCTGGCAGACCCCGGATGTGGGCGGAAGCGCCCGGCGGCGGCCTCGGGCTGCGGGGGTGGGGGGAGGACGACGGCCCCCTCCCCTCCGCTCCCTCGGGGCTCCCGTCTCTCCGGCCGGGCGCTGAGGGCTTCTGGCCCTGCTTTTTACCTTATATGGGCATCAGGGCTCGGAGGTTGTCCGCCCCGAGCCGTTTCCTCCCGCGCCTTTGATTGGCCGCTCTTGGCCCGGCCTTAGCGCTGGGGAGATCGGGGGAGCCCCGAGTCAAGTGCAGGCCGCCCGGGACCCTGGCCTGCTTTGGGCCTGTGGGCAAAAGCCTTTGAAATGGAAGGGCGCCGGAGTCCCGCCTCCCTCCGCGTGCTGGCTTGGCCCGCCAGAGGGGTGGGATCGACTCCCTCCCCCCAGGAGCGCTCGGGGCCTTCCTCGCTGCAGCTGCTCCCGGAGGAGGCCGGGAACCTGGCAGCAGCTGCTCCCTGCACGCGGGCCCCGCTTTCGTACTTTCCCAAATGCGGGGCTGCCCCCGAACAATCTCCGGCTTCCTTTTAAGTCCGCCCCCCAGCCGTCCGGTGCTTTAACACTTGCAGTTTTTCTGGCCACCCCTTCCTGGGGGGGAGGCCGCCGCGGCCAAGCCCCAGGGGCTCTGATGCGGGGAGGGCTCCCAGGGCAAGAATCCCCGGGCCGGGTCACTGGGGGCCGCTGGGCAGAGCCGCCCGTTTTCCTTTCCTGGCTTAGTACCGAACACTTTGTCTTAATTTCCTGTTTTTGCTGCAGTCTAGCTCTGTGGCCAGAGAGCCCGGAGAGTGGGGAAACTTTATTTTGACTGGGCTCCTCCTTTTTTATTCGGATTTTTGTTTGCACAAAGGCATCATATGGAAATGCAGTGTGTGTGTGTGTAAATAAAACAATGTGCAGGAAAATAGGACCTTCGTTTTTTCAGCATCAATTAAAGCAAGGAAGTTGGGTAGCTGGAGCTTTTATAGGTGCCTCTGAAAAATGGAGCCAACTTCTGGCACTTTCCTTTAAGAACTTTATGACCTGTCTGTGCAGTTGTGTAAATCCCCTCCCCCCTCCTCCCCTCCACCGCTGCCCCCCTGCTCCTGATCTCCGCCTCTCCCAGGAAACCTCAGCTGTGGCCCATGTTTTGTAGGGACTTTTCCCCTGCCCCTTTGCTTCCTTGTCCACTTCTCCCAGAACAGAGCCCGGATTCCAAGGTCTCTTCAGGTACCTCCAGTCCTGGGAAACATCACTGATTTGTCATTTACTAGCACACGTCATTGCCCGCGGTCTCTTCCCCTCCCTGGGCCACCCTCTGGGTGTCGCAATATTGGAGAGCTCTGGGGGGGCTCCTCACTCCACTGAGCAGATAGCAGCCCCCGGGGGCACCTCGAGGGTCGCCGGGAAGATTCGTTTTTCATGAATTCATCTTGCTGTGTCTTTCTGAAGGTTAATAGGGGGATTGTGTATGCAGCAGGGCCTGAGAGACTTGGTACTTTCACTGCGGAGCCTACAAGACTCCAGATTCCTAGAATTCAGATGCAACAGAGAGGCTGCCGCCGGATTTCTCCTGGTCTCTCTCTGCTCTGTTTTTCTCCTTCCCCTCCCTCTTCCTCCCCTCCCTCCTTTTCTGTCTCCCTCCATCTTAAAAGGAGTCCGGCTCAGGACTTGGTCCGCCAGCTTCGAAGGCATCAGATGTTACTGGAGCCTCACCCCATGGGCAGCCAGTCCGGATTTGCCCTGCCCGCACGTGGGGACGCTCGGTCGCTTTGGCTCCTGGGAGCAGCCCGAGAGCCAGCTCCGGGATTCTGCCTTTCTGGATTGAGCATGACCTTTGTCAGTATGAATAGTCCTGTAAGAAGAAAAGGATGTTGGAGGAGAAGGAAAATCAACTTCAACAGACATCCTTTTGACTCCTTTGAACTTGGTACAATGTGAATGGAGCCCTTATGCTTGAGTAGAAATTTTCTTCTTATTTCCGCAGCACATGTTGGCTTGCCATTCCCTTTGTGAGGACTTTAACAATTCCATACAATTTATGGCCCCGAACGGCAAAGGCTTTATTGTTGAGACTTAACAAAAGGCCCCAGTTTGGTGTATGGTTTAACAAAGTTAAGTTGAAATGGGGTCTGCCTCAGTGACTCTCGAACCGTCAGAATTTGTCAGAAAATGGGCCCAGTGGAGATGACTAGTTAAAACCCCCTCCAGATGGACCTTGTTCTGGAGTTGGGTACTGCCCAAGCACACGACGGTTCCTTATCCGGGGAGCTGGAGCATCTTGGGATTTAGAAGCAGCTTTGAGAAGTTCAGGTGCCAGTTGTTCATAACTGGGAAAAATACTGGGAGGAGAGAGGAGTTGTACCGTCTACAGAGAGGGATTTGTATCTTTTGCCAGAAGTAGCTGGGCCTTATGTTAACTGAACTCTACAGGAGACAATAAGCACAAGGTTCCCTGTAGAGTGAATACCAGGCTAAAGGGCTTGGAAGCTTTAATGTTCGCCCTAATGGGCTTGCCTTAAAAAAGAGATTTTTTTATTGATAACCTTTGTTTTTATTTGGCCTAGATTTCCTGTTAGGTCCTTCAGAATAGAAAAATAAATCAATAAAATCCCCTCTTGTAGGAACTTGTAATTGAATCAGTGCAGATATGCTTCTGACCTACTACTGTCTGGCAGCTTTTAGACATGGCTGGTCACTGAAAATTAACCCTTCATCCTGTTGGAATGAGCCGCCATGTTCCCTAACATCTTTGTGTTCTGCCTTGAAGATTGGCTTGGGCCAGTGATTATTTCTGTGGCTACCTGTGTGAGTTATTGCAGATATCAAAAAATAGATCCTAGCAGACCTTCCAGCGAAGAACCCTGGGGAATGACAGTTGCTATATATTTGTACTCTTTGGATTTAAAAAATGACTAGTTGCTGGTTCAGCGCAGGGCTCCCATGCAGCTGTTCACAGGTTGGAGAGGCTGTGCTGATTTATGGATGTAAATGGAAACAGCTGGAGTCTTTCTGTAACCTGCCCCTCAGCTGAAACCTGGCACCCAGAGTCCTCCGCAGATCTGGCCCCTGCTGTCCTTGGCTCTGCTGCTTCCCTTTTGTCCTCTGCAGCAGTCCTGTACAGGGTATCTCTGCCCTGTCCCATGTATGCCAGCAGGTTCCCTTCCTCCCCATCAGCTCGGGCTCTCCATTCTTAGCTGTCATTTCTGAAGCTGAAACATTGTCACAGTTCCACGGCATTGAGAACTTTCTTTTCTAGGTATAGACAGTTCTCACTTTATGCAAGTGGGCCATTCTGCAGATCTCTCTGTAAAATAATCTTAATCTATGCATTTGCCCATTGACATGAAGAAGGAGAGAAGAAGGGGGCCTACACATGGTTTAAAGACGTGTGGGGGCAGGGGATAGAGGAGCAAGAGGAGCAGTACGGGAGCGACAGAAGACGGATAACAGGACAGAGGGCAGAGCAGAGCAAAGGGCTCCGGCTTTGGGGCTCCATTCTTCTGCTCTCATGTGAAAGACTTTGGAATGATTGATTCTTATCTTTTTGCTTTGGGAGGGGCCTCCCGGCTGAGCCGAGGGACAGGAACAAAGAGGGAGCACTGTATTGTGCAGTGAAGTCAGCGTGGCTGTTTTTGGGACAAGACTTTCTTTGAGAATTCCTTACATAAAGTGCAATTATGTCAGGCAAATGTATGTAAAGTGAGAACTGTCTGGTTTTAGTAGTTGTGGTTGTGAGGAGGCTGAGGCAGCAGGTGTGGAATGGCAGAAATGCCCGCCTCGCTGGCAGACAGCGAGAGCTAATAGCTCAGACCCTCATGATGCCAGCTGCGCTTTCTGGGAACTCGCAGCTCCCTGCTTAACATCTGCACTCGGTTATGCCATCCCCGTGTCTGGGCAGCTTTCCTCCCCTTCCAACCAAAGGAAACCCCAGCTCTTGATAATGGTTTGTTCTCTTCCTATCCGTGATACCCTCTTAGTTCCCACTCTTGCCTTTATTTTCCTTTGTGGGCCTTGTTTGTGCTTTTGTAACTCCTGCCCCTCTGCATGTAGCTGTGCTTTGTTAAAGTATCTGTCTCTGTCTGAGAAAGTTGCTTAATGAGGTCTGAGTGTTTCTGAGTTTTCGAGAACTTTGAACTCCAGGGAGATGATTGTCAAAAAGTGACTGCCCCCTGCGTGCTACATCTGCTCTGTCAACAAGGACTGTCCTTTCCTACTGCTCAGCCTGGTGTTTTGTACACAGTAAGCACTTAATAAATGCCTTTTTGTCACTTGGCATCTTTCTTTTTAGCTACCTGTATTTAAGAGCTGTGGTCACTCTACTCAAGAACTGGAAGGGATCCCAGCCACAGATGTAATTATACAGACACACAGAGACACAGTCTCTCTCTCTCTGTGTCTCTGTCTCTCTGTGTCTCTGTCTCTGTGTCTCTCTCTTTGTCTCTGTCTCTCTCTCTGCCTCTCTCTGTCTCTGTCTCTCTCTCAATGTGTCTCTGTCTCCTGGCTGAGCAGCTGTACTGTTTAAGGCCGAGATGCTGCATGATCCGCTCCCCTCCTAAGATCAGGTTGCGGTACACCGGCCAGGCCACTGGATCTCTCTGATACTTCTTACAAGCTGGTGTTACTGACCTTATTTCCATTCAGTCTTGAGCTTCTTTTAGACGCTTTCTTGACTTGGGGCCATGTTTGATTATTTTCCTCCCTTTTTCAGTAGTGTATTTATGTTATGAAAGGTTGAAATTAAAAATGTGGTTATCTTAAAGAGGCCTCTTTTTTCAATGAATGCGATTTTTTTTTTTTTTTTTTTAGCTAAGAAGTAAAAATGAACCTGGGTGGAGGATTGCTACCTTGCCTGTGTATCATCTGTCAGCTGTGCCTCTGTGGAGCGGGGTTGTACCTTAGATAGCAGCTGGCTCAGAGCCCCTTGGAGGACCTTGGACGGTTTAGAATGCGATTCCTACGTGGAAAGGGCTCCTCTTCCCTACATCTGTGTGGAAAATCAGCTTGGGCTCCCATGCCAGTCATTTCAGTTGGTTGTCTCCTGAAAACAGCACTGGTCTTAATGGGTTCTCAGTCCTTTCCTTTTTAGGTCAGTTGTAAATCCAGGGCTGAGCGGCTGAAGTCATTTTGACTTGTGTAATTATTTTGTCTCCCAGGAGCCTTTACGTAAACCTGCATGTTGAAAGGACTTTGATCAGTGCAAACACAGTTCTGAGAAGCTGAAGGCTGGATCGCAGCCTCTTGCTTATATTCCCTGGTCAGTGGCTTTAGGCTACAGTAGCTGGGTGGCTGTGGGCAAGTCACTGAAGCTCAAAGAGCCTCAGTTTTCTGCAGTTACAGACTGAGGATCATGTTTCCTTGGCAAGTTCTTTTGAGAAAATTGTGGTAAGTAAGGCACTTTGTGGAGATAAGCAATCATGTTAGATATTAAAATCAGAGACAGCATTGGACTTGGAGTCAGGAAGACCTGAATTAAAATCCTGCCTTAGATGAATTACTAGCTTTTTGATATCAAGCAAGGCATTGAACTTCTTCTCAGCCTCATTTGCACATTTGTAAAATAGGGATGATAAAATAGCACTTGCCTCCCAAAATGAGTTGTGATGAGCAAGTGAAGTAATACAAAATAAAAATAAAATAAAGTGCAATATAATATAACGATATTTAATGAATATTTGCAGGGGCAGCTAGGTGGCGCAGTAGATAGAGCACCAGCCTTGAATTCAGGACGACTAGAGTTCAGATGTGGTCTTGGACACTTAACACTTCCTAGCTGTGTGACCCTGGGCCAGTCACTTAACCCAGCCTCAGGGGGGGGGGGGATAATGAATATTTGCTTTTAAAAAAATAATAGCTTTTTATTTTCAAAATATATGCAGAGATGGTTTTCAAAATTCACCCTTGTAAAACCTTGTGTTGCAAAATTTTCTCCCTTCTTTCCCATCCCCTCCCTTAGACGGCAAGTAATCCAATATAAGCCAAACATGCCAGACAAGAAAAATAGATAAAAAGAGGGGGAAATGGGAAAGAAAAAAGAACAAGCAAACAACAAAAAAGGCAAATTCACATTCAGTCCCCATAGTCCTATTCCTGGATACAGAAGGCTCTCTCCATCACAAGTGTATTGTAATAGACCTGAATCACCTCATTGTTGAAAAGAGCCAGGTCCATCACAATGGATCATCACATAATCTTGTTGTTACTATGTATCATTCGCTTGGTTCTACTCATTTCACTTAGTATTAGTTACATATAAGTCTCTCCAGGCCTTTCTGAAATCATCCTGCTGATCCTTTCTTACAGAACAATAATATTCCATAACCTTCATATACCTTATTCAGCCATTCCCATCTGATGGCCGTCCACTCAGTTTCCATTTCTTGCCACCACAAAAAGGGCTGCTACAAACATTTTTGCACACATAGGTTTTTTTCCCCTTTTTTGGTTCTCTTTGGGATATAGGCCCAATGGAGACCCTGCTGGGTCAAAGGGTATGCACAATTTGATAACCCTTTGGATGTAGAGGAATGCTTCCTTTCTTTTCCTTCCTTCCTTCCTTCCTTCCTTCCTTCTTCCTTCCTTCCTTCCTTCCTTCCTTCCTTCCTTCCTTCCTTCCTTCCTTCCTTCCTTCCTTCCTTCCTTCCTTCCTTCCTTCCTTCCTTCCTTCCTTCCTTCCTTCCTTCCTTCCTTCCTTCCTTCCTTCCTTCCTTCCTTCCTTCCTTCCTTCCTTCCTTCCATCCTTCCATCCTTCCATCCATCCATCCATCCATCCTTCCATCCTTCCATCCTTCCATCCTTCCATCCATAAAATAAATTAGTTTGGAACTGAAATGAAATTACTCTCTACACAAATGAGTCTACTTATTTTAGTGGGGAAACATTCTAAAAACCATTGCCAAGCAATCTACAAATACTCCTCCGAAGCTGAATCTTACTTTGCACTTGCTGGGTTTAGCCATGGAGAAGTTTGAGTAAGTGGCCAGGTTCTTCTAACATGTGCCAGTGGCTGTCTCAGGGGGGAGCCCTTTGGAATTTTCAGAATTTGCTGCAGATGCCTTAGTAGTTACTGGGTGATAACAAGGATTTGTCACGGGAGCTGGGTCATTTCCTTAGAGCCAGCTGTGTGGATCCATATCCTGGAGATGATAGTTTTCCTAGGTTTTGCCCATAGTGATTTCCTTTAGCTTGAGGATGTCCTAAGCAATTCATTTGCCCAATTCTGCATTTTCGTGCCCATTTTTTTGACTTAATGAAATGAAACCCAGTAAGGTAGGGCAGAGCTGGGCAGTAGAATATTTTGCATCCAGTTAGTCTATTCACTTTGTGACTGGACCATGTGATTCATTATAGGGAGGAGGTAGCATTGGAAAGAATGTAAGGAAAAGTGCTGAACGTTGGACGCTCAGTTTCAACATCTGTAAAATGGGAATCACAGGGCTTAGTGTTGAGAGGGATCTTAAACCTCATCATTTTCTAGATGAAGAAAGTTGAGATTTGGAAAAAGTGGTAGAATGAGGATTTGAGAAACAGGTTATAAAATCCCTGATCTGGAGCCAGGTAGGATTCCAGAGACAGTGAGAGCACACCATGGAAAAAAAAAAACACACACACACACACACACACACACTGTTCTACTTCAAAATGTCAAACCCTCCCTTATACTTGGGTGACCTGTTTTGAAGGGGTGGTTCATGCATTACAGCTCCTGTGGAGGTAGTTGTCCTTTGTTACTGGATTTGTGATTTGGAGCCACCATTTTGTGCCTCAGTTTTCTCATCCACAGAATGGGTGCTTCATTAAGAATGCCCCATGTAAGGAATATGAGATATAGCTGATTTTTTGTGGGTGTCCTTTTTACAGAAAGCAGGAATTGGGAGGACTGATCAGATCAATTACTCCATCAAACACTGTGGAGACATTCAGTTTGCATTTCAGATCCTTATGTCTCCTTTCTCCCTCCTCTCTTCTCCCCCCGCCCCCTTGCTTTTGAAATCTCTCCATCAACAAATAGTGGAAATAGTTTTTCTAACCCTGGGCCTTCTGTGTCTGACATGGCCGGCTGCCAATCCTTTTTAACTCCCCATTTCCTGGGCTTTTTCTTCCTTCCACAGCCTGGTGTAGACCAAAGTTTCTCAAACTGTGGGGTGTGATCCTTAGGGGGTTGTGTCACTGAATGGCGGGGGTCCCGAAATTCTGATTTATTCCTCAGTAAATATTTGAGCTGTAAACCTGGTTTATACACCTATATACCCAGGACCGCATAAAAATTTCTCGGAAAAGGGGCCATTAGTAGAAAAGGTTTAAGAAGCCCTGATTTTAGATGGTCCGTTCCAGTGTGGACTTTTATCCCAGTGCTTTGGTGATTCCTAGGAGGTAGAGCATAGGTGTCCGTTAGCCAAGGAAAGGATATCCAGGCCTTTGGTAAAACTTGGAGCCCTGGGACTTTGTGTTCCCTTTTCCCAACCAATAATAATTCTGCTCATAGTCCTTTTTGTATGTAAAACACTAAATATATTTTAGCAGAGGAAGGAGCCCTCTACTGGGCCTGGAAGACCTGAATGCTGTCATTCCTTTGCTTCTGAGGGATCTTGGGCAGATGACTTTCATTTATAAAAGGAGCTGAAGTGGGATAAGCTCTCCTGGCCTGGCTCTGCTGCATTGGACTATGGTCACCTTTTCCTCCTTGGGTTTTCCTAGCACTGTTCTCTCCTTGGCTGCTCCTCAGACTGGTGGAGCGCTTCCCCGTCATTCTCTTCTCTTTCTCTTCTAAATTATGATCTCTATGCTAAGAATATGCAGGTAACTACATCCAGACCAAGTCTTTCCTCACTCCAGTCCTGCATCACCATCCACTGAATATTCAAACTGGGTTATTTGGGGCATCTCAAACCTCAGATCATGTCAAAACTCAGTGTCATTTGCCAAAAATGTCACATGTCAAAAAAGGCTCGTTTTGGCCTCCAAATCTCTTCTTGCCAATGTCTGTTGAAGGCAGCACCATTATTTCAGGCTCCTAGGTTTGTAAACTCAAACCCCATCTAGTCCCTCACCAAATTGCTGCCCTTTTAACTCCACAGCAATTCTCCTCTCCGACCCCTTCTTGCTACATACAGTTATTGTTGCACTTAGTCAGACTCTCATCCCCTCTTGCTTAGACTCATTTCAGAGGACTCTCTCAGTTGGTGTTTATGCCTTTCCTTCCTTTAGTCCATCCTCCAAATGATTTTTCTTAATTACGGAGCTCACAATAACACTGTTAAACTTCAGTCACTTCCTGTAACCTCTAGGATAAAATGGAAACTTTGCCTTTAAAGCCCTTTGCAGCCCAGCCCCTGCCTATCTTTTCAGCTTCCCCTTCTCACATTTCAGCTTCTGTCTGTATTTTAGCTCTGCTGCCCTTCTGCCTGGGTTCCCATACTTTATTATGATTATTAATTTTATAATTTTTTATAGTATATATGCATGGGCAAATTTTTTTTTTTTTACAACATTATCCCTTGTATTTACTTTTCCAAATTTTCTCCTCCCTCCCCTAGATGACAGGCAATCCCATACATGTTACATGTGTTACAGTATATTCTAGATAACAATATACGTGTGTAAAACCAAATTTGTTGCACGCTAAGAATTGGATTCCGAAGGTTTAAGTAACCTGGGTAGAAAGGCAGTAGTGCGAACAGTTTACATTCATTTCCCAGTGTTTCTTCTCTGGGTGTAGTTGTTTCTGTCCATCATTGATCAATTGGAATTGGATTAGCTCTTCTCTATGTTGAAGAAATCCACTTCCATCAGCATACATCCTCCTACAGTATCATTGTTGAAGTGTATAATGATCTCCTGCTTCTGCTCATTTCACTCAGCATCAGTTGATGTAAGTCTCTCCAAGCCTCTCTGTATTCCTCCTGCTGGTCATTTCTTACAGAACAATAATATTCCATCACATCCCATACTTCTTTAAGATGCATCTCAAGCATCAGGCATTTATCCAAAGCAGAGGCTTCTGCCTTCCTAACAGCCTGGTTGTTATCTTGTATTGATTGTGGATATACTTATCCACGTATCTCCTATAGAATTTATATTCTTCAAGAGCAATGATTATTTCTTTTTTTTGGTGTTTGAATGCCAAATGCCTGGCACTAAGTAAGCCCCTACTGTATGCTTGCTAATTGATTGACTGTGGCAATTCCTTTTCATCCCTTTAGTTTTATGATTCTAATCTTACGGCCATGTCAGGTTCTTTGTATAGGTATTGTCCCTATATTACAGATAAAGTGCTTAGCTTTAATGCAGAACCAGGATTTCTAACTTCCAGGCCTGAGCTTGCCCCATGGTGTAAGTGTTTAAGCACAATTTGGGAGGGAAATGACTCATTTTGAAACAGACTTGCCCCAGGTGGTGGCAACTCCCTGGTGTGGAGACTTAAAAGATCTGTGTGGCATTTGGCCTTAATAAGGAGCATCCCTGGGAGCCAGGGCCACTATGGATTGTCAGGAGAAGGGCAGATCTGCTCTCTTCTGTGGTAATGGGAAGTGGTGTGGGTCAGAACAGGACCTCTGGTATGGAGGGAGAGATGCAGGGTTCTTCTCCAATGACTATCATAGAAATGGCATTTGTGTTCATTTCTAAAAGAGAACACATGCATTTTTCCCCCCAAGCCATTCATTCACACCACTTATTTCAGAAAAGTGGGCGATTTCTGTTTCCAGAGATATTCTCTGAGATACTCCAGAACTTATTTTCATGTAATAATAAAATTCATCCTTGGTCACTTGACCTTAACTTGTGTCCAGGGACCATGGCTGTGAGCAGACTTAGTCAGAACAAACTCATCTCTACACTATGAATTGGAGAGCAGTCTCTGACTTGCTTTGGCAGAACTGGCAGTGCTACTTCTGCTGCTTTGAAAAAGACCGAACTGGGTGAGTCTGGGAATTGAACACTGGTTAGCAGAAAGATGGGTAGTGTTCAGCCAGAAAGCCCAAGCTTAAACATTTCCCTTTCTAAATAATGCTGTCCAAATAGAAAATTGCTCATTTGTTAAAAAGAGAAAAAAAACAAACAACAAAAGAAATCTAACTTTATTTGATAAATTGTATCTGTTTTTCTTACCTATCCATTATTCAAAGGCCCTTGGTAAGTCTTGCCTCTATACCAAAGTACCGACTTAGATACTGGGAAATACAGAAAGGCCAGTTGTCGAAGGCCCAGCTTGTTTATCCTTGTGGAGCTTGCCAGGTTGGGAGAGAAACGGCTAATGAACGGCACCAGAAATGGTCGGTCAGGCTTGGATGATTGAAGGTGAGAGAAGGAAAGGATCATTGTAGAAGAAGGTTTGCCGATGGATTCCAGAAGCTCTTCAGGAGATCTGGGAGTTAGCCATGGGAATTTCTACTTCTAATCTGGGGATGGCCCCAGTTGACCTACTCTATTCCAAAGGTCTTGTCCCATTGTTTTATCTAGGAAATATGGCAGGAGGCAGAATCCTTTCCATTGCAAAAAGCCAGGGAACAGTTTGGGTCCTTAAGTGTTTCTCAAGGGAATGCTGCTGACGAACATATTTTGTGAGGTGAGGATTATCCATGTTGATTTTGCACCACCAAGGCCAGAGAGAATGCCCACCCTCACTTGGTGCTTTCAGATTGGTTTTTGATAGGATTGAGGATCGGAAGGGTTGGAGACATTGTCAAGGATGTCATTTTTTATATTAGGAAGTTTAAAACCTTGTTCAACGGAACTGAAATTGGTCAGAACTCTGTTCAGGACTTTCCAAAACACCAGATCTTCTGGTAGTTGGAGGAATGAGGGAAATGGTCTGAATCCAATGGAATTTCACATTTAATTGGGAAATGTTTTGCTTAAGAGAGCCACTTGTCGTGGAAAGATCACACAGGCTTGTGGAAGTCTGGAGGCCCAAGGCCTGGTTTTTGCTCCTCTTCCAGCTCCAGATTCTGTAGCTAGGTGAGCATTCTAGGAGCCTGCCATGTCATGCTTCTGCTTGGGAAACTTGCCAAGCCCATGTTTCAAATTGATTCTATGTATTGGATTGCTTTGTAAACTCTAAAGATACATAGAAGTTTTAACTGTAATGAAAATGGAAGACATTTTGCCTATAGTTATCTCCCATGGTTCTGTTGATTCAAAAGCACTTGTTTTTTTGTTTTTTTTTTTCCCCCCCTGAGGCTGGGGTTAAGTGACTTGCCCAGGGTCACACAGCTAGGAAGTGTTAAGTGTCTGAGACCAGATTTGAACTCGGGTCCTCCTGAATTCAAGGCTGGTGCTCTATTCACTGTGCCCCCTAGCTGTCCCTCGAAAGCATTTGTAATGTTAGAAGAAGACTGTGACCAAGGGCCTCTTTTTTTTTTTTTTTTTTTTGTCTTCTGGATTTAAAAACTCATTGTCCTGTTTAGTGGTTCATTACCTAGACTTGACAATAAATATGCAAGTTCAGGATACATTTCCCTAACAGGAAGTTGATAAGGCTTGCAGAGCTTGATTATTGCCTTTTTGAATTGGATTACCCCATTTTCTCCCACAATCAATTCAAATTTACATTCCCTCATCTCCCAATTACTCCACCTACCCCTCTGATCTGGCTGGGAAGGGAGAGTTTTAATGAGATCTGAATCAGCTTTTCAGGTAGTTAGAATAAATTGAGCTTCTGCCTCTCCCTTCCTCTTGGGCCAAGCATGGGTTACAGACCTCTTTTAAGATGCAAATAATTTCCGGGAATCTTGTTAACTGGCTTACCTTCATGTAAATTTGAGAGTAGGATTTGGGGAAGGGAGAAGAGAGAATGAAAGATTTAAACCCAGTCTCTTGTGGGCCAGAGGAGCCGGGGCCTGGGCAGACTGGAGGAGAACAGGGTAGGTCTTCAAGAGCTGAGGCAGTGCATTTTGGATTTCCTTCACAGGCTAATGATACACTATTTCAAAGTCTGATTCTTTTTGTACAGCAAAACAACTGTTTGGATATGAATACGTATGTTGTATTTAATATACTTTAACATATTAGGTTTTGGTAGACCTGTCATCTGGGGGGGGGGGAAGGAGGGGAAAAACTAGAACAAATGGTTTGGCAATTGTCAACGTTGTAAAATTACCCATGCAGATATCTGGCAAATAAAAACTATTAAAAATGTTTAAAAATTATTTCTACAAGTAAGCAGAGAATTTATATTTTTCACTATTAAAAAAAAAAGAGTTGAGGCAAGGCTGTTCCTTTTCCTTTCATTCCTCTGGGAATGGGAAGAAAGAAGAGAAGGATTTGCTGTTTTTTACTGCAGGCTTCTTGCGGTGAAAGGCTTGATGGCTCTCTTCATCCCTTTTGATTTACACTTGATGATAGCTTCTATTTCCCTTCCCCTTTAATGATTGTTATTGATGTTAAAGGGTTTTGAATTGCCAAGAAGGAACACCTCATTGTTTTGACACATTGCCATCTATTTGGAAAATGAAATATCATCTTTAAAAAAAAAAAAAAAAGACGGGAGCAGAAAAAGATAATCTGACCAGAAGATGGTCATTTTAAGTGTGTTGCTGGTGGCCTTTAGGAGTTAGTTACCTCCTTCCATCCTTTCAGGATGTTGGATACAAGGAAGAACCTCGACTGATCTTTGTAATCCAATGGCTAGAATTAGCTGTTTTAGCGTGAAGATCACTCCTATTAGGCGACAGTGTTCCTAGAGATGTCACATTTAAAACAAGAACATTGGCTTCGGGGGACAGATTGCCGTTTGAAGTGCCTTCAAATGGTGATGATCCTTTTTAGGAACATGAACTCGCTTCAGTCTGGATGAGATTTGACATCGGGTGATGAAGGACATCTCAAGTACAGTTCTTGGCCCATCTAACTGGCATTCTGCTGGGCTGAATTAAAAGAACAACATGAAACAGTCACATTTCTTTTTCACCCCTAATCAAAGCTTGGTTTTGTCTGTTTTTTGGTTTCTTTTGTTTTGAATTTCTTTCACCTGTACTTGTTCAAGCAAAAAGGGATGTCAGTTTCCAGAATCTTTTAATGTAAAATATAATCTGTTGTGACCATGCTTTACAATTTAGGTGATTTCAGAACTTGTTAGATGTTGGGCTCAGGTGTTTAGAGTGGTTTAATGTCATTGAGAGTCTCTGAGGATTACCCTAGAGATCTGTGTTCAAGTATTTTCTTTTAAAAATGTCCTCTCAGTAATTTAGGAAAAGGTACCGAATGACCTCATTTGGATTTGCAGGTGCCACCACGTTGTGGGTAGAGTGGGCAGATTGGGGCCGGGGATAGATTGGGAGATTGACAACCCAGGGGACAGCAAACTTGATGCTCTTTGTCAACAGCTTTCTACCGTTTTGGCACCAGAACCAAAAGTCCTTAACAACACTCGGTGAATTATAAGACACAATTCATATGTGCTTAACATCCACCTATACTAATTGTTTTTTGTTAGCTCTATGTGAGACGGTTTGATTTAATGGCAGCCGTGGTCTGTGGTGGTCCTTGAGGCTTTTGGCTTGAATCTCTGTTTGAAACTAGAAAGATTGGTCATATATCCGTGTAAGATGGGGCTCCCCTCGCCCTCTGAAGTCAAGTCCTTTTGGACACAGCTGTCCCTGGGGTAAAAACTTTGGTGTTCAGTCTCTGCTTTTTATTATGTCTTCATAGGAGGTCATAGGAACTTGAGGACTTGGTGAGGATAGTCATGGTTTCTAGTAGTGGGAGTTGCAAGTGCTCCTTCGCCACATCTAAACAGTGGATCTGCCTCAATGTTTACCCTGCCTCCTTTAATTATAGTTTTACAGGTTTGGGATGGGTAGGGCATGTGTACCTGACAGGAATCCAGAATAAAGAACAGATTTTTTTCTCTTTTGCCGCAGACTGGTAGAATCGACAAATCCTACCCAACAGTATGTGGCCACACGGGACCCGTGCTCGACATCGACTGGTGTCCACACAACGACCAGGTCATTGCCAGCGGCTCGGAGGACTGCACAGTGATGGTGAGTGTGGCAGCCAGGTCTGGGCCCTTCCACGGCCTTTGGGCCTCTGAAGTGGGTGACCTCATATTTTGCCTAATTATAATGTTGAGTAATGCCAGTCACTGGAGGGCAAGCGGGACCAGAGGCCCATTTAGGGACCCTGAGCCCGCTAGGAAACTCAGAAAGGACCTTCGGCATCTTTTGGTTCAGGTATCGCCAGGAAACAGGAAGGAAATCCAGAACTTTCAGAATTTCGCTTAGAGAGAGGGAGGATTCAGAGATTGTCACGTGGGGAAAAGAAAAGGACTGGATTTAGTTCAACAAATCATACCTGTAATAAAGGACCTACTGTGTACAAAACTTCACTATCCTAAGCTCAGGGGATATCCACTCAAATTGGTCCTGAGGAACTTAAGTTTTCTTGCTGGCAAAAGTTCTGAGAGGTGATTATGTGGGTATTGTCTGTTACGTGGTAGTGACTTTGCCTGAATTTAAAAAAAATCTACTTTTACTTTCCTCTTTCTAAAACTCATAATTTTAAGTGAATCTTTTAAGTTAGGGTGCTTGAGCAAAGGTTTGTTAAGAGCAGAGGTTAGATAGGAATGGCCAAGCTGGGCCAACTGAAATTCAGACCATCTCTGGGGGCTGACCCCTTCCCACCCCCCATCCTTCAAAAAGGGTTGTGGATGTGGGAACACAGCTGTGCACAGCGAGCGCTGTAGCACAACGCTGTTGGCGGGAAAGGCCTCGGGCCTGAATTAGAAGATCACGTCTGATGCCTCCCTGTTGTGCCATCTGGGGCAAGTCATTTTTTCAGGGCTGGATAGCATTCAGGCATCTTTACACAGGGTGACAAGGGTCCTGCAAAATATGTTGGTGCTATTGATAGTTTTCCTTCTGAAATAATAGATCACAGGCTTTTAGAAATCTACTTCCACCTCATGGTAGGAAAGGGCCAAAGGTGTGGAGGTTCCAAACTGAGGTCTTCTCACTTCATGACGGTGTTTAGTGGGACAGTTCTCACTCGATAGAGCAAACTTGGATTCTGAAAAGAAAAAAATCTCTGGTTCCACATTTCCGCAACTCCCATAGATCAGGCTTAGGAACCTTTCTTTCCACCCAGGGCCATTTGGATATTAATAACATTATTGGTGGGAGGTACAAGACTGTCATCTTAGAACTTAAAACAGTGGAAAGTTGTCTTTCCTAGTTTGCACCTCATCTAGCAAATGGATTTCACAGGACAGTCTCTGCCCCTGCCATGGAAGCATTGACATGGATGAGCTAAGCCAACTTGCTTATTTTATGGATGAGGAGCCAAGGCACCATGACCTCCATGGCTGGCTGGCTGGTGACCTCTTACCTCGAGGCTTCTGATACCCATGTGCCTCATTCTTTTTCTGTGTAAAAGCTAATTAAGTTTCCCAACTTTTTCCTGTTTTTTTCCCCCTAAAGGTCTTTTATAGCTCTAGGCTCCCTGGAGGTATATAAGCTACCCTAAGTTACTAGTCTGTGATTCCAAGACTTTTGTTTGGTGTCTGTCATCCCTCATACATTTCGCAAGCTCCTTATCAGTTTGCTGTCATTTAAAAAAATGCTTATTGGGATCATTTGGAGGAGCAGGAGCTTAGTAAGCTTCCATAGAAAGAAAGGTGGGTGTGCAGATGGGCTTCCGGGGGGGGGGGCCTGGAGTAAGGAAGATCTTTCTGGATTTTCATCCTGCCTCCATTATGGCAGCCATTGGGCCGCGACCTCGGGCAGTTTCCACATCCGGGAGATGGGGATCCTAATGCTCAGAGGGACCCACTTGCCTCAGAAGGTGGGTGACGTGTTCAGATATGGACCAGAAGTCCCCTTATTCTTTACATTGTGTGTATAGACCCACGTTTACTGATCATTTTATAGCCTTTACTGGACTCCGAAAAGTTATCCCAACTTTCCATTTTTCTACATGGAGTATTTCTTAGATGACTTCACCAGTAATGAAAACATGCAAACTTTTCATTTTGCAGGGGTCCTTTAGGCAGGGTGGTCTACCACCTGCAGAAAAGATTTGTTAACAAAAAAGGTTCAATATTTAACATCTATGGGACTACCTGCCATAGGGGGGAGGGGGGAGAGGGAAGGAGAAAGGAGAGGAAAAATTGCAACAAAAGGTTTTGCAATTGTCAATGCTGAAAAATTACCCATGAATATATCTGGTAAATAAAAAGCTATTTTTTAAAAAAAAGCTTATAATAATTAAAATTTTTTTATTCATTCTATTTTTAATTTATGAAATAAAACAAGCATTTCCATAACAGGGAAAAAAAAAGACGATTGTACATGACATTGCAAATCTGTTATGTGCAATTTGGTATTCCCTTTTAGATAAATAATAATGTTGTCATATAAAAAAAAAAGAAAGGAAAGAAAAGAGGTTCAATAGAGGTGGTCAGGGGTCACAGGGGCCCAAGCTGGAGGAGAAATTCCACTCTGCAAATACTGGTGAGGGCCGATGTCCTGCTTCTCCCAACGGAGATTTGTATGATTCAGAATTTTGCTCTTGCATTTGATTTTTGATGAATTCCTTTTTTTTGTTTGTTTGTGTTTTGGTCTGAAAAAGTTTCATTTTTATTTTTAGCCATCACACTAAGTTCTCTAACTGAATTACTTAGAAATCATATGTTCTCATTGCTGTGACCACAAAAAAGAAAGTTTGTTGCTTAATAGTGGAAATAAATACTTTTTAAAATGAAGTACTTAGATGTTTCTTCACTGGCCTTCAGAAATCTAGAATTCCTGAAGAGATGAGGCCCTCAATTCACCATTGTGTTCTTTCTTGCTTTCCAAGTCTATGCTCTGTAGCTTTATTTTAATTAATTGTGAAAACATGTGATCACTTTTATCTCCATCAAAAAAGCATTTACTAGACCCATGTGCTAAGTTGGCTACTGGGTGACATGGCCGATAAAGCCTGTAGTCCAGAAGACCTGGCAGCTGTGTGGTGCTGGGCAACTCACTTAACTCTATTTGCCTCAGTCTCCTCACCTGTAAAATGATCTGGTGATCCGGTGTCTTTACCAAGAAAAACTCACACGGTCACGAAGACTCAGAAATGCCATGGGACTGTGCCAGGCACTGGAGATGTGAAAGCAAAAGATTGCCCCCTCTGCTGCAAATTGTGGTCTGCTAGGGGACTCTCAGGCCCCATCTTCCCTCAAAACACGGGGAGGGGAGGGTGCCCTGGAACACAGGCTCAGGCCATTCTCGCCTCGCCCCCAGAGCCCCCACCCACCTGGCCTGCCAAGGTGCATTTTTCTCTCAAGTCTTCTGAAGTTTGGAGAGGCTCACTCCTGTGTTCACTCAAGTATTTGTTAATAAGTCACATGAATGTAGGACTTTGTGGCTGATAAAAGGTTTTCCTCACATTTTTAGAGGGTTTTAAAATTTACTTGGCTCTTTCTCCACAACATAAGCCTGTGAAGTGGACAAGTGAGTAGGTCCTTGGTAACCGAGGAGAGCAGCTTCGCTGGATGAATGGGAAGCCAGACCAGAGAGAGAAGCAAGTGGAGGCATGGAAAGGAATCCGGCCGGCCAAGGGAGAAGAGATAAAGAGTGATGGGGGGGAGGGGGAGCAGTATCGGGAGCCTGGAGTCAGAAGGAGAATGAAGATTAATGACAGAAGGAAATGGATCTCGGTGATCAGCCTCAGTTTTCTCCTACGAATTAGGTAGTGTTTCTTGAGAGGAACTGGGGGAATTCTGGGTGCTTTGAGGAAGAATGAACAGGTCTGGAAAAGCTGCTGTGAGGGGAGAGGGAGATTAGAGAGGAAGGCATAAGGGAGTGCTTGGCAGCAGTGAGGGCCCAGTTGTGAATATCTGACCCAGATTTGTAGCTTAGCCAGTTAGCACAGTTTCCTGAGCAGAATCAGCAGGTGGTGGGAATCATCCAGGGTTGAGACATGGCCAGTTAGGATGTGATTTCTATACTTTCCCCACAGCTGTTCTCTCAGTCACACTCTTCTTTCCAACAAGAGATACTACATATAGTGGCAAGGACTTAGGAGGACTTGTTGGTCCTTACTCTCTGTCTTCTTGACCTTGAGCAAAGACTGCCCCCTGGGCCACAGTTTCCTCATCTGTAAAATGCTTGCCATTATCTGATTCTGTGAAAATCCCTTTAAGTGTCAACACAGTACATGTGATATACATGGCAAGTGCCACCAATAAATGTGGATTGATCATCTTGAATATGTTGTTATGTCACTGTTGAACTATTTCAATATTATTTGACAAGAACTAAAAATCCTGGAAATGTTAGAATTGACTCCCCTCAAAATTGTTTCCTGGAATAATTTTCCTTTATCTTTCATTTGTTGGAATGGAGAAAGGGACAGAAGATATACACACACACACACACACACACACACACACACACACACACACACGAATGACATTTCTCTTGTAGGCTTATTTGCAGCGGATATATCACGACTCCAGAAAATCCGAGTCTAGCTTTAGGGTCTTTGATTTCCCACATTCAAAGATATGGACTCACCTTTTGGAGGAAGAAATCTTTTGGGTTAATTTAGGAAAGCAGTGACTTTCTTTACACTTCTAAGAAGATTATGAGGTTAGTGGTTTCAAAAGGGGGCTGGACCACTCTGCAGCTGCGACAAGATGCCACATGTGTGGTTCACCAGCTTTCAAGATTGCTTCTTGCCTTTGCTTTATGTTTTAGACCTTCTTTGGAAGGCCGGCAGGGTTAATTTGAAATCCAGTGGCATGTTCACAATAGGTGATTTTTTTGGGAATGGTTCAGAGAGGAAACCAGAGTTTGTGTATGAAGAGGAAACCAAAGTGTGTGTGTAGTTGTGTGTGTTGGAGAAGGGGAGATCTGAACAGTTTTGGAAGATGTTGCCATTGAAGCAAACAAAAATCTCTTGAAGATCAGCCCTGAGGAGCCTTTCATGTCTTGCTTCTACTATTGCTTTGTTTCCTCCTCTCTGATTCCTCTGACCTTGGTAGATAAAGACGATAGTGTCCACCATGTCTAGGAAAATCTTAGTTATCTCAATAGATTTTTTTTCTTCCAGTTCCCTTTCTGCCACTTAAGATTGTTTTTTTTAAGATGGGACGTGAGTGCAGGCCAGTGACATAACAGACCCACAGAGCAATGACCCTGACCTCGTTTGCACTCTCCTCAAATGGCTAATTAACTTGGGCTTCACCAAAGTGGAGCAGACATTTGGCCTTGTGCTGGACGGAGCCGGATTCCGTATTAAAGACACAGAATCATGTGTTTGAAGTTGAAGCCGAGCTGGGGAGGAAATCCTGACCGTTCTCGATGCCCAACCTGAAGCTGAAAGAGCACACAAATGAACCAATGCTCTTGGTGATCTTTTGCCTGTATGGCTGCTTGGTGATTGTGCATGCTGGGGCAAAGATAAGATCAGATCCTATCTTTAAGGCGTTTCTAGTCCAGTACATATAAGACGACAGTGATGAGTGAGAAATATCCGAACTTAAATTCAGTAGAAGAGAAGAACTGGACTTGGGACTTCATCGGTCTGTGGTGCCCAGGCATTAAGTAGCTGCTATGCACCAGGCACACGGTGGGGTGAGGGCAGGGGTTCGCAACTACCCACCACGTGCTGCAATAGACCCTAACTTGTTTTTTGGCATGGCACATAATCGAAGAAGGTTTTTATATTTACAGATACAATAAAATTGTATGTGAAAAATGCAAAACCCATAAATTTGCTGCTCCTTGGTATTTCCCACTTAGTCTGTAATGTATAGTCTTAGTGACTGGCCTTCTACGCATTGAGAGGTTGCCCTGCACCAGTCCCAATCCGAGTGGGAGTTGAAGAAGCCGGCCAGCCCTTCCAGGTTCTGAGGCCGGTTCTCATGCTCCTGTGACAGGTTGCCTCTCAAGAAGTGCTAATAAATGAAGTACGTGACATAGTGGGGAGAATACCGGACTTACTGGTAGGAAGACAGGTTTGCTCTCCTTCGCTCTACCTCGGTTTCCTTATCTGATGTAGGACTTGCCTCACAAGCTTGTTGAATCTTAAATACGACACTAAATTTAGAGACAGCCGTGGAGGTGTCAATTTTTAACAGTTTCTCTCAAAAGCCTTCCCACTGACTTGGCCAGTGACCTGTCAGGGCCTGTCAAGTGATTGCCATCTCTCGCAGTGGGCAGAGGATGCTTCCTTGGTCTTTGCCTAAGGCTGACTGAGCACATGGGTCATTGTCCCCATTTAGGAGGTGAGGAAACAAGCCAGAACTGGGCCCCTGTGGTCAGCCCCAGGGCCTTGGGTTGTGTTTACTGTTGTTCCATGAAGGCTCTGCGTATGAGAGGAAAACGCCCAGGCCTCCATCATGAAAAGGGGAGTGATCGGTGTTTGGGGGGGTGGAATTCAGCAGATTCCAGAGTTTTCTCCCCCGAGATTTCCCTGTTAGCTCTTTCTGCCGTTCCTGTCTGAACGATAACCCCAGGTAACCCATTTTCAGTAAGGGTTACTAGAAATCCTCAGCAGCCGGCCCAGCCTGATCAGGCTCGGAAATGGAGACCCTGGGCAGTGTGGTCAAGGGGGCAGCAGGGCAGCTTCTTCCTGCACAAGCTAGCTGTTCCTGCCTCCTACAGCTGGAGAAGGGAAGTCCTTCAGAGAGATGATGCAGCGTGTGAGGCGGCTCAGCAGGCGGTCCCCACAAACGGGCCCCTTTGCTTGTTTGACAGAGACCAAGGAAACTCCTCCCCCAAGGGAACTGATCAGCTCCCTGGCGTCTGGTGTTAGGCTTGGTCGGGTCAGCAGGTCGGTCCCTGGGCCCCCTGCCCCCCTCCCCAGGGGAACACAAGGAGGGAGAAGCAGGCCCTCGTGGGGGTCCTCCTGAAGAGGAGAGAGGCTGAGGGGAGGGCATCAGAGGAGGGGTCATCAGGGAGATGAAGGTGGGCAAGAGCCTGATCTGAGCAGAGCCACTTCATGCTTCTTGTGTATCGTTTTCTTGTGGGTAGCTTTCTGGCAGCCTAGAGCTTTGGGCCTGGAGTCGGGAAGCTCTGAATTCAAATCCAGCCCCAGACAGGTACTAGCTGTGTGACTCTGGATAAGTCACTTCTCCCTGTTTGCCTCAGTTTCCTCATCTGTACAATGAGCTGGAGAAAGGAAATTGCACCTGAAATTTGAACTATAGGATGGCCTGTTGACATCCCCTTTCTAATGGCACTGATTGGCTGGATGGGGGAGAGGACTTCGTGGACATGGGCTGCTGTCTGGGCCCGTTGGCGCTCCTCGAGTGGGCTGGCTGTCGGTGAGCTGGTCTGGGGGCTCCAGGGAAGGTAACTGACCCCCAAGGGCCAGGGGGCTGCTGAGCTCTGCCCCGCTCGAACTTTCCTGTGACACGGTCCCTCCGGTAGTCTCCTTTGTTAAGCCTGTGGGCTCTGCAGAGAATGTTTCTGAAGGTAGAAAGGATCCGAGATTATCAAGGACGGGACGGCGAGAGGCCATGGGAGCAAGGTCTGGGTCCCGGGTAACGAGCCCGCTTTACCAAGCACTGACAGTCTCCAGGTCGATCCTTCTGGGCCAGGGACTATTTTTGAGTAATTACTTCCACCCCGAACAAAGAGCGAGACCCTCTGAGCCCGGCCATTGCCCAGGCCCACCTGGAGCGCGGCCCTCTCCCTTCCTGCCTCCAGACCAGCCTTTATTCAGCCTGCAGTGTGCATGGAGCTCTGCTGCCCCCTGCAGGCCACGGGCCACCACGACCGGGCTGACAGCCCCTGGCCCCTCCAGTTCTGAGATGCTCCCCAGGTGCTCCCTGGTGGTGGTGGCAGACAGTGTCATGTCCGGCCCACAAATCTCTGTGACCCCGTGCGTGCTTCCTCAGCAAGGACTTGCCCCTTCCTCCTCCAGCTCATTTTCCAGAAGAGGAAGCGGAGACCAATGGCAGGGTGAAGTGACCTGTCCACGGCCAAACAGCCCAATCACTTCCAGGTCCTGGTCTGCACCTGGGAAGGAGTCCTCCAGACTCCCGGTCCCGCCGCCTCGCCGGCTGCTCCTTCCAGCTGTTACCCTCATGTCCAGAAGAACCCGAGACTGGTGTCCCCGGGGCAGCACCCGTCCGAGCAGAGCAGGACGAGCTGGCAGGGAACTGCCCGCCAAGTTGATGAGGTTGTTACCTCGCAGCACAAGTGCTGGGCTGCAGGACCAGGGTCCTTTCTGTCCATCAGGCAAGGAAACGGCCTGGTTATGCAGCTTGTAAGCAGCAGGTGAAGAATCTGAGCCCAGACCTTCAGCCCTCACAAGACACTGGTCTTTATGGCCTTTTGGCTCAGAGTAAGCGGCCTCAGGCTCCTGAGCCTCCTGAATCTCCTCATCTGCCCCCTGTGACAGGCAGAGGGACAGAGGCAGAGCGGGGGTGAGAGATGCTGCTGAACCGCCCAGTCCAGTGGTATAGAGGCTGCTTGCTTAGAGGAAGGGGGCCAGGGAGGCCGTGGCAGAGGAAAGGTCAAAGGGAGCCCTGTTTGGTCTCAGAGATGAGTGCCACGGGTGGCCTGTTGTGCAGCCTCCCTAGAATTTGTAAACAAAGAAATCATAGGAATTTTAGATTTTTTCCACATTTTACTTTTCTTTTTTCTTGTTGAGGCAATTGGGGTTAAGTGCCTGGGATCACACAGCCAGGAAATGTTAAGTATCTGAGGTCAGATTTGAACTCAGGTCTTCCTGACTTCAGGGCTGGGGCTCTATCCGCTGCGCCACCGAGCTGCCCCTTTCCCCCACATTTCAGGGGGAGGGACTTTTAAAAGTTCAGTGTTTGTGAGGCAGTAGTAGCTTCAGAAGGGTGCCTGGTACAACTGTCACCTAAATACCTGATACAGCAAGGCCGCAGAAGAGCAGGAATAAGCCTAAACCATCAGCGGGGTCTTCCTGGGGCCCACACACACTTCATGCTACACTGCGTCTGTCTGTTTAATCCCCACAAATCTGAGATCAGTGTGAGCTTGGAAGAGACCCCTCAGGAGACAGGTGAGGAAATGTGGGCCTGGGAAGGGTGACCCTATGCTCGCTCAGTCACTAGTGTACAACCAGCAGAACTAGGCCTGGAACTGGGTTTCCTTGTGGAAGAAAAATGACCTGCCCTCCTCCTCCTTCCTTGTGGTGGCAGCGACCCTGGATTCTTGGAGACTGGGGCGACTTTTCCTAGTCCAGTGCATCCATTCAGTCGGCTAGGGGTTATTAGGCTATGCTGGGCTGAGCTGTAAGTACTTCCGGGAGTGCATCTTCTCTTAAGGACTTCAGAGCGTGCTCTCTTGGCACCGGGCTGGCTGCAGGATCTTCCACTCTCTCAGCTGGAGCAGCGGCGGCAATCTGTGCCCCCCAAGGCATCGGTAACCTGTCGGTGCCCAGGCAGTCTTGGATATTTCAAGAATCAGATGGGAAACTCCTTGAGAGCAGGGCCTGGTTTTCTTATTTCTCTCTCTGGCATATTTTTCACTGAACTGAAATGTAAATAAACCATACATGTATCCGTGGTAATCGTAATCTTTTGGCCTTGTCATACTGCTTAATGTTAACTAAGGCTGCACAGTGTCACATATGGTGGGCCGTTATGTGAGACGTAAGGGACTGGGGCCTTGTCCTCCTTAGTCGTCCAGCCCCGGCCTCCAAATGTGGAGTCCTTAGCCAAGCAGAAAGCTCTCAGGTGACCACCTGACCAGTATTGAAAGGAGCAGGCGGAGGCCTGGGTGCTTTCACCGGCCACATCCAGTCCCATCATTCTTGCCGTGTCGCGTCACACTGGGAGGGAAGACTGCAGCCTCGTTAGCCATCCGGTGCATTCTCAGGGTCTCTGTTCCTTTTTGTCTTGTGCAGGTGTGGCAGATCCCAGAAAATGGACTCACCCTTTCCCTGACTGAACCCGTGGTGATTTTGGAAGGCCATTCCAAGCGAGTTGGCATAGTGGCTTGGCATCCAACCGCACGCAATGTTCTGCTCAGCGCAGGTAGGAGCGTCCTTGCTGCCAGTTCCCTTGGCTGCCCTCTGCGGGCGTGGGGCTGCTGAAGGCTCCGTGCCCTTCTGGCAGAAGGCTGGCTCTTTTCTTCAGTTCCTCCCCACCCAGACCTCTGGGCCAGGGCTGAGTGTTCACTTGCTGTCATTGAACAAAGACCACCCCCTTCTGGTGTCTTCTTCATTGCTGCCACAGTGCCCCCCTTAATTTATAATATGTCACATAGCGGGTGTAATGTACTGGTTGACAGTTCTAGTCCTCTCAAATTAATTTGGGGGTTCTTGCCCATGTCAGTTTGCTCTTCCTTTCTCTGATTGAAAATAAGATCCATTGTGAAACAAAACGTAATTTTTTTGTCTTGCGTTCGTTCTTAGAAGTAACTGATCCGCTGCCTCACTTGAGACTTTACCGCTGATGGCGAGATCCCCTTTCCCTTTGCTGAGTGGCTTCCAATAGTGGTTCAGTCTCTGCTTCTTTTCTCTGTAAACAAGTGCGCGCACACACACACACACTCTTAGCATTCCGGCTTTTCTTTTACTCTGAAGATGAAGCTTGCTTTCTCAGAAAACCTTTAATCATTCAAGAAATCTCCAACTGAGTTGATGAAAACATTGGGTAGTTCGAGGGTTGCTGGCTTCTCCTTCCCCAAAATCCTTGTTTATCTGTTGGTTTTGAGTCCTGAATAATCAGTCCTACAGAATTAGAAGAGCTGGAAAAACCCTTAAAGAGACACCATCAAGTTTACACCCTCCCTTTTACAGTTGGGGAAATGGAGGCCCAGAGCCTGGTGATGGAGCCCTCTCCTTTTCGCTTCCTTTGACCCTTCCTCTTCTGCTTGAAGCTTCCTTCACGTGTGTTCCCTCTTTAATGGAGGATGTTTCCTTCAGGTTGTGATAATGCCGTCATCATCTGGAACGTGGGGACGGGGGAAGCCCTCATAACCCTGGATGACATGCACTCAGACATGATCTATAACGTGAGCTGGAACAGAAACGGGAGTCTCATATGTACAGCTTCCAAAGACAAAAAAGTGAGAGTGATCGACCCCCGCAAGCAGGAGATCGTGGCTGTGAGTATGGGGGGGGGGCATGTGCCAGCCTGCCAGGGGGTACACACAGGGTTCAGAGCAACCATCCTTTTCCCCCTCCCCTGCTGTTTTTGATGTGACATTAGTCAGTTCCCATCATTTCCACTGCCTAGTGTAGTGATGGCAGCTACGGCACCTGTTGTCAGCGTAACGTAAATGGAAAAACCCTCCTGGTGCAGCTGAGCCGTCCTGCTGGGGCTTGCAGGCTTTATCTGGAGCACCGTTCCACCTCCTGGCTTCCCTTGGGCTCCCTCTCTGCCCACTCTCTCCTCACAGCTCAGGAAAGCCTTTTGAAGGAGTTATTCATGTCTCTCTTTTTTTTTTTTTTTTTTTTTTTTTTTGCATTCTAAAGTCACCCCGCCTCCCCAGTGAAACTCCCCACCCCTTCCCTGCCCCCTAGCCCTGCCTCCAGACTCCCAGTGGGAGGGGGCCTGGCCTTGGTCTGTACTGTCCCATTGTTTCTGTGGTCTTGGAGGGCAGCCTCGCTGTGCTTACCCCGTCCTAAACTCGGTTCCTCACTCTGCCAGCGCGGTGACCTCCTGTTGGTCACCTTTCCAGGTCACTGTGCACCTAGCTGTCCCCTAACTGAGGACCACCTGCTCTGACCATGTTGGTCTCCGTGGGCCCGCCCTTTCTGCCTCTGACCCCCTGAGATCCCGGAGTCCAAGGGCGGGAACAGTCCGGATGGTTCCCCGAGGGGTTGGTCTCATTAGCGCCAGTTTTGTGACCGTCTTCCCATAGTCCCTCTGTCCTGGGTTAGCATCTTTGCCACGCTGTGGGGTGAAGCAGAGTGAGCCCTGCCACCTGTGGAGGAAGTGAGCGGGGTTGCCGGCCCCGGGGCCCCGGGACAGGTCCCCGTTTTTGTACCTCGGCTGCTCGGCCTTCACTAGGCCCTGTGCAGCAGCCGCTCCTCAGGGGCCTCCTCCAGCCTGGGGTAGGTTGGCCGTCTCTTGGAGGCAGGGTCCTGATTTTTCTTGGTGAATGTGTTTCAGGAAAAGGAAAAGGCACATGAAGGAGCTCGGCCCATGAGAGCCATCTTTCTAGCGGACGGCAACGTCTTCACCACCGGTTTCAGCCGCATGAGTGAGCGGCAGCTCGCTCTCTGGAACCCGGTAAGACCCTCCCCAGGTCCCTCTTATGTGTGTGTGCTAAGTCAAGGGACTGGCAGCCCCCCTCCCCCCAGTCCCCTGCTTCTGCCCCACAGCACCTCTAGGGCATACAGCAGGTGCTTATTAGAGCTCTTTACTGCAGAAAACTTTAAGAGCTGAGTGGAAGAGCCCTGCCTGCCAAGGCGGCCGTTCGCTTGTGCTTGGCGGCCATCACTGAGGAGGAGCTCCCCACCTCCCCAGCAGTGCGGCCACCCTCCCACCGGGCACACTCCCACAGGTCAGACTCTGTTGGAGATGCGCCCATGCAGGCTCCTCTCAGAAAAACTGAGACCCGGAGAAGGAAGAGGGTCCCAGGAAGGGCCCTGTTCCGCCTGCTTGCCCCCCACTCTGCTCTGGCTAAGGGGTGCCGGCCTCAGCAGCCGCTGTTAACCTTCTGCCCATTTATTTGCAGAAAAACATGCAGGAGCCCATCGCCCTTCATGAAATGGACACCAGCAATGGCGTCTTACTGCCCTTCTATGACCCTGATACCAGCATCATCTACTTATGTGGGAAGGTAAGCAGCGCCGTGGGTGTGGGGCAGGGGGAGTGTGTGTGTGTGTGTTTGGGGGGATGATGGTGCTTGATCTATCCCTGAAGTGCTTCTCCCCCCCTCCTCTCTTCCCCCACCAAGTGCTGGCTAAATCTCTGGAGGAAAATGCCCTTTCTCCCTTCCCATGAAGCACGTGGAGGACACTTTCTTTCCAAAGTGTGCCCTCCCCCCAAGAGCACAGGCCCTTACTCTTGGGCTGGGGACTCCCTGTCTGGTGGCTCCGGTCCCTCTTCTCTGAGTGGACAGCCAGAGGTCCAGGCCAAGCCCACTAGGCCCTGATTGACTCAGAGGGCATCTGAGCAGGGATTGTTTCAGTTTGACCTTTTCCTCCCAGATTTTGAATAATGCGCTCATGTGTTCCTGTATTTGACTGGTGAGAGTGCTTTACCTCTTTTCTAGCCTTAGTCGCTGAAGGGGCTTCACCTCAGTCTGACTGAGACACTTAAAAGCCCAAGGCCTCCCCCCATTCTAGGCTGTTTCCAGGCCTTCTGATGGCTCTCTGGCCATGGGAGCCCAGTGGCTCTGGAGGGGAGCGCGAGGCAGGTGACCTTGCCCCCGGCCTCTCCACTTCAGGCTGTGGCGTCACCTCCCTGATGTCCAGGGGCTCTTCGGAATTCTCTCATTTCCCCGCCCCCTTTGGCCGAACAGAATCCCCTTCCATGTGACCAGCCTTAATTGCCATTTTCTTTTTTAAAAGACAAGAAACGTGTCCCACTCTTAAACGTCCCGTCCCGCGGACTAACAGTCTGTGTGGCCGCTTCTTCTGGGGCCTCCTCGGGGCTGGCCCGCCCGCCAGGTTAGCCTGATTAGCGGGCCTGAGCGGGGCGCTTTTGAGCGGGAGAAGAGGTGCCCTTGGCCCTCATCTGCTGACGGGGACGATGTCCTGTTCTTGCCCTGGCAGGGTGACAGCAGCATCCGCTACTTCGAGATCACGGATGAATCCCCCTACGTCCACTACCTCAACACTTTCAGCAGCAAAGAGCCTCAGAGGGGCATGGGCTACATGCCCAAGAGAGGGCTCGACGTCAACAAATGTGAGATTGCCAGGTAAGAGGCTGCCCGGGCTCAGCCCCCACAGTCCCTGCCCGGCGTCCGGCGATTTTCTTTCTTGTCTAAGTTGAGTTAATCTCACGTGAGGATTGTGCTTTGCCCCGCTGGCCCTCGGCAGCAGTTCGCCGAGCATTGGTGCAGAGCGCTGGGCCGGGCTCTGGGCTGAGCCGTTTGGAGTCCCATAGAGGGACCATTCTGTCTCACTGCTTCATGCGTTGTGCTGCCCACCAGCTGCCCTTTTGTCTTCTTAACTGGGGTAGAAATTCAGCCAGATAGGAGAGAACCAGGCTTGGAAGCAGGAGGGCCCTGGTACGGATCTGGCCTCAGACGCGGGGGTGTGACCCTGTACTTGTCACTTCATCTCCATCTGCCTTAATTTCCTTATCTGTAAAATGGAGCCAGTAGAAGCATCTACCTCCCACAGTTGCTGGCTTTTGCAGACTTAAAGCACCAATAAAAGGCGGCTATTTGAATAAAGGGGGCTACTACCTAGGTGGGTCAGGCTGGCTGGGAGCGTGGAGGACTGGGGGACTCAGTGGGAGGCTGTAACGAGAATCGCGTTTCTGGGTATGGGATTGTGAAGTGGCCTTTACCTCGTTGATCCTCCACCCTCTGAAAACCTCGTTTTCTTGCGCCCCCGGGTTTGACCATCCGTCAGGGCAGTTGCTGAGGGAAGCCTGGAGGTCTCTGGTGGTCAGGATGGAGTCGTTGGGGTTTCTTTGCTTGTGAACATCAGTAAAGCCTGAGCAGGCATGGGGCTCTGAAGAGATCCTGGACGTGAAACTGCAGTTCCCCCTCCCCCCTTCCATCTCTGGCACGGGGATGGCGCTGCTGCCAGCCCCGACTCCCTGCCCCTCCCGGCATGGCGGGAGCTCTGGGGGCACGGTCGGCCGCCCTTTCTTGAACTTCTTTCTTTTCCTTTCTTTGAAGGTTCTTCAAACTCCATGAGAGGAAGTGTGAGCCCATCATCATGACTGTTCCCAGGAAGGTAAGGAGGTTGTTTGCCGGGCAGTGGGTATGACAAGGCGGCCCTGCCTTGATGCTCGGCTCACCCACCTTGCTTCTCTTGCAGTCCGACCTTTTCCAGGATGACCTGTATCCAGACACGGCAGGACCGGAGGCCTCTCTGGAGGCGGAGGAGTGGTTTGAGGGCAAGAATGCCGACCCCCTCCTCATTTCCCTGAAGCACGGCTACGTTCCTGGCAAGAACCGCGACCTCAAAGTGGTCAAGAAGAACTTGCTGGACAACAAGCCCGCGGTCAACAAAAAGGGGGGCCTGATAGGCCCTGCCAAGGGAATGGCCGACGGCGTCGGCGCCATGGTGAGTGGGGGGGTCAACAGGCCCAGGGAGGGTGTGACCTCTGGGGCCGGGGGCCTGCCGCTGCTGCCGACGGCCACCCCAAGCTAGACCATGAGGGCTGGAAGTGACCTTGGGCAAGCCATAGAGTCCAGCAGCCTCATCTTACAAACGAGGAAACGGGCTGGCCTTGGTGAAGTGCAGGGTGGGGTCTTGTTGAACCCGGGCCTGACCCCCCCCAATGGGGGCCAACAAGAGACTCTTGGGTATATAGTGCAGGGTCCTGCCTCCAGAAACTCATTAAAAACGCTCCTCCTTCCAGTTTCATCCTAACTGTCGGAGCTTCCCCCATAATAGTCCGGTTTCCCAGGCCTGAGGACCGTGTTTTCATTTCTGTCTTGAACATCAGAGTTGGGGCTTTTCCCCACTCACGAAGTTGTGTTCCCGACACTCTCACAAGCTCCCCTTTGTCTTCTCCTTCCTTAGCAAAATGAAGCCAAGTTGGACGAGATCCTGAAAGAGATCAAGTCCATCAAAGACACGATCTGCAATCAAGACGAGCGCATCTCCAAGTTGGAGCAGCAGATGGCGAAGATAGCCGCGTGAAGGCCCAAGAGTCGGGAAGTGGGCGGGAGGCGCGGGAGGCCGCCAGCCATTCCCCGCACACGAGGGAGCCGCCATTTAAAAAGGGGAGCTTTTTATCAAAAGCCTTTCTGATGTTTTAAGTGTTCCGTGACTGTTTGTTGAACTTTAAAGAAACAAAAAAAAAAGTGCTACTTTTAAAGTTCCAGATATTCTGAATTTTGGAAACCAAACCATTCAGATTCAGTGTTGTGCCCAGCCTCTTTTTAGCATTATCGTTGTCGTTGTCGTTGCAGAATAGGGACCAATGGATGCCACGTCGCTCTTTAGAGTTTGTTTTTTTAAACTTGCCAAAACCAAAAGTAGCTTTTTTCCCTCTGTATTTTGCTACTTTGCAGTATTTGTGTGTGTGTATTTTTCCTTAATTTGAAAGGGACAGCACTGTGTATGTTTATAAAATGAAGATAAAATATTATTTTATATAAACATTCATCTTAGAACAATCAGAGCAGTAGCCACTTTGTGCTGCCCCGTCTGTGGCACGAAGGGAGTCGGGGAAGGACTTGGCGAAAGGAAGCCGGGAGCGGTCCGAGGGCGGCCTGGCCCGCCCTCCCGGCCTCCCCTCTGGGCTCTTGGGATGGGCCTCTTCTCGTTGCCCTCCGGGGAAGCCGGCAGTTCCCCCTTCTCCGCCTCCCTCCTGCTGTAGACGCGGGGCAGGTTGTCCCAGGCCTCGGGCTCTCGGGAGGCAGCTCTGTCCAGACTGGCGCGGGTGCTGGCATCTTGACCGTTTCTTACTTGAAGCATCATGTTTTCAGGTTCGGGGCTAGTGCCTGGCAGGCGTGGGTGCCCCAGGACAAGGACGTGGGCGTGCGGTGACCCTGCGCTGCCTGCCCAGCCCTTGGGCACCAACCACGTGAAACTCAAAAGGGGAGCATGGATCCTGTAGTCTTGACTTTTCTGTTGTTTCCTGTCTCGCTCTGATGCCGTGCCAGAGGGAAAAAAATTGTCTTTCCACTAACCGAGCGCCCTTCCCTTTGCTAAGTCCACACATACAAGTTACTGTACTCAGGGCCCCCTCCCCCTGCATTTTGTTCTCCCTCCCTCCCTATTTCAAACAGACTTCCCATTAAGCTTCCGAGATCCGTGGAGAGATGGTGCTTGATGCATGTGGGAGCGAGTGGTCTGTGACACGAGTGAGAAGTGGCTGGATCCGCTGGGGCGCCTCCTCCTGCCCTTTACCCCTGCCTGGGGCTGCCCTTCCCGTCCCCCTCGCCCTGCATGCCTGCATGAGCCGGCACACTCAGCCTTTCCTGGGGGGCAAGCCTCGGGGCAGCGGGGACCCGGGCTCTGTTCATCTGTCTCATAGCGTGGAGAGCAAGGCTTCTGCGGAAGGACTGAGTGTCTCAGGTTGGACCTGGAAAGTCTGCTGGTGGGGTGGAGCTTCGGGGGCCGCTGGTGGGGTGGGGACCGTGGGAAAGGGTCGGGGCGGCCCCGAGCCTCTGGCCCCCTTTTGTACGGAAGTGGCTGATGAGGTGTGTGAAAGGGAAACAGTCTGTGGAGCGACTGGGGTGCGCAGAGGTGCGTGCTGTTTCCGCGACCCTAGTCTGGTCCGATTGGAGCACGGGCCCGGTTGCCCGCGCTGGGGGGGTGCTAGAAGGAACGTGGTTCTGAGGTGCGAAGAGGGCAAGGAAAAGTCACTCTGATTTTCATTTGTTGCTTGTGTCTTATTTAAGTGAATGGATGCCTAACTAGGCACAAACAGTCAGTGCCTGAAGCTGGGGGGCGGGAGGGGGAGTGCGCGGGGATGGCTGGTTGGTTGTTTTCTTAAGTTGTGATAGCCCAGAGGAGAACCAGTGAATTATTCCACGATCGGCTCTTATAGAGCGGCCATAGTATTCTGTCAAAATATTTGCTTCCATTTTCAACGATAAAATCATTGATTACAAAATTGTCTCCGTGTTTATTTCCTGCCCCTGTCGTGATTTTTGTGGCAGCTGCCTCTGGTTCTGTTTCACGAAGCAGTTCTCGGGCTTACGGTACCGAGAGCGCCGGCTGCAGTGTTCTCTGCTAAGGGAAAGTATGAGGGAGAAGGGAGGGAGAGAGAGAGAGAGGAGAGGAAGAGGGAGGGAGAAGAGGAAAGGTGACAGGGAGACAAGGAGGAAAAGAGGAGATCTCGTGTGTGTGTGTGTGTGTGTGTGTGTGTAGCAAGATACAGTCAGCAGATATCACATGGTGGCTCTTTGGACAACGGGGTGGGTGGGACTGAGACCCGGCCTGGAAGCCCTAAGCGGCCAGTGCCCAGGGCCTTGGCTGTGAAGGCCTGATCTGCTGCTCTCACCCTGATTGCTCGAGAGAGTTCTGAGGGGACAGATGCAGGGTCAACCCTACTTTGGTTCTACCTTCTGTAAAATGAGGGACTGGACCTAAAGTTCAAGCAAGGATCCAGGGAGAGGAGGAACATGGGAGGTCGCATAGTGCTGCAGAGGATGCTTCACTGGGCGGGCCATTTTTCCTCCTTGGCCAGCCAATGCTTTCTGTGCAATCAGAAAAGAATTTAACAGGACCCCCCACCCTATTTGTCTTTGGTTTGATGGGATGGATGGCAGTACAAATGGCTACTTTGGCCCAAATATCTGTGGCTGCCTGTGCCAGTGCGGGCGTGAGTGAAGGGTCGGGCAGGACCGCTTGTGCCATTTGTGACGCTCTGAGGGTCAAGTATGACCGAAGGTTGGACCCGGTTTGGAGCCCAGTTGGTTCTGTGCCAGTGATGTTTTCCTCAGGGAGACTGCTCGCCATTCGCGCCAGACGGTCAGGCAGCCCTCGTCTGGGGAGCACTTCCATGTTTTCAGGTTTACTTCCCTTGCTATGTTTAAAGTCCCCCTCTATTAAAAGGCTGTTTGGCCAGCACTTCTTGTGTTTGCTTTTTAGGAACCATTGGTTCCAGACTGTGGCCCAATGAAGGCAGTGAAAGCCCTTGACTTTGCCCCCCCATTTCCCCCCAAACTGATCATTGCTATAGGATCAATCATAGGCTTTCCAGGAGTTCCCTACTTCTCCTCCCTCCTCAGAGAGAGATTATGATGTAGGGAAATCGGGGCTTAGAGAGGGGAGTTGAACTAACTTTGGCAACGGAAGCCACACAGGTCAAAGGGACTGATGGGATCAGCAAGGCGATGGCTTGGCTGGCAAGGGAGATGGAGGGAGGGAGGGAGGGCTGGGCAACATCGTTTCTCTCCTCAGAGCCACGTGGGTCCGGTGGCCAGGTATACATCAGCCCCCAAACCCCCGGATAAATGATCAGGATCTCCCACCTGGACAGAGTAGGAGAAGGAAGTTAGTGCAGCCATGGCCCAGCTGGAGCTGGCCAGTAGGGTCTGCTTCCCTGGGGGGCAGCAACCCATTACGGATTCATCCAAGAGGAGGACCAGTGACCTCAGAGGAGCTGAGTGTCGGGACCAGGAGGTGAATTCCCGAGGCTTCCGGCTCTTTTCCCTCTGAAGCAGAGGCCCACAGGAGGTGACGGCTGAGAGGTTTGAATGCAATAGAGAGATTGGTGGGGATGGAAGATGACGGGTGCCAGTAAACAAGAGAACCTTGGAATCCAGTGCGAGGAATCTCAGTGTGTGGCACAGAGACCTGAGAAATTTAGAACTTTGAGGCACGTGTTAAAATGGAAATTGGGGACAAGAGAGGCTTTCAAAGAAGCCGGATGGGTAAGGTAAAGAATTCTGGCCTGAATCCCATCTGTGGCATTGCCCGCGTGATCTTGGACCAGTCCTTTACTTCCCTTAGGCCAGGCTCCCCCTTTAAAATTGTCAGGGGGAAGTCAGAAATGGACTAGGTGATTTCTAAGGTTCCTTCTGGCCTTGTGAATTTGATACCCAAGACAAAAGCCTAAATTCTAGAACAGATCCTACATATAGGGCTGGGGGGGGGGGGGGGAGACTTAGAAAATGGAGCCCACACAAAGGGACATGAGGGACATGAGGTTGCACAGCAGGACCGGCACCTGCTCACTCAACTTGCCACAGGTTGAGTAACTGGACTGGGATATTGGCTTAGATATAAGTGGGAGAGTAGAACAAACAGGATGTGGGGCAACAGATTTTCGGGGGAGACTAGAGAGCAGGGTTACCCAGTGGCCAGGGAGTTAAAAAACAAGATTTGTGAGAGGAGGGATGGTGTTGCCATCTCTGCTCTAACTTAGAGGAGAAAAAGGAATCCAGGCGCTGATGCTGAAAGGTCAAGCCAGTCAAAAAGAGGAGTTCCTAGAATGTTACAGGAGAACGTCCCACCAAGTCCACGTGGTTGGTTATTGCTGCGGAACAAGTCTACCACAATGGAAATTATAGAGATAAAGCCTTAAGTTTTATTGTGCTTAAGCACAGGTTCAGGATTCTGAAAAATAACTGGACAAAGATTGGAATTTCCGATAAGGCTTTATAATGAAAAGGAAGGTAGGAAAATAAATTTTTAGAAATTATTAATTTGTTCAGACTATACAGATTTATAATCCCATGTTTTCCTCAGTGATTTTAAAGTTGGAACAAATTAGGAAACAGTGATTTAAATACTGACTTTGCAAAATATTAAATTTACAAAACTACATGGCTACATTTCAATGAAAAGGGCATTTACTTGTCACAACCAAAAGCTTGATCTGAAAAATTTTTCCACAAAAAAGATGATGCTGAATCCTCCTCTTTTCTCTTCTCAGTAACCTCAAAAGCCTTCCTTTTATTGTATCATCTGATTTTAGCCAAGTGCGATTAATATTAAGAGGAAACAAGTTTCAGTTATCAAATGTCCTGGAGGAATGGCAGTGTCGATGTTGAATAGAAGGAAAAGGGAAAATTATCATCACAGACAGCTCTAAACCGAGCTGCTTAAACTGGTTTGCAACCTCCTGTGGAGTCTTGTAACTGAAAATGGGGATCACAAAATTATGATTTAACGATTTGTGTACCTATTTTATATACCTATGTGTCTGAGCTCACATCAAGTTTCTCTGGTGGAAGGTGTCGTGAATGGAAAAAGTTTTAAGCTGTGATCTCAACTAGAGCTAGAAAGCATAAGAACCGTGACCAATAATCACTTGTGTGTGTAACGTGTGACTCAAATTAGTAAAACACATTTCCATTTCTCACCTGCTTTTTGAGGTAAATATTTACAGGGCTGTGGCCTCAGTTTACAAGTCAGGAAACTGGGGCTCTAGATTGTGACGCCCAATTATAGTCATGCAGTGTTGGAGGAGAGACTCAAAAACAGATTGACCAATTACTTTGGGTGGGAGAGTCAGAAGAAGAAAGCTCTTAAAAAGAGTCGACTCGACGGAACAAGTATTTGGTGAGAGGGAGTCGGAGGACTGTGGGAAAGCTTTTTGCAAGCTATTTGGCACAAATACAAATTTAATAAAGATAGTACTTCCTGTTTGTAGGAGGCTTACAGGTAAATGTACATTATATTTGATAAGTACAAATACCTTTTATATTATTATCTAGAACCCCTGGAGATAATGACTGAATATAGAGACTGCCATATCATTCCTGACTTGTCTGTCCTTCTAGTCCAGGGGATGGAAAAGGGGAGAGTGAAGTGGGAGGGGGAAATCATTTCTTGTTATTCTGAGTTGGAATTTCCCATGATGCTTTGATCCCTTAGAAGCAATTTCATAAATTAGGCCTAAGTGTAATTTTCATAAAACTAACTTTCAGATACTTTAGATTCAATTGGATTTTGTGAGTTGACCTGGAAACCGATGTAAGACATTGTTTCTGTGGACAAAAGTATTATTATATTGTTGAGCCCTACTGTGTATTCCTAGAAACGTGCTCAGCATGGGAAGATGGAAGTTAGAAAACCACACAAGTACCTGTAGCGTGCTAATCTTGGGGAGGGGTGTTGACAAAAAATGTGAAAAGGCAGCCATTGCTCTTCAGGAGTTCCCAGTTGTAATGAGGGAGGCTACACGTACAAACAGTGTAGACAGGTTAAAGTTGGAGATAATAATTCGCAGTTATAATGAGGGAGACTACAGGGTACAAACAGTGTAGACAGGTTAAAGTTGGAGATAATCAACCGTTCCCAGTTATAATGGAGGAGACTACATGGTACAAACAGTGTAGACAGGTTAAGGTTGGAGATAATCATTTGCAGTTTTAATGAGGGAGACTACACAGTACAAACAGTGTAGACAGGTTAAAGTTGGAGATAATCATTCGCAGTTATAATGAGGGAGACTACAGGGTACAAACAGTGTAGACAGGTTAAAGTTGGAGATAATCAACCGTTCCCAGTTATAATGGAGGAGACTACATGGTACAAACAGTGTAGACAGGATAAAGTTGGAGATAATTATTCGCAGTTATAATGAGGGAGACTACACGGTACAAACAGTGTAGACAGGTTAAGGTTGGAGATAATCATTCGCAGTTATAATGAGGGAGACTACACGGTACAAACAGTGTAGACAGGTTAAGGTTGGAGATAATAATCAATTACTGGCATTAGAGGGAATTGGGAAGGCTTCTTGAAGAAACGGGATGTCCAGTGTCATTGGACTATAGCATATGCAGAGCTCTGGGAAGAAAAGGTGAGAAGACTGGAAAGGTAGAAGGGGACTGGGTTTTGAAGGGCTTTAAAAGCCAGAGAGAGGACTTTCTATTTGATCTTGGAGGTGAGAGGGAACCACTAGGGTTTATTGAAAAGGGGAAGCAACAAAATCCATGTGATGATCCAAAGAACTAGGACTAAAGTATGAGCAAACCACAGGATCGTGTTTCATAGGAGTTATAAGGAAACATAAGAGGTCGTTTAAGATGTCCAGCAAGGACTCATTCAGATCTTTGTCTTTCCAGTGACTCATAATGGGAGGCCCTTATTAAAGGTAATAGTGAATTGAGACTCAAAAGGTAAGGAATTTTTTTGAATCCAGGTTTCAGATGTCTGCTGATAGATATTATTATAGGATGTATGTTATTTAGTCATAGAAATTTAAAAGAGGTGCAGCTAGGTGGCGCAGTGGATAGAACACTGAAGTTAGGATCTGAGTTCAAATTTAGCCTCAGACACTTAATACTTCCTGGCTGTGTGACCCTGGGCAAGTCACTTAACCCTAATTGCTTCAGGAAAAAAAGAAAGAAAGAAAGGGAAAAAATATTACAAGGGGAAATTCTTCCCAACGTAGAGAAATGGATTGTTGGCTTGGACACCGTAAGAACCTTTGGGGAAGCAGCTATTCCATTGGAAATTCTGTCATCAGAGGGGAAAAACGAGATGTAATTTTGGGTATAGGTTTGAGAAAAGCAGATTTCAAAGTGTTCTCAGTTTTCAAATCTTTTGAACTAGTGACTGATGCTTATTTTCTGCCTAGGAGAAGGAATTGAAAAAGAGAGGGCTTAAATGGTAAATAAAGAGATATTAAGAGAGCACATTGTTCCCTACTCTTGATGAGTTCAATTCACCAAGCCCAAAGAAAAGCTCGTGGGACTGATGGACCATAGTCCATAGCCTTTGAAAGGCTGCCAAAACCTGAGAGCTGCCTCAGAATTGGAGGCAAAAATGACAATACACAAATGATAGGCTGATAAACGTGCCTTCGATCCATAGCCTGACATAAAAAAATGAGCCTTGATCCCCAAAAAGCCAACAGGGCTTCATCAAAAACAAGATACATCAGACTAACTTTGATTTCTTGACCCATTTCTTTCACTCAGTGATCCAATATCATCTATCTAGATTTTATTTTATTTGTATTTATTTATTTATTTTGAGGCTGGGGTTAAGTGACTGGCCCAGGGTCACCCAGCCAGGAAGTATTAAGTGTCTGGGATCAAATTTGAACTCAGGTCCTCCTGAATTCAAGGCTGGTGCTCTATCCACTGTGCCCCCTAGCTGCCCCCATCTATCAAGATTTTAGCAGACATGTTGACAGTCTTTTCTTCTAACTAAACAGTCAGACTCAAGGAACAGACATTAACAGTCCATCATCAACAGGGCAGGAAGCGGATGCCCCAGTGACCTGTGATTTTGAACACTTTTATCAAAGATTTAAATCAAGGTACACATTTATTCAGTCGTTTTCAGTCATACTGGACTCTGTGACCCCATTTGGAGGTTTTTTGGGACAAAGATACTGCGGTGTGCCGTTTTCTTCTCTAATTCATTTTATAGATGAGGAAACTGAGGCAAACGAAGTGAAGTGACTTTCCTAGAGTCATATACTTAATACATGTCTGATGCCAGATCCTGCACTCCATCCGCTGTATCACCTAGCTGCTCTAAAGGTACAAATGGTCTATACCAAAGGATATTGCTATAGGGGGGAATCTTAGAGGATGCCCCCTAAAGTGCCTCCCAAACCAAGTCCCAGAAATAAGGAGAATGTTCTAAACGTAGGGAGTAGGCCATCAAAGGGCTTTGAGTAAAATGATGTGAGAGTTGTAGCTTAAAATTCACCTGTCAATGGTAGGAGAGTTGTGCTGAGGAAGGAGTGAAACAGAGGCACCAGTGAGGATAGGAGGGCCATGGACCCCGAGTAACAATCTAACCTTTTGACACTGATGAACACGGCTTGTTTGTAAATCAGCTAGTTGACATTATTAGCCATCATATCACCCTGATGGCAGAATAATTGTCTTCTTCAATCCTTACCAATCAAAAAACTAGAGAAAAAGGGAATCATGGGTCAGCTAGAATACTTACAGTCAATTTAATTCAAAAAGCTAAATCAAAAGGACTATATGAGTCACAAAGTCTGATGATAATATTGGAGAACCTACTGTACCCACCATCAGCTGGGGAGAGAGGCAGGAGGAGGCAGCATGTGCTAAGCCAGCCAAACAATCATCTCCTGGACTGCCATCTTGCCTTGGATCCTAGATAGCCCAGGATCCTGGGTGTGAAAGCCTTTGGAGTCCAGTGTCAAATGGTTCAATATCAAAAACTAATAAACTTTTATCAGTGGAAATGAAATTAAAGAAAAGACATTTACATCTTTGCTGCTACGCCCCAAGGACCATGGGATCTTATCCAAATGACTTCTTAAGCAGTGTCTCCTCCATTGGGATGTGAGTTCCTATATTCCCAGTCCTAAATACAATGCTTCCGCTAGAGTAAGTGCCTACTTAATACTTTGTGATTATTTTGAATGAATAAAGGGGGGGGGGGCATTTTAAAGAGTAGAAGAGAAATAGTAAGATAAGAAGACAGACTTTAGAAGTGATTAAAACTTAAAACTTTTTTTTTAGAAGGCAAAAAAAAAGGAATAAATTGTAAAATTTGTTTTTAAAAGGGAAATTAAGATGGAGAAAATGCAATCACGAGAAGTAAAAAAATCATTCAAACCTATACATATTTATGCTGGTAAAGCAGATGATTTAAAAGAAACAAAAATCCCAAATAAACAGAAAACAAGATACTTCAAATCAGTCACATATAAATTAACTACAAAGCAAAGGGGAAAGAGAACTGGTTCAGAGGGATTCGTAGGTTTATTCTCAATCACTGAAAGCCTAATTAATGCCTATATTGTCCAAATTAGTTTCAAAAAACAAAGAAATGTCCAAAAAAAGATGAAAGAACCTAAAAAATAGTATTGCTAACAATTGCTGATGTAAAAATTTTAAATCAAATCTTAGCAAAAAGCCCCAATCGTATTTCCTTCAATGTTACTCATTATGGCAAAATTGGATTTATACCATGGATCTAAGGATAGTTTTGCATTTCAAAGGCAATTTAGTTCTATTAAAAATAAGCCCCTCAAGCTACGATATCAAAAGATACAGAGAAAGCTTCTGTGCTAAAACAAAACCGTAAGGCACGGGCCATATAAAAATAAGACATGAAATACTCTATAAAACTTTAGAGTGGCACTAGGAGTGTTATTTGTAAAAATAACTTTCTCAAACAAAGGAATAAAACACGAACGCCTCCTTTCTCTAGTTCTTTGATGTGATTCTAGAAGAGTTCAAAGAAACCCGAGTCAACCATAACTACAACAAAGGGAACATAAAATTAATCTGATTTTCAAGTGACAATGATTCTCTTAGAAAAACGCAGAGTTAGGAAAGAAATAGCTCAAGACAATATCTTTTAACAAAATAGACTGCAAAAGTAAATCTAGAAACATGGTTAGCATTGCTATATCATAAAATCCAGAGAAAATAGTAAAGGAAATCTATTCAGATTAACTACAAAATGTATGTATAATATTCCTTATGGACCAATGCTCCCAACTCCTAATAGTTTCTGATTGGGTCTTCAGGGGGCAATTGACTACTTTTCTCTAGGAATCCTGGGTGCTACCTTGAGCTGGAGGGAATTGTCTAACTCATGAGCCCCATTGGGTGTGCTTCCATTGATAATTCAGAAAAATACAGTATTGGATAGAGTTCTAAGCTTGCAGTTGGGAAGACAGAGTTCAAATCCAGCCTCTGATAGCTGTGTGATGTTGAGCAAGTCACTTAACCCATTAGCCTCCATTTCTTCATCTGTAAAATGAGCAGGAGAAAGAAAGGGAAAATTTTCCAGTATGTTGGTCAAGAAAACTCCAATGGGGTCATGAAGAGTAGACACATGACTGAAATGACTAAACAGAAGCAAAATAACTAAGAACAATTGAAAATATTCTCCCCCAAAGTCTGGGACACAATCTTCCATATGTAGGCAGCCAGGTACTCCAGTAAATAGAATGTTAGACCTGGCAACCCTAAAGATCTGAATTCAAATTCAGTCACAGACAGTAGCTATGTGACAGTGTGCAAGTCCACTTTTATCTGCCTTGATTTCCTCATCTATAAAAGATGGATAATAATAGCAACTACCTCACAGGACTACTGCGAGGACAAAGTGCTTCTAAAAGTACTTTAAAACATTAAACTACTATCTATTATAAACATTAAAAAGTACACTAAAAACATTATTATTATTATTAAGTATTATCTATATAAGCAATAAGCACCCAGACAGTGCAGGGAGAGAAGACCCCAAGTTTGAAAATGTGTGGCAAACAAAAAAAAAAATGCTGAGTTGAATGGAGGGCCTTTCTCCTTTAACAAAGTTCCCACAAAATTCTGGGGTGTAGTTCTGTTTGACTTTGAGGTTGAATGCTTCTGTAGAATCAATAGTGCCTCATAGGAATAGTGCTCCCCAAGTTATTTTTCATTGGTACATCTTAGTTTGTTCAGCCCCTGTTACTGCTGGGAGCCTGCTAACAGCTCCCATGGGACATCCAGACCTTTTAATTCAAACCCAAAATTTGTTCTCTGGTCAAAGGTTGAGTGATGATAGTCTATGGTTTCATCCTCTTTTCTGCTCTCATTACAGATACAAGGGTTTGGCTTCTCAAAGAACTCCCAAAGTTTAACTCCTGTGGCTGAAATTCTTTCCCTAATACTGCCCAACCAATCCCAAAAGGTCAACTTATATCTTTGATTGATTCGTGCTTAGATTTAGCACTTGTTCATGTCTAATTGTTACTCCTTTGATTCTATCACTCAACCAAACTTCAAATTCTAAAATCTTGATATAAGTTGAGAATGGAAAACTAGACAAATGGAAGAGTTCAAAATAAAAAGAAAAATCGTAAAGAATTAAATTGAAAAAACCCAATACTTGACATATCTGAGAACATATTTTTATTTTATTTTATTTTATTTTTGCTGAGGCAATTGGGGTTAAGTGACTTGCCCAGGGTCACACAACTAGGAAGTGTTAAGTGTCTGAGATAAAATTTGAATCCAGGGTTCTCCTGACTTCAGGGCTGGTGCTGTATCCACTGTGTCACCCAGCTGCTCCAAGAACATAATTTCTTATATAAGAATTTTCTATTTGAAAAGACCTGGAAAAAAATTGACATCTAATACCATGTACCATGATAAGATGTATGACCTGAATATTAAAGGTCACACCAGGGAAAAAAATAATAAGAGAACAAGATCAAGTAGTCTATAATCATGACTAGAGGGAGAATTCTTAACCAAACAAGGGACAGAAACAAAACAATCATTTAATTACATGATATTGAAAAACCTTTGCACAAACAAAATCAATGTAGCTAAGATTAAGGAAGTCCATCAACTGGGGAAAAGTTGCTTGAAATATCTCAGATATTCAAGATTCATAGGGGAATCGACCCAAGTTTATGAAAACTAAGATAATTCCTTCATGAATTATTGGTCAAATGATATGAACATATATTTCTCAAAGGTATTACAGAATATTTACAGTTGTATAAAAGATAGTTCCAAATTACTAATGATAAGAGGAATGGACATCAAAATGCCTCAGCTTTCATTTCATATCCAGCAAGTTGGCGAAGATGACAAAATATGAGAATAAGATTAGCGGAGCTGTGCAAGACAGGTACATGAATGGAGAATGACTAAATGAAATTGAACTATATTAATATGTATGGAGTATTATAGATTTATAATAGAGGAAGATACAAACATTTATTAAGTTCTTCCTATGTGCAAGGTATTGTGCTAAATTCTATTTCCAGCACACCAAAATGCTTAGTATTTAATAAGAAGAATTCAAAGATTAATGAAAGTTTTACATAAATTAATATAGAAGGAAAGGAAGGAGAATTGGAATAAATAGGTCATACATCTTGATTTTTTCTAATTTTTTTTATTGTGACTTTTTATTTTCATGGTATATGGTGGATCCTTCATTCTTAGAATCCTCATATCAGGGAGGTGATGCCATGATATGCAAGTGATTTGGATTTGAGTGAGGGAGGACTGGACAAGGTCACCAGCCTTACTCTCTCCTCCAGAGCCATCTGGGTCCAGTGACCAGATATAGATCAGAACAACTGAAGATAACCCAGGATGCAGTGGGAAATCTTGGCCTTTTTAAGTCAAGGTCTTGCCCAGGTCTCAATTTGATTGTGACAACTCCTGTTTGGTGACTAAGCTAGGTAAGAAATGAGGCAAAGAATGGTCCCTTTTTAATTAGTTAGAAAAAAATCTGGGCGGAAAGATCCTCAGGCTTAGGTTGTTAACCATTACCACGTTTCTGCTACTTGTGAGTACTGAGTCACTCTCTCAACCGTTCCGCTCTCCCACAAATAACACCGGTCTTTGTAGCTCATCCTTTCATTCTAGATTGCCTTTATTTGTTTGAGTTTACCTTTCTAATTTAGCCACATATTTCAGGTTTTCTATTCCATCAAACATATATTATCTACAAATTGAGAGCCCACCGTGAGACTTAATAAGTCACCTTCTCTGTCCTTCATTTGGACATCCATGTCCATCTAGTACATCCATGAGGAGAGATATCTAGACCAGGGGATCTTTTGCACCAGGATCCATAGATTCAGGGGGTCTGTTTAATTTAGATGGCTGAAAAATTACATGCTTATTTTCACTAAACTCCAACTGAAAATTGAACATTTCCTTCAAGAATCTTAAAAATATGTTTCTGAGAAAAGAGAACACAAGGTTTTGCAAAGATGTTGTAAACTATCTTTGCATGTATTTGGAAAATAAAAATCTATTAAATTTTTTTTATATGTGTCTGAGAAGAGACCTACAAACTATTATGCTCAAGGGGTCCAAGGACAGGCTAGCAATAATTTATTTAAATTTTTTTTTTTTTTTTTTTTTTTTTTTTTGAGGCTGGGGTTAAGTGACTTGCCCAGGGTCACACAGCTAGGAAGTGTTAAGTGTCTGAGACCAGATTCGAACTCCGGTCCTCCTGAATTCAAGGCTGGTGCTCTATCCACTGCGCCACCTAGCTGCCCCCTTATTAAAGCTTTTTATTTTTCAAAACATACACGTGGACAATTCTTCAACATTACCCCTTACAAAATCCTGTGTTCCAATATCCCCCCCTTCCTCATGCCCTCTCCTAAATGGCAAGTAGTTCAATATATATTAAACATGGTAGAAATAGGTGTTAAATCCAATATATGTATACATGTTTATACAATTATCGCAGCAATAATTTATTGAGCACTTACTATGTCTTAAGCATTGGAATTATAAACATGAGCGAAAAGAAACTCGATCCCCTGTCCCCAAGGAGCTTATATTCTAAAGGGAGAAGATTCCATAGATTGTCTCCAAAAACACAAATTCAGAAGAAATGGGATCGGACCAGAACCGTAAGATCCAATTCACAATCTGTGATCTCACGAATTGATCCGTGATCTTGTCATCTTGGTGACTCCTTCCATCCATGTTTTTTTTTTATGCTGTGCAGTCATTGTTCATGTTCTCCCATAAGTCCACTAGCCGTCTGATCAGCATATCATTTGAAAAAAACCACAAACCACATGCTCAAAAGAGTCGTGATATAACAGCTCAAAAAAGCTAATTGTATTCTAGATACGGACAAGCTGATTCAAAGATTTTATTTTCTTTGTAGGTGTTATAGTGTTAGCTCTGAATTCAGAAGACTTGAACTATTTTAATGACCTAGAAAAAATAACAACAAAATTCATATGGAAGAATAAAAGGTCGAGAATTGCAAGGGAACTAATGAAAAAAAAGTCAGAGGAAGGTGGTCTAAGTGTACCTGATTTAAAGCTATATTATAAAGCAACAGTCACCAAAACCATTTGGTATTGGCTAAGAAATAGACTAGTTGATCAGTGGCATAGGTTAGGTTCACAGGACAAGATAGTGAATAAAAATAGCAATCTAATCTTTGACAAACCCAAAGATCCCAAATTTTGGGATAAGAATTCATTATTTGACAAAAACTGCTGGGAAAACTGCAAATTAGTATGGCAGAAACTAGGCATGGACACACATTTAACACCGCATACTAAGATTAGATCAAAATGGGTCCAAGATTTAGGCATAAAGAACGAAATCATAAATAAATTGGAGGAACATGGGATGGTTTACCTCTCAGACTTGTGGAGGAGGAAGGAGTTTGTGTCCAAGGGAGAACTAGAGACCATTATTGATCACAAAATAGAACATTTTGATTACACCAAATTAAAAAGTTTCTGCACAAACAAAACTAATGCAAACAAGATTAGAAGGGAAGTAACAAATTGGGAAAAAATTTTTACAGTTAAAGGTTCTGATAAAGGCCTCATCTCCAAAATATACAGAGAATTGACTTTAATTTATAAGAAATCAAGCCATTCTCCAATTGATAAATGGTCAAAGGATATGAACAGACAATTTTCAGATGATGAAATTAAAACTATTTCCACTCATATGAAAGAGTGTTCCAAATCACTATTGATCAGAGAAATGCAAATTAAGACAACTCTGAGGTATCATTACACACCTGTCAGATTGGCTAAGATGACAGGAACAAATAACGATGAATGTTGGAGGGGCTGTGGGAAAACTGGGACACTGATGCATTGTTGGTGGAGTTGTGAAAGAATCCAACCATTCTGGAGAGCAATCTGGAATTATGCCCAAAAAGTTATCAAAATGTGCATACCCTTTGACCCAGCCATACTACTACTGGGCTTATACCCCAAGGAACTACTAGAGAAGGGAAAGGGTCCTGTATGTGCCAAAATGTTTGTGGCAGCCCTTTTCATAGTGGCTAGAAGCTGGAAAATGAATGGATGTCCATCAATTGGAGAATGGTTGGGTAAACTATGGTATATGAATGTTATGGAATATTATTGTTCTATAAGAAATGACCAACAGGAGAAATACAGAGAGGCTTGGAGAGACTTACATCAACTGATGCTGAGTGAAACGAGCAGAACCAGAAGATCTTTATACACTTCAACAATGATACTGTATGAGGATGTATGCTGATGGAAGTGGATTTCTTCAACATAGAGAAGAGCTAATCCAATTCCAATTGATTAATGATGGACAGAACCAGCTACATCCAGAAAAGGAATACTGAGAAATGAATGTAAACTGTTATTTTTACCTTCTGAATCCAATTCTTCCTGTGCAACAAAAAAATTCGGTTCTACACACATATATTGTATCTAGAATATACTGTAATATATTTAACATATATAAGACTGCTTGCCATCTGGGGGAGGGGGTTGGGGGAGGAAGGGAAAAAAATCTGAACAGAAGTAAGTGCAAGGGATAATGTTGTAAAAAATTACCCATGCATATGTACTGTCAAAAAATGTTATAATTATAAAATAAAATAAAAAATTAAAAAAAAAAAAAAAAAAAAAAAAAAAAAGAATTCAGAAGACTTGGATTCAAATATTACCCTTGATGCTCACCACAGTTGGATGATTCATTTAACCACCACATATGATGGGAGCATTAAATCTAGAGGCTGCAAGGTGACACTGAACCTGGAAACATGAAGCCCCGAGTTCCAATTCTGCGTGACTGTGGAAAAATCACTTGGTTTCTCTCTGCTTTAGTTTCCTTGACTCCAGAATAGCCAGCTTCCTGGGCATTTTTGGATCATAGATTCCCAAACTTGGAAAGGGCCTCTCCTTGTTGTAAAGATCCCATAAGCTAAATAAATACTTGTCAAGTGCTTCACTTAGTGCCTAGCACACACAGTCGATGCTTAAAAAATGCTTATTCCTTTCCTCCTGGGTCTCAGTTTCCCTGTCTATAAAATGAGAGCGGTAACTATGTGGTCTCCGATGTCCCTTCTAAATCCAAGTCTACCACTGGTAGATGTCTTCCAGTTTCCTTGGGCCTCATGTGTAACACGCGGACTTTGGATGGTGGAGGGTATAAAACAATGTGGTTGAGGCCTCTGGGATACTTTCCAGCTCGAGATAGAGGAACTATCAGCTGGGAACGGTTTCCCCTAAAAGACTGTCAACTTCTCAAGGGCAGAAGGGCAGGGATTGTGGGTTTTTTTAACTTTTTTTTTTTTTTTCTAAATGCTGGTTGGTCGGTCGAATGAGCTAAATGTACTAACATGGCCCAGCTCTGTTCCTGCAGCAGTCTGTGTCACTTTTAAGGGTTGATGATCTGGAAGCTGTGTCCCAGTCCAGTAATGCTACAGATGTTGTAACAGAACAGAAAGAGCCCTTCCCATCTGAAAAAAGAGAAGTCTGTTGTAGCTCTTCATTTCGTGGAGGTTATGGGAGCTATTTCATTTCCTGGATTGCTTCGTTTTCCCATGGTAAATGAGAAGGATTTTTCCCAGAGAGAGGAAATGATATTGCCAGCTTCCTGCGCATTTTCAGATCAGAGACTCCCAGAATTGCAAAGGACATCAGAGGGGCAGCGGGGTGTGCGGTGGGTAGAGCATCCACCCGAGAGTCAGAGCACCTCTGTGACCCTGGGCAACTCACAACCCCAATTGCAAAAGGAAATTTTAATGACTCAGAGGCCATCTAGTTTCCCTACGTTTGGTCATCTGTCCTTCATTTAAAGACCTCCAGTGAGAGGACCCCACTGCCTCCCAAGGCCTGTTTCCCTTTTTGATGGAAGGCAAGTTTTCCTTATAGCTCTCTCTTCCAAAGCCTACTGGCACTGAGAAGTCTTGCAGAGGGCCTGGCTGGCTCTCTCTCTCTCAGGGTCCTCAGGGCTTATCCAATGTCACTGCCCTGAGTCTGCAATCCTGTGGCATTTGCCAGTGATTGGTGCTCCCCTGTCATTTGACACATTAACATCGATTAATTTTTCACAAAAGGATATTTAGTGAGAAGATACAGTGAGAAACAATATGAAGCATTTCCTCCCGCATCCCAAGGTCCATTTCTCATGGCTTATACAGCCTGGGTCCCTGTCAGGAGTGACATCAAACCCCGGGCGGCGGTGAGGAGGCACTGGTCCCTCCAAGTTCACCTTCAATTGTGCTGTGGTCACTGGGAAGATCTGTAGTATTCGGTTTGGCTGAGGGCAGCTGCTCCTCGGGACTGTGATGGGCTCTCCACAAATCCCGTCCTCCCTCCTCTGGCTCACTCACTCTTCCGCCATTTGGAAGGTCACAAGGGTAACCTGCTGATGACATCATCATCTCCATCATTTCTCTTTTACTCTGTCTCTCCATCTTCTCTCTCTGTCACTGTTTCTGTCTTTGTCTCCCTCTTACTTTCCCTCTTTCTATTTTCTCTTTCTCTGTCTTTATTTTTCTCTCTTCCTCTCTTCTCTCTCTCTCTGTCTCTCTATGTCTTTGTCTCTCTTTGTCCCTTTGTCTCTCTCCTCTCCCTCTCTCCCCCCCCTCTCTCTCTCTCCCACCCCTCTCTCTCTCTCTCTCTCTCTCTTTCTCTCTGTCTCTGTCTCTCTCTGTCTCTGTCTCTCTCTGTCTTTGTCTCTCTGTCTCTCTGTCTCTCTCTGTCTCTCTGTCTCTCTGTCTCTCTCTCTCTCTCTCTTTCTCTCTCTCTCCCACCCCTCTCTCTCTCTCTCTCTCTCTCTTTCTCTCTGTCTCTGTCTCTCTCTGTCTCTGTCTCTCTCTGTCTTTGTCTCTCTGTCTCTCTGTCTCTCTCTGTCTCTCTGTCTCTCTGTCTCTCTCTCTCTCTCTCTTTCTCTCTCTCTCCCACCCCTCTCTCTCTCTCTCTCTCTCTCTTTCTCTCTGTCTCTGTCTCTCTGTCTCTGTCTCTCTCTGTCTTTGTCTCTCTGTCTCTCTGTCTCTCTCTGTCTCTCTGTCTCTCTGTCTCTCTCTCTCTCTCTCTTTCTTTCTCTCTCTGTGTCTGTCCCTGTCTTTCTCATTTTCTCTCTCCTTTTCCCTCTGTACCCAGAGGCTCATAACATCCTAGCCTCTTCACTTGCACTCAGCCAGGAAGGAGAGAGACTCGGGTTGGGAGTTTTTGGTGCCTCTGCTCAGTTCTGGCTCAGCGGCCAGTTCAAGATAACTTTTCAGCCCTTCAATCAGTCAGCCAGGCCGTATTTCTCAGGGGCCCATTAAACCCCTGGAACTAATGGAAACAAAGATGAATGGAGAGCGAAATGATCCCTGCCCTCAGGAAGCCTACAGTCTTCCGAGGAAACAACAGCTCCTGATAGTGACAGAAGGGAAAGGATGCTGGAGCACCTGCTGTGAAGTGAGAGCAGCCCTGCTCCTTGCTTCAGCATCAGCAGCATCCAGGGTGGAGCTCACCAACTGTGTAGGATCCCCTGATCAGACCCGAGTTATTCTCCCATCAGGCCCAGTCTCCTCTGAAATCGCCATTCCTGGTCAGGTCCACTGGGCCAAACAAAGCAGCTTTTCAATACAATTCTGAGCCCCAATCTTTTCTTCTTTAGGCTAAATTTCTCTAATTCCTTCAATTCTTCCTCATGTGCAATGGACTGGAGGCCCTTCATCAACTTGGCCTCCCTCCCCTAGACATGTTCCATCTTTGGTCAGTCAACATTTATTAAGCACCGATTATATGCCAGGTTCTGTGCTAAACCCAGGGATGTTTAAAAAGTTAAAAAAAAAAAAAAAAGACACAAGAAAAGAAAAAAACAAACAAACAAAAAAGTCAATGTCTGACCTCAAGGAGCATACACTCTAATGGAGGAAGCTGAAGGCAGGAGGAAGATCTTAAATGGAGGCCTTTGAGCCCGTGACCCTACCCTCCAGTCAGATGGAGGATGTATCTTGTTAATATTATTGCTGAAACATTCACTTATTTATTTAATAGATAAACTGACCTCTAGATGGGAAGCACTCTGTGCTTGCTCACAGTCACACCACTGGGAAGAGACAGAGCTTGGGATTCAGACTCACATCTCGGGACTTCAAACCCATCATTGTTTCCCCAAGGCCACAACCTTCACTTTTCTGCTCTTTTAAAAGCAATTCAAGAGAGCTTTCCACTTAGGAACGGCTATGTTCTAAATGTTCCTTTATAAAACTAGATAATAAAATTTTTAGGGGCAGCTAGGTGGCGCAATGTGTAGAGCACCAGCCCTGAATTCAGGAGGACCCGAGTTCAAATCTGGTCCCAGACACTTAACACTTCCTGGCTGTGTGACCCTGGGCAAGTCACTTAACCCCAGCCTCAGGAAAAAAAAATCTGAAATTTAAAACACATTCCCCACTAGCCGTGTGTAAGTGCCAGCCTATGCTCATTCACATAATCATATTCAGTCCCTTACATTTAGTCCCATTATAAGCTGCTTGAGGAAAGAGACTTAAGTTTTAGCTTTGTTTCCCTAATATCTATCACAATGCCTGGCATATAGTAGGTACTTAATAAATGTTTATTGATTGATTGTCTTAGAAATTTTATAAAAATAAATAAAAAAGATCTGGAGGTCTTAGTGGATTATAAACTGAAAGATAGAAGTATGATATAATAACCCTCTCCCCTCCCAAAGAGGTGAATATTCTCCTGGAAAGGTAATGTGCTGTCAAGGATAGAGAGAGCAAACTTAGAAGCGAGAAATACTGGGCTTCGAGATAGTGGCTGTCAGGTCCTGGGCAGGACATTTTGTTTCTTGAGCCTTTAGGCAATAATCTGGGAAGGTGCTCTGTTAAAGCAAGCTCCCCTCTACTGATAACTTACAGATTCAGGCCTGAGCCTAAGATGAACAGTGTAGTCTTTATCATATACAGGGCAGTTAGGTGGATTGAGTGCTGAGCCTAGAGTCAAGAAAACCCAAGTTCAAATCTCCCTTCAGGCACTTAATCTCTGTCCTGCAAGTCACTCACCTGCCTCAGTTTCCTTATCTGTAATTCTCATTTAATATGTTCAATTTTCAGTAAAATTCTGACTACATCCCTGACTGACTACATATACCCAGATTTCCATTATCCTCAGGTGGGATTGCTAGGTGGCACCAGGCCTAGAATTAAGAGTTCTCTTTCTAAGGCACTAGTTGTGTGAACCTGGACAAGTCACTTCATCTTGTCTGCCTCAGTTTCCTCATCTGTAAAATGAGCTGGAAAAGGAAATGGCAAATCAGTCCAGTATCTTTCCAAAAAAAAACAACCAAAAAAACCTCAAATGAAACCACAGAGTTAGACACATATTATGTACAATGATGATGAAAAATAGCAATTATAAAGCACTTTACAAATGAGCCATTTCTTCCTACAACGAGTCTTGTAACAGTTCAGAGAACTTTAGGTGCCCCTCCTGTGGGCTGCTTCCTCTCTGGGCACTGGGCATGCCCTGGTCCTCCTGCCTGGCTCTGGAAATGCCCTCTGCTTCCTCGATTTCATCCACATTTGATTCAGCTTGGCTGCCCAGATCAATACCCAATATCTCCATGCTTGTTATATTCAATGGATCAATAAGCATTGATTAGTCAATCAACATTTATTAAGGGCCTACTATGTGCCAGGCATTGTGCTAAGCACTTTATAAATTATCTCATTTGGGATTTTGTTTTTCTTGCCCTCTCAATGGATGGGGGAGAGGAAATGGAAAAGGAGAAAATTCATATTGTTAAATAAATTAAAATTAAATTTAAATGGTATTTGGGGGAGGGAAAAATAAGCCCCCAAATATTCAATTTGATAGGTAAGTATTATTATCCCCATCTTAAAACTGGGGAAAACGAATTGTTAGCACTACCGTCTATCTACCCAGGTTACTTATACCTTCGGAATCGAATACTTAACGTGCAACAAGAAAAGTGGATTTACACACATATATAGTATCTAAGTTATACGGTAACACATGTAAAATGTATGGGATTACCTGTCATCAAGGGGAGGGAGTAGAGGGAGGGGGGGGAATAATTTGGAAAAATGAATACAAGGGATAATGTTGTAAAAAAAATTACTCATGCATATATACTGTTAAAAAATTATAAATAAAATTTAAAATTTAAAAAAAAACTGGGGAAAACGAGGCAGACAAAAATTATGAGATTTGTCAGGATCGCACAGCCGGCTTTGAATTTAGGTCTCCCTGACTTCCTGCTCAGCACTCTATCCACTGTACCACCCAGCTGCCAGGAAATGCATAAAGAACTGGGGAGTGTACATACGAAGACTGAAACCAACCCAAGAGATCAGGATGAGACGGCGCCCTTCCCTCTGAAACCCAGGCCCGGTGTCTGGTTTGGCTGCGAACGTGACGTCAGGCCAGGTGTCTGGTACTGATGGGGATGGATGCCAGCTAGCTCAGTGCAGGGGACCATCCTTGACCTTCCTCCCTCCACATCTTCCTGCCACAATGCAAAGATGCCTCCCAGGCCCCACTCATCGTCCTGTCTCTTCACTGCTCTACTCCTTTAAATGCTATTGCTTCTGAACACCTTCTTGTAGGCCTTAACCTTCCCCCTTATGTGAATGAATGAAGACATCACCATAGGCAGTGCAGCCAAAACACTCGGCCTCTGGGTCACAAAGATCTGGGTGCGGGTTCTTTTCTTGTTGGGTACTGGCTGGGTGACCCTGGCTCACTTAAAAAGGCAACCCTCTTAAGAGGCAGAGGCAGGGAAAGTACTGACCGATATGGGGTAGAGGGCATTCCCTCACCTGAAATTCCCTACAGGGATGAAAACACAGATGTGATTTGATTTTTTTGAAGGGGGACTTAGTCTCCCATTGCTATCTGTCATAACAAGCCACATTCAACAGGCTGAAAGAAAGGGAGACTCTCCTGCTGGATCTCTTTCCTGCTCTGTAGTCACCTAGGTCTTGATGAGTGACTGTGGCCAAGCTTTGGTTTCTTCTGCCTTAATTGGAAGTTGGCTGAGAAGAGCCCAAAGGGCCCTCTAGGTTCCGTCATTTTGAAAAGTCGCTGAGGTTCAAGTGGGCGCGTGGATTTGAGGAAGATGTCCTGGATCTTGTCCCCCCAACTTTGCACCTGCTGCCCCCAGCTAGCTTCAGCTCCACAGGACAAGACTCCCCTCCAGGATAAGGCCAGAATCTCTAATGTCAAGCCAATGAACACCTCTTCTGCCCTCTGATTGGAGGGCTGGGAGGCAGAGTACCAAACTCCTCCCAATGCCCTCCTTCATAGAGGGCCGAAACTGGACCCTCAGACTGATCCACTGTGCATCTGCTGGTCTGCCCGCTTCCAGCTCCGTGGAACAAGATGCTCCAGGCTGGCGGGGCACCCCCTGTTATCCCTTTCCCGACTCCCTTTGTGTCTTGTTTCTCCCCTTTAGATCAGAAGCTCCTTGAGGGCAGAATCTTTCTTTTTTTTTTTTTAACTTGTAACCCCAGAACTTATCCCAGTGCTTGACATATACTAAATGCTTAATAGATGTTCATTAAATTGGATTGATTGGTCCTTCTCTGCTGGGTGTTCCAGACTGGCTTGGAAGACGAGAAGGGGTCTTTCTAGAGATGAGAGGAACTTTTCTAAATGAAGAAACTGAGGCCCAAGGACATTAATCACCAGATCTGTGATTTCACTGGTTTAGGGAACTCCTAGGAGAGAAAACCCTCTCTGAATGCAGATTAGCACCTTTCCTATAATTAAATTCATTAAGTGACTGGTGGATTCCCTAAGCTCTCACAAGTTGTAAACGTCACAGTTAAGATTTGAACCCAGGACCCTGTACCATAGTGTTTCATGGGATCATAAATCTAGAGTTAAACCTAAGACACTGGAAAATCACCTTTTTTTTTTTTTTTTTTTTTTTTACACATGGGTAAACCGAGGCTTGGGGAGGTTAACTCTCTAGAGAAAGAAGCTGAAGATTTTTTTTGGCGCTGTAAGGGATGGAAGTAGGTAATGTGGTCAGGAGGCAGTGGAGGGATGTCTATAAAACTTGGTTGGGGAGTGGGGTGAAACAAATCCGATCTCTTGGTTGGGAGTTGGGGTTGGAAACGGGGAGGAAACATCTGGGAGGATGTGGTAGGACAGCACCGAAACTCCCACCCCGTGGGGGCTTCTGATAATCTTTCCTCCAGCTTGGACAAGCACAGGACTTTGTCCCAGGCCTGAGCCTTAGCCCCGGGATAACGAAGGCTATTGTTTCAGAGGAGGTTCTGATTTCCTCTCTGAGGAGTTGCCTAAATCAGTGAAATTACAGAGTGGGTCTCTGTCATAACTAACAGTAGGTACTGTGTTAGGCACCCCGTGTGTGGACAAAAATGAAATAATACCCATTTTCAAGAGGTTTGCAGCCTCAGATTTTCTTTTTTAAATAATTCTTTTTTATTCTGAACTCAGAAATACCAAAAAATGAGCATTTCCATGTCCTTAATTGAGGAAAAAATGAAGATCTCATGTGAAAACGCACATTTCTTATGCCTCCCTCGGCCTGTGTTTGCAGAGGAGGAGTGGACAGCTCGGGTGGACCACTGACTCGTCCCAGATCACACGACGCGTGAATGGCAGAACAGGAAGAGAAAGCGGGGCCTCTCTACCAGTGCTCCCTGCCATCTTCCGCCTTCACAGGATGTCCCTGCCACCTTGGGGATGCTCAGGAAGGGCCCAGACCTCAGATCTGGCCTGGTCGGATCTCATTAGGGATGTGATGGGTTTCAATCTGAGTGATGGAAGACTGAAAGGGGAAGACTGGGGGGAGCTTGGAACCCCCCCCCATCTTCTCTCTGCAGGGTCACAGAGGATTCAACATAAGGAGCTGCCTTGGCTGAGATCATGCCCTTTGGGCTTTTGTCAGGGTGACTGAAGCAGGGGAAGGGGCTGGGAACTGAGACTCTGAAGGGCCTCTGGAGCCCACATTCCCATTGCCTTCTGGCAATGTGGTCTGGATTACAGTCTTTAATTCCTCGTGAGCCTCAGTTTCCCTATCTGCAGAATGGGAATAACAGTACTCACACCTCAGGTTATGAGAATCCTTCGGAAGCACAAAAGCCTGGGTTTGGGGGAACCGTGGTCATTATTGTTATTTAGGGGTAGGGAGAAGGTCAGGAAAAGCTAGAAACTGGTGTCTGATTATTTTGAAGGAGGCTGAGAGTCCAAAGGGATCCAAGATACTGTACAGTTCCCTTCTCTTAACAGAGGTGTAGGATGTTAACCCATTAGGAAATAAGCTAAAGGGTTTTGGGTGGAATAGGGAATGGGAGTAGGGAATATGGCCAAAGCTAAGAGGGCAGATGTCCGTAAAACTTGGCTGGGGAGATGGAGCAAAGCAGAAATGAAATTTCTTGGTTGGGAGCTCGGTAGCTCAGTGGAGAGAGATGAATTGGGGTGGAGCCAAAATCATGGGGGTAAAGGCTGGCACTCACCCAAGCTCTCCCTCAAACCCCTCCAAAAACCTACAAATAATAACTCTAAATAGATTCCAGGGTAGTAGAGCCCATGGAAAGAAGAAGTGGAACTGTTTTCTCGCCTAGACACCTTAGAAGGTTTTTTTTAAATTTTTTTTAAATTTTTTTTATTTTTTATTCATTTTTCCAAATTATCCCCTCCCTCCCTCCACTCCCTCCCCCCATGGCAGGTAATCCCATTCATTTTACATGTGTTACAATATAACCTAGATACAATATATGTGTAGACACCTTAGAAGGTTGCAGGAAGGATCTGTTGCACCAGGCTAAGAGAGGGGCACAGTCAGGCCCTAGCAAACCTCAGTGGCAGTTTCCAGACCTCTCAGCCCATGACTGTAAGGGGATCAGATAATGGGTCAGCAGGAGATTTACAGGGTTCCCTTTGCTTGCACTAGGGACAGGATTCTACTGCAATATCTATGCTTGGATCTGGGTCTTAGTCTCAGTGTAACGGGAAGCATTAGCACAGAAGAGCTTGAAATTGTAGAGGAGCAGGGACTCTGGTCACGGTTCTAGGGCTGAAAAGAGCGCTTGTGGTCATTTATAGGCCAGAGTACAGATCTTAGATTATACTACCTGGGTGTAACCAAAAACCAGCAAGTTCCCAGAATTACCTCTGAAAATAGCTGCACAAAAAACCCTGAAACTTGCAATAGTGTCCTCTCCACTTGGGAAGCATAGCTTCATTGTAATATAGAGTTAAAAGTCAAGAAACAGGTCAGAGAATGAGCAAACAACAGAAAAAAATTCTGACCATAGAAAGTTATTGTAGTGACAAGGAAGATCAACACACACTCAGAAAAGGACAACATAATCAAAATTCCTGCATCCAAAGCCTCAAAAAGATATGAATTGGTTTCAGGCCATGGAGGAGCTTAAAAGAGATTTTTTAAAGTTAAGTAAAAGAGGTAGAGGAGGGGCAGCTAGGTGTTGCAGTGGATAGAGCACCAGCCTTGAATTCAGGAGAACCCGAGTTCAAATCTAGTCTCAGACACTTAACACTTCCTAGCTGTGTGACCCTGGACAAGTCACTTAACCCCAATTGCCTCAGGGGAAAAAAAAGAGAGGAAAAATTTGGAAGAGAATTATGAGTGATTCATGAAAATCATGAAAAAGTCAAAAGCTTTGTAAAGGAGGCACAAGTTAGGCGTATATATAGATAGGGCACAGGTGTGAGTTGAATATGAAAGGATAATATAAAATGATGAAATTAAGGAGTGAGAGAGGAATGTACTGGGAGAGAAAGGGAGAAGTGGGATGGTACAAACTATCTGACATAAAAAAAGGCAAGAAAAAGTTTTTGCAGTAGAGGGGAAGAGAGGATGAGAGAGTGAATCTCATCAGAATTGGCTCAAAGAGGAAATAGCATACACACTCAATAGGAGTATAGAAATCTATCTTACCCTGCAGGAAAATATACGGGGAATGGAATATGGGAAAGGGTCAGGGTGATAAAAGAGTGGGGTGTGTTGGGGAGGGAATGGCCAGTACCAAAACACTTTTGAGGAGGGACTGAGTGAAAGAAGAGAGAGAAAAATGGGGGAAAGTACAATTCACAATAGTAATTGTAAAAAGAATTTTGAAATAAGTTTCTCTGATAAGGCCTCATTTTTCAAACATAAAACCAAATTTATGAAAAATAAGAGCCATGCTGCAATTGATAAATGATCAGAAGATATGATCTGCATCTAAAGGGCTTTAAATTCATGCATATCCTGTCACCTAACAATACCACTACTTGGCATGAATGCCAAGAGATTAAAAAAAAAAAAAAGGAAAATGAGTATATGTACAAAAAATATCCCTAGCAACTCTCTTTTCAGAGAAAAAAAAAAAAAGGAAATTAAAGGGATGCCCCTCAGTTGGGGAATGGCTTAATAAATTATGGTATATGTTTAGGATGGGATATTATTTTTCCAAGGGAAATGATGAGCAGGCTACTATCAGGAAAAAAAAAAGCCTGAAAAGTCCTCCATGAACTCAAGCAAAGTGAAATATACTGTATACAAAGTAATACAAATGTTTTGGGATGACCAGCTTTGGTATTCTCAGTAGTACAATTATCCATGATTATCCTGAAAGATTTATGTTGGAAAATCCTATCCATATCCAGAGAAGGAATCGATTGTATCCAAATACAGTTTGAAACGCTCTCTTTCTCTCTTTTTTAAATTTAATTTTTCTTGAGGGTTTATATTTTCATTAGAGTGGGAGATCTATTTTTGTTTGTTTCACAACTGGTTTCTTAATTTTGGGTGGGGATGAGGAAGAGAACCTAGAACTCAAAAATTTGAAAACCAAATGTAAAACATCTTTTTTTGTTGTTGTTATTTTGAATGTGACTGAGGAAACATATTAAATAAATAAATAAAACAAAACACAAAAAAGAAGGCACCAAAAATACTGAAGACAACACCCTAAAATATAGCATAGTCCAAATGGTAAAAGAGGCACAAAAAATCAAAAGGATGAATTGGCCAAATGGCAAAGTTCACTGAAGAAAATAATTCCTTAAAAGTGAGAATTGAGCAAATGAAAGCTAATGACTTTAGGAGACATCAAGAAAACAAACAACATCAAAAAAATGAAAAAATAGAAGAAGATGTGAAATATCTCATTGGAAAATCAACTGACCTAGAACATAGACCTAGGAGAGATATCTTAAGAAGTATTGGACTGAAAGCCATGATTTAAAAAAAAAAAGAACTTCAACATCATTTAAAAAAAATAATAGTTTTTTTATTTACCAGATATTTGCATGGGTAATTTTACAATGTTGACAATTGCCAAAACTTTTTTTTTCCAATTTTTCCCCTTCTTCCCCCCCCCAGATGGCAGATCAACCAATACATGTTAAATATGTTAGAGTATAAAATAAATACAATATATGTATATATGACCAAACATTCAACATCATTTTTAAAGAAGTTGTCAAGGAAAACTGCCATGATATTTTAGAATCAGAGGGTACAGTAGAAATTGAAAGAATCCACCAATCACCTCTTGAAAGAAATCCCCAAATGAAAATTCCCAGGAGTATTATAGCCAAATTTCAGAGCTCCCAGATTGAGGAGAAAATACTACAGTCAAAAAGAAAGAAAAATTAAAATATCATGGAGCCACAGTTAGGATAATACAAGATCTAGCAGCTCCTATCTATATTAAAGAAGCAGAAGGCTTGGAAGATGATATTCTGGAGGGCAAAAGAGCTAGAATTACAACCAAGAATCACCTACCCAAAAAAATTGAGTATAAACCTTCAGGAGACAAAGATGGAAATTCAGTGAAATAGAGGACTTTCAAGTATTCCTGATGAAAAGACCAGAGCTGAATAGAAAATCTTATTTTCAAATATAAGATACAAAAGAAGCATAAAAAGGTAAACAATAAAGAGAAATCATAATGGATTCAATAAGATTAAACTATCTATATTCCTATATGAGAAAATGAAACTAATTCCTAAAACTTTCTCATTATTAAGACACTTAGGACTATACATAGACAGAAAGCAGAGGTGTAAGTTGAATGTGATAGTATAACTATCTAAAAAAAAAATAAAACTATGGAATGAGAAAGAAGAATGTACTGGGAGAAAGGAAAAGGGGAGATAGAATGGGTCAAATTATCTGACAAGAAAAGAGTCCTAAAAGAGATTTTTACAAAAGTGGAAGGGGAAATGGGGGAAGTGAGGAGGGGGGGGGCAATGAATCTTATTCCCGTTGGAATTGGCTCAAAGAGGGAATAATATGCACAGTTGGGTGTAGAAATCTATCTTAGCACACAGGAAAGCAGGAAATGAAGGGGATAAGAGAAAGGGGTTGGGGGCTGATAGAAGGGAGGGAAGTTTGGGAGAGGTAAAAGTCAGAAGCCGAACACTTTTGAGAAGGGACAGGGTGAAAGGAGGGAGAATAGAAAAAAAGGGGGGAAGGATAGGATGGAAAGAAATACACTTAGCAATAGTAACCGTGAAGAAGATATCGAAACAAATTTCTCTGATCAAGGCCTCGTTTTTCAAATGTATAGAAAATGGAGTCCAATTCATAGAAATAAGAACCATTCCCCAATTGATTAATGGTCAAAGGCTATGTATAGGCAGTTTTCAGGCAAAGTAATCAAAGCTATCTATAGTCATATAAAATGACCTAAATCATTATTGATGAGAAAAAATGCAGATTAAGACAAATCTGAACAACTACCTACACCTGTCAGATTGGCTAATATAACAGAAAAGAAAAACAATTTAGAACTATGCCCAAAAGTCGATAAAAACTTGCATACTGGGGCAGCTAGGTGGCGCAGTGGATGAGCACCAGCCTTATATTCAGGAGGATCTGAGTTCAAATCTAGTCTCAGACACTTAACACTTCCTAGCTGTGTGACCCTGGGCAAGTCACTTAACCCCGGCCTTAAAATTAAAAAAAACAAAAACAAAAAAAAAACTTGCATACCCTTTGATTAAGCAATATTACTTCTAGGTTTGAATGCCAAAATAAAAAGAAAAAGGACCTATGTATATGTACAAAAATATTTATAGCATGTCTTAGTGGTGGCAAAGAATTGGAAATTGGGGGGATGTCCGACATTTGAGGAATGGGTAAACAAGTTGTTGGATAGGGTTGTGATGGAATAATATTGTGCTTTAAGAAATGATGAGCAAAATGCTCTCAGAAAAATCTGAAAAGATTTTTTCACAAACTCATGCAAAATGAAATGAGTAGAGCCAGGAGAATCTTGTACACAGTAACAACGATATTGTATGATGCTCCACTATGGATAACAACTATTGTTAGCAATGCAATGATCCAAGACAGTTCTGTAGGACTTATAAGCCATCTCCAAAGAAAGATCTGATAGCACCTGAATGCAGATTAAAGATACTTTTTCTTTACTTTCTTTATTTTTCTTGTGTTTTTTTTTCCTGTATGACTTAGAAATATGTTTTGCATGTATAACCTACCTCAAATTGTTTACCTTCTCGGGGAGAGGAGAGAATTTGGAGTCAAAATTTGAAAAAATATGTTAAAATTGGTTTTACATATAATTGAGAAAAATAAATCATTAAATAAGGAAGAAATTATTATATTCCCAGAATCCATGTCTGTTAGGATTACTAAGTGAGAACTCGGGTTGTCTGGACAGTGACAAGGTGAGAATTCAGGTTTTCTGGACAATTACAAGGTGAGAACTCAGGTTGACTTGATAGAGGGGGCAAGCTCTAAATCAAAAGAAAGGGGGAGATGTTAGGATTACTAAGTGAGAACTGAGGTTGTCTGGATAGTTACAAGGTGAGAACTCAGGTTGACTTGATAGAGGGGGCAAGCTCATTGGCTGGGGTGGTTCTTCCCAGAAGCCCTTGCATTATCCCACGCCCATTCTCTGGGAGAATAAAAAGAGACAGCACTGGGCGCAGAGAGCAGATCGGCCTGGAGAAGGATAAGAGCTGGAGGAGATTCAGAGCCAGGATTCAAGAAGGAAGACTCTCTGCATTACATCAGGCCTGACAGGGCTCTCTGCAGGAAGGGAAGTCACTAATAAGGACAAGAGTTAACAGCAACTGCCTGGAGACAACGGTTCACTACAGGAAGAAGAATCTGTTGGAGAGATTTGAGTAGACACAGCAGATCTCTTCCCAGAGAGCGATCCGGCAGCTTCTAGAGACGACAGCTCGCAACAATTGGCGTCCACACGTGGGGCAAGGACATTTGCCTATCCTGACAAGAGGAGCTAGACCAGACCTTCACAATTTGGTGCCGTGTCCGGATTCCAGTGGAAAAGCCTCCCATCCAGATCTCAGTCTCTCTGACCCAGAACCGTGAGTAACGAGGAAACTTTGTTAAAGATTAAGTGAGCGTGCTAATAGATAAATAAGGAACTTAACTTGTTAAGGGCTAAACCAGGAATCTCTTATAGCTGAAATGGGGCAGATGTTAGCTATATTCAATCCCTGGACCTCAGCCGACTCATCCCCAGCCCCAGAAGAAACCTCAGCTCCACCCCCATTCAGGAGTGGTACTATAGAGAGTATAATCAAGATAATTGAGGAGCAGAGTTTACTTGTAACCTGGGTACAGATTGCTAAACTCTTGGCTGCATTAAGACGTACATCCCCTTGGTTCTTAGAGGAAGAAAAGATAGATGTAGATAAATGGAAGCTAGTGGGATATGAAATGAAAGAATTTCAAGCAAAAAATGGGCCTCGTTCAATTTCTGCAGAAGTATTTTATATCTACAACATAGTTCAATTAGCCTTAAACTATCAAGCAAGTTGTAGGAGAAGGAAAAGTTCTAAAAATGAACAGAGGAGGAAGTGTGAGGAAAAAAGGAAAGATCAAGATCTTTCCTTAGACCAAGAGGATTTAAATGAGGAATTATGGTATGATTCTCTTGAAGAAGCTTCAACCCTGCCTAGAGAACAGATTATTGACAGGCCCGCATCAACCCCACCTTCAGAGATGGAGGAAGAAAGAGGGGAAGAGGCAGAAACACAAACAGAATTGCCTGTGAAGAAGCCTAAGCCTATGACAAGATTAGAAAAAGCATTGGTTAAAGCTAAGAGAGAAGGACAGGATATAAGTGATTTTATACATGCATATCCTGTGATTGAAAATACTGACTCTGTAGGTAAAAAAAGGAGAAGATATGCACCTTTAGATTTGAATAAAATTAAGGATTTGAAAAAAGGTTGTACCCTTTATGGGGCTACATCAGCTTATGTCAAAATGTTACTAGATGGTTTGTCTTATGAAGTCCTAACCCCGAATGATTGGAAATCCATAGCAAGGACATGTCTGGAACCTGGAGATAATTTATTATGGCTTTCGGAATTTCATGAATTATGTAAAATTCAAGTCAGATGCAATTTGGACATAGGAGTTAACACACAATTCACTTTTGAGCACTTGGCTGGTGAAGGTCGGTATGGAGAGAATTCAGAACAGACTGATTATACCATGACAATATATGAACAAATTGCTAAGGCTGCAATAAAAGCTTGGGGTGTCCTTCCTGGACAGAAAGATCATGGAGAGGCTTTCACTAAAATACAGCAAGGTCCCAATGAACCTTTTGCAGATTTTGTGGGACGTTTGCAAACTGCTGTCAAAAGAACTATTGGAGAAAATTCAGCTACAGAAATAATGACCAGACATCTGGCTAAGGAAAATGCCAATGAGATTTGCAAAAGAATTATATGGGGATTAGACAAAGATGCTCCTTTAGAGGAGATCATAAGACGCTGTGCTACAGTGGGAACAAATGCTTTTTACACCCGGACAATGATGAATGTGGAAAGACAGGGTCCCTCCTGGCAAGGGCCTTCTAGAGAAACTCGGAGATGTTTTCAATGTGGAAAAATTGGACATCTAAGAGCTCAGTGTAGGTATGGAGATACAGTGAGAAGACAGGGTGAGAGAAGACCTAAAACCCCATGTCCAAAATGCAACAGAGGACTCCATTGGGCATCAGAGTGTAGAATAATTCAGGGAAATGGGATGAGGGGCCCAGGTCCAGGGCCCCAGGCAAAAAAGACTTGGGGCATGATGGCAGCTGATGTTACACCTAAAGAGCCTTTAGAAGGCCAGGACTCTGATTTAATCAATCAGCAGAAAAGCAATCACATGGTAGAAAGGGATTACCTGATAAGTGAGCCAAAAGGCAATCAGATTGCAAAAATGGATTACACTTGGGGAGAATACAGGCCTTTTAAACCAACAGGGCCGTGCCCAGTGCAAACAACTCCAATGTAATTGTCAGATGATGAGAAGAGATTTAGAAAGTGGTAAATAGAAGGAAATTAGATAGGTTAACTGCCTGGGAGAGAGGGTTTGCTTGTATTTCTTCAGCAGGAGAAGGAATCAGATGGGTGCCAACGAGTCATATTCGCCTTGTCCATCAGAGAGAGACAGAAAAAGAGAAAGATCTCAAAATAAAGGAGAAGATCTAAGAAACATCTGACACTGAAAGAGCATGGATAATAAGAAGACTGTTAAAGAACTTTAAAACCAGCAGGAATCGTTGGACTTCCTCACACAAGATGAGACTAATGGACAATGGACTTATGGACATTTATAAATTTTCAATTTATGATTATGTTATATACTTCTAGCATGTGTTACGTTACTATGTTACTATGTGCTTATGCAATTTATGTAATTATCTGTAATACTTCCCATATTGATGGATTTATGTTTCAAGGTCATTTATGTAATTATCTGTAATACTTCCCATATTGATGGATTTATGTTTCAAGGTCATGACTGTCCTATGTTCTAAATCAAAAGAAAGGGGGACATGTCTCTCAAATCTTTTTAATTGTTACACAGATTTGAAATCAGGAAGCTGAGTCTTCCTGACTTCAGATCCAGTGCTCTTAACTATTTTGCCACTTGCTACCCCTGCCTGGTGGGGTATATAAATGCTTATTCCATTCTTCTTTCCCCCTGTTGTCTCTTCCCAGGGGATTATGGGTTAGACTTTATGAGGGGATACAGCAAGTGGGAAGAGACTGTCCTCTTCTCTTTCACCCTTACCCCTACCAATCTGCTTATGGCACGAGCCTTCTTATTTAGGGCTCTGGAACTCTTGGTCCCAACAGATACCGTCCCCTTGAGAAAAGCCTTCCTATCCTTTGAACTAATACCTAGCTAGGCTGGGTCCTAGCTTCGCTCTTTGGCCACAAGAAGATCTTCCTGAACAATTCTCCCTGCTAATGTGCCTCAGTTTAGCCGTCCTTACCGAGCCACATTCTGTGTTAGGGGAAAACTCGGAGTAACAAGATAGAGGAGGACCAGTGGATGCACTAAATGAGTTTATGTATGTATGTTGTCCTGTGTTTTCCCCTATCACCCATGCTGACCCAGTGGGGATTTCCACAGCCAGGTTTAGAGGTTTTGCTCTCAGTAGTCTGGGATATGTTTGGTATTTAGTGCTGAATCCACTTTTTACAATAGTAATAAGAAAACAAGTAAAAAAAATCCCACTTCTCTGTTTTCTTTTTTTCTTCCTTTCTTCTTTCTTTCTTTCATTCCTTCTTTGGTTGGTGGATAGTAGCCTTTATAGCAATAAGCTGTCTCTGTTTTGGCCCCTTCCTTCGGCTCTTATCTAGAGCCTTCTATAACCCATGCTTATATAACTCAGACCTTAATAGTCATTTTCCAGCATCTCATTATCTGTGACATCAGAAATGAGAAACTGAGTAATATAGGTCATGGTTTTATTTGTTTGTTGTTTTTGTATCCCTAGCATCCAGCATAGAATCTAACCTCTAACACAAAGATTACTTGCTGATGAACAGAATTCTATAATTTAAGATTGCTTCCAACCAGAATATTGACTATTCTGAAGATTTTTCTCAGCTCAAATATTCTACGATTTAAGGCCCGATCGCAACTCTGTTATTTTCTGTTTCAGGATCCTTTCTAGCTCTGACACTCTGTATTCTGAGGTTCCTTCCAGCTCTAATATTCCATTTTCTAGCTCTGACAGATACTCTATAAGATCTCTCAACAAAAAGTAGCAATTATAACTGTTAGGATTCTTACAAGGTGCTAAGTCGATTGTCTAATTTAGCATGGTACTTAACAGTTCAGAGTTCATACCTTTCACACCTTTAAAAGAGCATATAAAAGGACAAGCCCACTGGAAGCTCGAGTTGATTCACAGTCAAGATTCATTCCCACTTCTATCTTTGTTCTGGCTGGAGACACTTGGACAAGAGCTCTCGGGAACCAAGGAGAGAGGAAGGCCTCCAGAAAACTAGCCGAGCCCCAAGTGAAGGAGATAAGATTTTGGAAGAGACAATAAAGGATCTGGACTTTAACTCCGGGCTGCATTTGAGGTGATTATTGAAACTGAACTAAGGCCAAGGCTGCCTCTAAAAGCTCTCCAAGAGACCTGTTCCCAAGAGAATGATTGTAATTTAGAGAAAAGAACATCACAATAATTTATTCAGCTATTCTGGAAAGCAATTTGGAACTATGCCCAAAGAACTCTAAAACCATGTATATCTTTGATTCAGCAATAACTAGGTCTATATCCTAAAGAGATTTTTTTTAAAGGTAGAAAGAACCTACATATACAATAAATATTTATAGCAGTTCTTTTTATGGTGGGAAAGCATTAGAAATTGAGGGAATGTCCATGAATTGGAGAATGACTGAACAATTTGTAGAATAACAATATAATGGAATACTATTGTTGTATAAGAAATGATGATTAAAAAAACAAATAAATAAATAAAATGATGAGCAGGCAGATTTCAGAAAAACCTGGAACTTAAATGAACTGATGCAAAGTGAAGCAAGCAGAACCAAGAGAACACTGTACACAGTAACAGCAACATTGTGGGATGATCCACTATGAGCGACTTAACTTCTCAGTCATGCAATGATCCAAGACAATTCCAAGGAACTCATGATGGATAATGCGATCCACATCCGGAGAAAGAACTCTGGAGTCTGAATGCACTTTTTTTTTTTTTTTTTGTGGCTTTCCCCTTTTGTTCTGTTTCTTCTTTCACAACATGACTAATGTGGAAATATGTTTCCATGCTTGCATATGTATAACCTATATCAGATTGCTTGCCATCTTGGGGAAAGGGGGAGGAGAGAAAGGGAGGGAAAACATTTGGAGCTCAAAATCTTATAAAAATGAATGTTGAAAACCATCTTTTACCTGTAATTGGAAAAAATAAAATACTATTTACAAAAGGTAACAACTATACTTGAATATTATAAATACAGTAGGTACTTTAAGAATTTTTATTTTCATGTATGAGAGTGAATATAAAAAGATTTTTTAAAACAAGTTTCCATCTTGCCTTGCTCTTGCACAACTTCTAAAAAGATTCTGGGTCAGATTTTCATTCTGATTAGCTATAATAGAGAGCCTGACCCTATTTCTTATCTGATTCCTCCTTACTATGAAATAGGGGGAAATATTTTCACCACTCTGAAGCATTGGGGTGCAGCCCTCTGGTCAAATGGGGTTCTTTCTCTTTGCTGCATCACTGGGGTCTTCAGAAGGCCTGGACCAGGCAAGGGTCTCACTCCCTCCACCAGCAAATGTCCCTGGTGGTTCTACTTGAGTATGAAGCCCGGCTGATGGGCCGTGCCAGGGGTTTCCAACCCCCAGAGGTCTTTGCCACCGCCCCACCCCAGTCCCCTCTTCTCGCTTCCCTCCCAGGCCCTGCTCAGCTGTGCCACAAAGGGTCTGATAAACAAGGAGGGGGTGGGAGGGGGCCGTCACATGGCCTTAACCACAGGCTTGCTTCCTCCTTCTGCACAGTGCTGGAGAGCAGAGACCCAGGCAGCTCGGGCTCTTCCCTCTGCTCCGGGCTAGGATGTCTCCACAGCAGTGAGGCCGTTTGTGTGCAGCCTTTCCTGGCCGGTCTCTCCCTTCACAGCCTGCTAAAGACGGTAAGCAGAGCAGGGGTGTGGAGGGGAAGCGCTGCAGGGGGGCATCCCCCAGGCTCAGCCAACCTTGGTGGCTGTGCTGGGTCCCCAAGGACCGGGTGACCCGCTGTGACCACAGAGAGGAGGTCCCCTTTTCTCTGCTGAATATCAGTGCCTGGGGCTGGACCCTGGTCCTTTGTCTCCACAGAGACACAATTTGAGCAGGAGGCAGGGAGAACCAGTGGGCAGAACATTAGACTTGGCAAGGGAAGCCCACTTATAACCTGCTGCAGTAGAGGTCTCCTGCTTTATGCATCCAGGGTGATGGAGCCTCCAAAGCAGGGAAAGGGAGCTCCTGGTCTCCTGGATGAGCCTTCGAAGCCCCTGGATTTCTCAGTGTCCTGGGCAAAATGCTAGAATTACACACTGCAGAGCAGACCCGATTTGGCCAGGGGAGTAACTTGTTCCAGTAACATTGCCTTCTTGCACAACGGGTCTATCCCCCTCCCAGTTCCTCCCCCAGGCAGGGGGATCCGGTGGTCTGGGGTCTGCTCCTTCCTAGCTGAGGGACCTCAGCAGTCCCTTCTTCCCTTTGTAAATCTCCTTCTCCATGGGGGAAACTGTAAGCTTGGCCCAGACCAAGTGTCCTTGACCTTTTGTGTCACCAGAAGAAACATTTCTCTGACTGATCCATCCACTAAAAGGCACCTTTGTCCACCCTGTGGTTGCCGAAGGAGTCCTTCTCAGAATTGTATTTAAATGCATAAAACAAAATGGCAAAGAAACCAATTCTAGGGAAATAAAAGGGAATTTTTTTCCCATCAAAAATTCATGGGACTCTTAATAAGAACACCATTCTAGGGGACGTCCCCTAGTTTCTGATGGCCCAACCCAACTGGGTTCAGTGAACTCTGAAGTCTTGGGGCCAGTCAGTAGAGCGGGTGACGCCCTCTGCCCCCTCCCTGTGGGTAGATTCACTTTCTGCTTCTTGGAACTCAGGCCCTGCTCGTCTTTGAGAGCTTCTCCTGGGCCATGGCTTCCTGGGAAGGAGGGGAGGTCTGCTCCCCTTGGTGCCTCCTGAGACGCCATGGGGCGGCCCAACCCAAGGGCTCCTTTCTCAGCTTGCCCTCCACCACCAGCCTCCCTTTGTGCCCTGGATGCTTGGCTGCAGGCAGCCAGATCGGGGGTGATTGAAACCCACAGACACCGGAAGGGGTTGTGCTGCCTGGGTGATCTGACTGCTAGAAAGCCTCTAGTTTTCTCTTGAATTCAGTCTGCTGGTGGGGGGGAGGCTGAGATACTCCCAGGACACCTTGGGAGGGTCTCATCTCTGTCTCTGCATCTCTAGCACCTAGAGTCAGGGCCTGTCATCCAGCTGCTGTGGCTGAGAAAATAGGCTCCAGTCCTGGAAGGATGAATCAGGTTATGATGTAGTGGACCGTGGCCGTCTCACCGGGGCCTTGCATGTTATACGCTCGTGGGAAGAACCGAGTTCAAATCTGGCTTCAGATAGTTAGTAGCTGCATAACTCTGGGCAAGTTCCTTTACCTCTGTTTACCTCGGTTTCCTCATCTATAAAATGGGGATAATAAGAGCACCTACTTCCCAAGGTTGCTGTGAGAATCATAAATAATATCTGGAACTTACCTTGCAAACTTAAAACACTCTGTAAGAGTCAGCTTGTTATTTACAGTAGGCCCTTGTTGTAGCCAAAGCCTACCTTATCCTCTGCTTTCAGCAGCCAGGTCCAGGAGGCAGATTGTGAAGATTAGGAAGTTAGACTAGCTGGTGATTTCAGGAAGTGGAGTCCCCAGCCTCTTTCAAGTTCAATGGAAAGAACTCTGAGTTAGGAGCCATGGGTGCAATCTCGGCTCTTGTACCTTATGGTTGGGTGACTTTCGTCTTTCACAGCCTCAGTTTCTACATCTATAAAATAGGGAGAATCAGCCTTTCACTCCTTACCCAAAAAGACTGTTGGAAGGAAAATATTTTGTCACCCTTAAAAACTTGGATGAAGATGAATCATTAGAATGGCTTTTTCCACTTGTGTGTCCCTGGTCCTGACTGGGCAGGAAGGACCCGGGTTAGGCAAGCATGGGATGGACAAAGGCGTCCTTAATCAATGGATCAGTCAGGCAGCCAGTTAAACAAAAAGCATTTATTCTGGCTCTGACTCTAGATGCTAGGATGCCCTGCCCTCAAGGAGTTTTTCCTAATGGAGGAGATATAAAGATAGATAGATATATATCTTTATATATATAATATATTAATATCAATATACTAATTTATTTTCATTTTATTATTAATTTATTATAATAAATTAATATAACATAAAACAATATATTAAATAATGTATACATTATAAAATAATAAAAATGATATAATAAATAATTAATTTATTAATATATAAAATATATTATATTTTATATACATATATCTCTATATAATATATTATATATATTTTATATATATAGATATATCTCTCTATATAAAGAGATATAAAAGACATATGCAAATTGAATGCAAGGTTATTTAGGAGGAGGGGGAGGTCCTGGTAACTGGGAGGGGGGGGGTAATGCTCTCAGTATCATAGATTTAGAGCTAGTCCACTCATCCAGTTCAGCTTTTCCATTTTACAGATGAGACTGAGTTACTTCTTAGAGGATCCCAGGGACAAGGATAATGGGGGTGGCAGGTTGGGAGCCCCAATAAACCCTTTTCTCTTGTTTCCTGTTTCTGACCATGCTCTCCTTTGCCGATGTGCCTCCCTGTACTGTCCGGATTGTATCTGGGGAGTTAGCATCAGGCAGTAAAAAGAGCGCTGAATTTGGAGTCATAGTTCTAATCCCAACTCTGTCATTTCCTACTTTTGATACCTTGGGGAGAAGGTACTTCCCATCTCTGGACCTCAGTTTTCTTATATGGGAAATGAGAGAAATGAGGATCTGGGTGGGATGTTTCTGCAGGTTATCGGCAGAGACTTGTCCAAGTGTTCAGCGCTTCTGCTCCCTCTCCTTGGTGCTTTATAAATCGTCCATCCTTCCTGTCTCAATCAGGCCCAGGGACAGACAATTGGAAAAAACCATTCTAATGATTCACTTTCATCCAGGGTAAGATTGAAAAAATATTTTCCTTCCAATAGCCTTTTTGGGTAAGGAGTGAAAGGATCATTCTCCCTATTTTATAGATGTAGAAACTGAGGCGTGAGAGATTAGTCACCTGTGGTCACACAACCATAAGGTACAAGAGCACCCACGTCTCCTAACTGTTATTTTCAGGGTTCTTTCCATGACACTGAACTTGTAGAAAGAGGCTGGGGACTCCATTTCCTGAAATCACAAACTGATCTAGCTCCCTAACCTTCACAACCTCTCATGGATCTGGGTGTTGAAAGCAGAGGATAAAGTAGGCTTTGGGACATTGATAGGCCATATCCCCTCTTCCCATGTTGGGCCCTGGATAGCAGGCCATACACCCTCCCTCTCCTTTTTCATTTGTGCAATTAGACTTGGGAAAATTAAGTTTAAAAAGGAAACTTTAAACTTAGAGGCTCCGACTCCCCTTCACATACCATTGGGACACAATGAAGGATAGAAAAGAAACAGTCTCCAGGTGCTCGCCTCTGACTTCATCCCTGTCCAAAAACTACCCTGGGAACAGAATTATTGTCAAGGACAATCTTGTGTCCTGCAGTTATGCCTTTGTTATAGCCCCTATCTATCCAAGAACGGTCCTACTCCCCTGTCTCTCGGGGCCTGAGCCACAATCTCCAAACTGTAAATACCAAGTTAACTCCTCTCTCCCTGCCCTCTCTTTGAAGTTAAGATACCAACAGCTGCAAGACTAATGCACTCTGGATTCTATATTTTGCTTGCTAAAAAAACAAATATAAATGGTGTGCCTCAGTTGTTCTGGACCGAAGGCTTTGGAATTATATTCCCATTTCGGTCAGCTAGCTTGAACTCTCCACATTAAAGATTAAAATCTATCTCTACTCTCCTCAGTTTCTCTGGTATTACATTATGGCACGGCCCTACTATAAAATAATAAACTAACCCTTACAGAGTGTTTTCAAGTTTGCAAGGTTAGTTACAGATATTATTTCTAATTCTCATAGCAACCTTGGGAGGACAGTGCTCTTATTATCCACATTTTATAGATAAGGAACTTGCCCAGAGTCATGCAGTTACTAAAATCTGAAGCCAGATTTGAAATCAGTTCTTCCTGACTCCAGATCTATCTAGTACACTATCCAATCTGCCACCCAGCTAGTTATATCCCCTTTCTGTTTCTTTAATAATGAGATATCTAAGGCCGCTCCCAAATCTAATGTTCTGTGACATCTGTGTTTCCTATTGTAACATTTTATATTTCATACTGTAATGTTCTATGTACTAGATTACCTTCTAGATCTGAATTCTCTAAACTTCTTGTCTGAAATTGTAGCATTCTCTGCTCTGAGTTCTAGCTTTATACGTTCTAGTTCCCATTTCTGATACTCTTTGTTCTGAATTCTCTCTTAATCAATCATCTTATATGTATTTATTAAGCACCTGCTATTCTATTGATCAGTTATTTCAGTCATGCCAAGTTCCTTGAGACCCCATTTTATTTTGTTGGGTTCCATCTCCTTTTCCAGATCATTTTACATATGAGAAAACTGAGAATTAAATGACTCTCTGAGGGTCACACAGCTAATAAGTATCTGAGGGCAGCTTTGAATTCTTCCTAAGTGCAGACCCGGGGCACTATCCACTGTGCCACCTGGTGGTTGCCTGGTAAGTACTTAAGGATACAAAAAAAGGTAAACTACAGTCTAATGGAACTAACAGTTTAATGCGGGAGATAACATATACACAAGTATATACAAACAGCGCATAGCTGGTACAATTTGGAGAAAAGCACTGGAATGACGGAAAAGACCAACAAATGCTTCCTGTAGAAAGTGGAGTTTTAGCTGAGCCTTGAAGGAAGCCAGGATTGCTAGGAGGCAGAGAGGAGGAAGGAGAACATTCTAGGCCTGGGGGACAATCAGAGAAAATGCTCCAAGATAAAGGATCTCATTTGAGGAGGAGAAAAGAGCCCATCATGGTGTCCAGTGTCAATGAATACCTCAGGGGAGTAAGGTGTAAGCAGAGGAGAAAGTTGGAGGTAGCCAAGTGATAAGGGGCTTCAAATGCTAAACAGAGGATTTTCTATTTGATTCTGGAGATGACTGGGAGCTATTACAGGTGATTAAGCAGAGGGTTGACTTGGACAAAATTGTGTTTTATGAAAATTAATTTGACATGAAAGTGGAGGAGGGATTGGAGAAGGGATAGACTTGAGACAGGTAGGATCCCCACTCACCAGGAACTATTGGAAAGGTCCAGGTGTGAAATGATGAGGACCTGTATCAGCATAGGGACAGTGAATGAGGAGAGAAGGGAGTGTATTTGAGAGATGCTGGAAATCAAGATGCTGTCAAAATGAAATTGATGAGAGATGTCACAAAGGTGAAATGGACAAGAGATGCTGGAGAGATAAAGTTGAGAGATGTTACAAAGATGAAATGGACAAGAGATGTGACAGAGGTGAAATTGATGAGAAATGTTGCAAAGGTGAAATGGACAAGAGATGTGACAGAGGTGAAATTGACCAGAGGTGTTGCAAAGATGGAATAGATAAGAAATGTGGTAGAGATGAAATTAACCAGAGGTTTTGTGAGGGTGAAATGGAGGAGTGCTTCAGCGGTGAAATCTACAGGCTTTGGGAACAGCATGGTTATGGGCAGGTGAGAGATACAGAGCATTGATGATGATACCCTAGGTTTTGAGCCTAAGAGACTTGGGAGTATGACATTGTTCTAGAAAATAATAGGGAAGTTGAGAAAAAAGCAGCATTTGAGTAGAAAGATAATGAGTTTGGTTTTGAACATGTTGAGTTTAAGATGCCTATGGGATGTCCAGTTTGGGATGTCCACTAAGCAGTTGAATATACGAGGTTGGAGGTGAGGAGACTGCTTAGGGTTGGATACACAGATCTGAGAAACATGGGATTAAATATGATAATTGAATCCATCAAGATCATCAAGTGAAATAATACAGAGGGAGAAGAGGAGAGTATCCAGCTTAGAGTTAGTGGGCATTTCCTTCAAAGAGGATTGAAAAAGAGTGATCAGATAGGAAGGGGGGGAATTCAAGATTCAGTAGTATCTAAGAAACCTAAAAGAAGAAAAATGACTGCATCAAAGACTGTAGAGAAGTCTACAGGATTAAGGAAGAAGGAAGATTAAGAAAAGGTCATTCCATTTGGCAGTTAAGTTATCACTAGTAATTCTGGAGATGGCAGTTTCTGTTGAATGATGAGTTAATAAAAAAGTAAAAACAAAAAAACAAACAAAAAAAGGAAGTGAAGGCATAAATTGTAGATCACCTTCTCAAGAAGGTTAGCCACAAGGGGGAGATAAGAGAGTGAGTTGCTTGTATGGAAGAGGACTCAGATATACTATATTTCAGAGCTGCTGCTGTCTCTGACTATCAATGAATATCTTGACCTTGATAGATCCCTCTCAGAACAGAGCTTTCTGTCCATCTCCTTAAGTTGCTCCCTAGAGAAATGAAATATCCCCCAGGGAATTGTGGGTGCCAGATCAAGGAATTGTGGGTGCCAGATTGTCCCCATATATCAGGATGAATGCCCCTGAGTATATGTATGTAGTGGGGGGAGTGGAGATGGAGAATCCGTCCCATTTCCAAGCCTCAAGTCTTCTCCCAGGCTTTCCATCCATCTCTCTTCAAGTCAGAAGGGTAATCTCAGGAGAGATGCTCAACCTCAGTGAAGATGCCATTACACCTCCACAGAAACCAAGTGTTCTAGTACCTTATGACATCCTCCAGTTTCCGGAGAGTGGTTTTGAACTCAATCTTCCTGTAACTGGCCCCTGGCTCCACCCTAGGCCTGATTTTTGGCCAACTCATTCTTCCTCTGAAATAGTCCCTCTGTGCCTCTGCTGCCATGGAGACATTTTGTTAGAGTAAGGTCCCCTGGGACCTAATTCTTTTCTTCTGCAAGGCCAGGGAGAGCAGGTTTAGGGAGCCAACATGGCTTTTGCCCAAGATTGGAGAGACTTATAAGAGTATAGGTCTGGGGTTGGAAGGGACTCCAGATGCCATCTAGCTTATCGTCCTCTTTTTATAGAGAAAAAAACTGAGGTCCAGAAAGGGAGAAATAATTTCTCAAGGTCACACGGGCAGCAGTTGGCAAAACTGAAATTCAAATCTAGGCTCTTGAGTGTTCCAGTCAGACCAGAACTAGGGAAAAGCAAACAGGAAGAGACCTGTTTATGTTTTCTAGGACTTTCTAGAACCTTGCCTTCTCAATAGTAACAGTAATAACGCTGTCATGGAATCAAGGCTGGCTTTGGAGTCCAAAGATCTGGATTCAAATTTAGATGCTTCCACTTATCATTTGTGTATATCCAGACACATTGCTTCATCTCCCTAAACTCCAGGCTTCTTACATGTAAAATGAGGGGAGCTAGTGCCCTATCCCCAATGACCTCTGAAGTTCCTTCCCTCTAGATTTGTGATCCTAAGTCACATGAATGGAGCCTTAAAGGAAATTTGGGATTCTGTTAGGCAAAGGGAATGATGGAATGCATCCAGGCGTGGACAAAAGTGTGCTTTGTGAATCACAATATATTAGGACCCAGATGGCGCTTTTAAGATTCGCAAAACAATTTTCTTATAACAACCCATCATCTGCATGTTGTTCAGTCATTTTTCAGTTGTGTCAAATTCTTCATGATTCAGGGGCTTTCTTGACAAAGACACTGGAGTGGTTTGCCATTTCCTTCTCCAGGTCATTTTATAGACAAGGAAATTGAAGCAAATGAGGTAAAGTGACTTGTCCAGGGCCACACAACCAGTAATATCTAAGGGCAGATTTGAACTCAGGAAGATTAGAGAAATGCAAATTGCTTATTTCAGGTCTGCACTTAATCTACTGTACCTGCTGTATATAATCTGCACATTTTTAATTATTTAGACATGTTGTCTTCCTCATTAGAATAAACACTCCTTGAGGAAAGGAACTCTTGCTTTTGCCTTTGTTTATATTCCTGGAGATGAGTTTATTACTCATGTACTTTATATGTATGAATATGTATTTATTTACATATACATATATATTTACACATACATTTATATGTATACATGCCATAATTACTGGCACGTAATTAATATTCAATAAGTTTTATTGACTGACCATGATTTTTCCAGGTAAAACAACTTTGTTCTGTTAATTTGTTTTAAAAAATTAATATTATTACTTAGAGAATCCTAGAGAATCAACTAAAAACAGCTTTAGCTAAGTTTCAGGATTTAAAATAAATACACATAAATCATAGGCATTTCTATATGTTACCAACAAAATCCAGCAGCAAGAGATAGAAAGAGAAATTCCATTTAAAATAATTGTGGATAATATAAAATATTTGGGAATATACTTGCCAAGACAAAGTCAGGAATTATATGAACACAATTACAAAACATTTTTCACACAAATAAAGTCAGATCTAAACAATTGGAAGAATAACAAGAGCTCATGGATAGGTCGAGATAATATAATAAAAATGACAATTCTACCTATAATCTACTTATTCAGTGCCATATCAACCAAACTGCCAAGAAATTACTTTATCCTATATCAAGATAAGGTCAAAATGGGTTCATGATTTAGACATAAAGAGTGATAAGCAAATTAGGAGAACAAGGGATAGTCTATCTCTAGATCTGTGGAGAAGGAAAGAATTTATGGCCAAAGAAGAACTAGAGAACATTATGAAATACAACATGGATAATTTTGATTGTATTAAATTAAAAAAAATTGTACAAACAAAACCAATGCAGACAAGATTAGAAGGGAAGCAGAAAATGGGAAATATTTTTACATCCAAGGGTTCTGATAAAGGCTTCATTTCTGAAATATATAGAGAATTGACTCAAATTTATGAGAAAACAAGCCATTCTTCAATTGATAAATGGTCAAAGAATAAAAACAATTTTCAGATGAAGTTAAAACCGTTTTAAGTCATATAAAAAAAAGCTCTAATTTACTATTGATCAGAGAAATGCAAATTAAGACAACCCTGAGATACCACTACCTCTCAGATTGGCTAAAATGACAGGAAAAGATAATGATTAAATATTGGAGGGAATGTGGAAGAATATAGTGGAGTTGTGAAGTGATCCAACCATTCTGGAGAGCAATTTGAAACTATGCCCAAAGGACTATCAAATCCTTTGATCCAGCAATGTCTCTACTGGACCTTTATCCCAAAGACATAAAAAAGAGAAAATAATTCTCTTTAAAAGGTTTGCTATTCAGAATAAAATTAATAAGGAGTTTTGTGAAGCTATAAATCAATTAAGGGAGGATGTCCTTGAAATATGACAACAAGTGGAAATATTGAGGATTAGATAAAAATTGCTGTGCAATTATAGATTCCCTAGTTTCTGTATGATTAATAAGGAATACAATGAGTCAGAGATTATATTTTCCCATTTCTGGGGAATGGGACAAAATTAGAAATCACCTTAATGGATTATGGGGAAATTCAAATGTTACATTGGATACTGAAGATCTTCAAAAGAATGCTTATGTTAGAGAAAGAAGCACATGAAAACCTAAGACTTGACCAGATGCCCAAACAATTGCTGATTGAATTAAGAGACCACAAGGAATACTCAGTGCCATTGGGCATGAAATTATACTCATAGCATTTGCTGTATCTGTGGACCTACTCTGATAAGCTTATTTCTGACCACAGTTTAAAGAATTGTGAAGAATGTCCATAGGCAGAATCTCAAACTTCAAGACTTGAGAACATCTCAATAAACAAAAAAGGGGAGATGTAGAGAACTCCCAGGAAGTTGGAAACTTCAGTAGCTGGGATGTTCTCCTCTTCATAAAATTAATCAAATGTGCATTTAAGTTTGAAATCATGAGAAAACATAAGGTCCTGGAACAATTACTGGGACATTATGAACTTAACAGAAGATTGAGTCTCCAGAAAATAACAACATGCTTCAGGAAGTGAGATCATAGAAAACAGAAATTAGGGTTGGTCACAGAACAATGCCTTTCATAGTAACATATGGTTTTAAGATATATAAACAACATGATTTCTCTTAATAAATGTCTCTGTGGAATTATCAGCAATACCATCTCCCGATTTTCAACCGCCACTAGCCCATTTGTGTTATGCTGATCACAACAAACCCACATGTACAAAAATGTTTGTGGTGGCCCTTTTTAAACTTTACATATTTATATATATTAAATATCATTTAGGACACATGTTCACTTTTTTCTTTTTCTTCTGTTTTTTTCTCTCATAGTTTTTTCCTTTTATTCTGATTTTTCTCAGATATGATTCCATAAATGTGAAGTTCTGATTGTCTCTCAATTAATCCTTCTCTGGGAGGAGGTTTCTTTTCTGTATAATCTTTTCCTCTGTGAGCAGGTTTCTTGGGAGGCTCTGGAGCCTTCCCCTCCAAAAGTGTGGGATTGCTGGACTTTTTATCCTCCCAGAGAATGGGCTTGTGGAACTCCCAGGGGCTTGTGGGAACTCCTTCAACCAATGAACTTGTTCCTTTAAAGTATTCCTTCAAAGGTATAAACTCCTTTCAGAAGTTTAAAAGTGTAAAGGTGTGAACTAAAGGTGTGAACTTGGAACTAGAGAATTGCCAAGTACTGACTTACCACTTAGTAAGAACCTAACACATAAAGAAATGTATATATATATATATATATTTTTTAATTTTATTTATAAATTTTTTGACAGTATATATGCATGAGTAATTTTTTTTATAACATTATCCCTTGTATTCATTTTTCCACATTATCCCCTCCCTCTACTCCCTCCCCTTGATAACAGGCAATCCCATACATTTTACATGTGTTACAGTATAACCTAGATACAATATATGTGTGTAAATACCATTTTTTTTTGTTGCAAGTTAAGTATTAGATTCTGAAGGTGTAAGTAACCTGGGTAGATAGACATTAGTGCTAACAGTTTACATTCACTTCCCAGTGTTCCTTCTCTGGGTGTAGTTGTCTCTGTCCATCATTGATCAACTGGAAGTGAGTTGGATCTTCTTTATGTTGAAGATTTCCACTTCCATCAGAATACATCCTCATACAGTATCGTTGTTGAAGTTTATAATAATCTACTGGTCCTGCTCATTTCACTCAGCATCAGTTCATGTAAGTCTCTCCAAGCCTTTCTGTATTCCTCCTGCTGGTCATTTCTTACAGAGCAATAGCATTCCAGATTCTTCATATACCACAAGTTACCCAACCATCCTCCAATTGATGGGCATCCATTCATCTTCCAGTTTCTAGCCACTACAAAAAGAGCTGCCACAAACATTTTGGCACATACAGGTCCCTTTCCCCTCTTTAGTATTTCTTTGGGATATAAGCCCAATAGCAGCAATGCTGGATCAAAGGGTATGCACAGTTTGATAACTTGTTGGGCATAGTTCCAAATTGCTCTCCAGAATGGCCGGATTCTTTCACAGCTCCACCAACAATGTATCAGTGTCCCAGTTTTCCCACATCCCCTCCAACACTCATCATTATTTGTTCCTCTCATCTTAGCCAATCTGACAGGTGTGTAGTGGTATCTCAGAGTTGTCTTAATTTTCATTTCTCTGATCAGTAGTGATTTGGAACACTCTTTCATATGAGTGGATATAATTTCAATTTCCTCATCTGAGCATTGTCTGTTCATATCCTTTGACCATAAGAAATGTATATTTTTAAAAATTACAGGGGCAGCTAGGTGGCGCAGTGGATAGAGCACCAGCCCTGAATTCAAGAGGACCTGAGTTCAAATCTGACTCAGACACTTAACACTTAACTGTGTGACCCTGGGCAAGTCACTTAACCCCGGGGGGGGGGGGGATTACATGCATAGCCAGAAAAAATAAAACAATTGAAAATATATCCTTTAGCCAAATGGGAACATAGAACACAGCATGCCGGGCCTGGAGCCAGGAGGACCCCAGTTCAAAAATACCCCCAGACACTTCTTAGCTGTGTGACTCCGAGCAAGTCACTTCACACTGTTTGCCTCAGTTTCCTCATCTGTAAAATGAGCTAAACAAAGAACTGACAAATCACTCCAGTATCTTCATCAAGAAAACCCCAAATGGGGTTATGAAGGATTGGACATGATTGAAAGGACTGAACTAGAAAAAATATCATTATTCCCCCCCCCCATATACCATATCAATCAGACTTGTCTCCTCACTGTCTCTCCAAAAAGTTATTTCTTTGATTAAATTGAAATCTGTCTTTCTGCAACTTTCCCTCATTTTTCCTGGTCCTGCCCTCCATGGCCAAATATAACAAACCCCTTCCCTCTTCCACATGACGGCCCTTCAAATAGTCAAAGTGTTTCTCTCTCCCTCCCAGCTCTTCAGCCTCTTGGGCTCCTAGGACAGGAATAGATGTAAGTCCTTAGGGCTGCAGTGGTCCTCAAACTTTTTAACGAGGGGCCCAGTTCACTGTCCCTCAGACTGTTGGAGAGCCCAACTACAGTAAAAACAAAAACTCACCCTGTTTCTGACCCTCAGCCCATTTGCCGAAACCGGTGGGGCCCCATCTGGCCCTAGGGGCATAGTTTGAGAACCCCTGGTAGAGTTAGTGTGACCCATGTTCAAATCCAGCCTCACAGACTTATTAGCAGTATGACTTTGGGTAAGTCATCTCTCTGTCTCAGTTCAATCTGTAAAATGGGAATAGTCATTGCACCTGTTTCCTGGGTAAGAAAGAAATGAGATATGTGCAAAGTTCTTTGTAAACCTTAAAGCACTTATGTAAGTGCTAACTGCCCTTTTGATTTCATAGAATTAGAGGTGGACAGCCCTTAGAGCTCAGCTCACCTGCCCTCGCCTGACCCATCGCCATCTCTGGGCAGAGCCACTGAGTCAGTGCAGTCATTCCTCTGACCCTCTGTGACCACGATCCAGTCCCTAGTCTGACCCTCTGTGACCCCATTCAGTCCCTAGTCTGACCCTCCGTGACCCTGACCCTTCTCTCCCTTGTCTTCCAGGGGTCATGTCCATGACCGCTTTCTTCTTGCTGCTGACCCTGCGGCTTCATGGGTCCGGGCAGCCCTTTGGGGCCGAAGCATGGGAGGCCAGAGAGCCCTTGGCAGAGCGAGTCAGGAGGGACTTAGGGGAGGACGATGACGACTACGAGCCTTACAACACACCCACGCCGGAGCTGATGGAGAACGACACTCTGCCCACGTCGTCCCAGGGCACGGGTGCAGCAGCTCGGCCGGAGGCGGATGCCAACGGGCCGGGGAGTGACCCCGTGGAGCTGGGGACCACGGCGGGAGTGACTCCGGGAGCCACGGACAGGGGAACCGCCGCTTCTGCTCTGGCAGAGGAGCCGACTTCGGGCCTCGTCTCCACCCAGGATCTCCCCACTCACAGAGAGGTTACCGAGGCTGAAACCATGGGCCCCACCACGGAGGAGGCGACTTCCCCCGTCCCGAGTGCAGCGCAGCCGGGCGCAGACCATTCCACCGCAGGGGCGGCGGCCACAGAGTCAGCGGCGGTCTCCGGCGAGGGGAGCACGGCCACGGGGCCGGCGGCCACCTCGCCTCTGGCCACGGACACGCCGAGGACTGCGGGCGCCCCCGGGGGGCGGCTGCTCACAGACTCTGCCGCCACCATCCTCCCGGCAGAGGCCCGGTCCCGCGGCAGCAGCCCGACCTCGGCCCTGACCGCCTCGGCCCGGCTTTCCACCCCCGGCCTCCCCCCCACCTCCCCGGCCGCGGCGCGCTCGGCCCCTCCGGGGGTCACCGGGCGGGCGGGCCCCTCCCCCAGCTCCGCCCCGGGGGCCACCACGGCCCACCTCTTCCTGTCGGGCCACATCCCGGTGCGCCAGTGCCTGCTGGCCGTGCTCATCCTGGCCCTCGTGGCCACCGTCTTCCTGGTCTGCACCGTGGTCCTGGCCATCCGCCTCTCCCGGAAGGGCCACACGTACCCCGTGCGGGACTACTCCCCCACCGAGATGGTCTGCATCTCCTCCCTGATGGCCGACGGGGACCCCGCGGCCAACGGCGGCCCGGCCTCTGCCAAGAGCGAGCTCCTGAAGCCCGGCCCGGACCCCGGGGACGACGGGGACGAGCTGACCCTTCACAGCTTCCTCCCGTGACCTCGCCGGCCACCCCGCCTCCGGGCAGCCTCCGGGAGCGCCCAGGGAGGGGCCGGAGCACGTGGGAATGCGGAGGCCCTGACTCGGGGAGGCTGAGAGGCAGCTAAAGGGAGATTCCGCTTGGAGCTTGAGAAGATGGAGGCCCAGAGCCCGGGTCAGATTCTGGCCGCGCCCTTCAGCGAGTCCTCTCCGGCGTGAGCCTTAGTTTCCTCATCTATAAAAACAGAGGAATCAGATTAGAAAACCTCCAAGGTGACTTCCACCTCTCCAACTAGAAGCCTGGGAAAACCGGCCGGGGCTGGGGAAGGGGAGAGGCCGCTTTGGGCTGCCCTCCTCGCTGCGCACTGCATCCCTCCATAACTCAGTAGTTGTTCTGGGGGAGTTGCTGGACAGGAAAAAACTCTGTACTTTGCAGCGGGCCTGAGACCAGTGGGTGTGAATCGTGCTGGCTCGGTTCTCATCATAGACGTTTGTGGACTGTGCAGAACCTTCCAAAGCTCTCTCTCCTCTGACAACATCTTCAGGAAGCTGGCTCATCTCCCGGCTGCAGAGATGGAGTAGCTGGGCTTACCTTGAGACACATGTGCTTGTGCACATCCGTACTCACATGTAACCTCGGCCTTCCCTAGCCTGGCATTGTCTCTCTCCCAAGCCTGGGATGCTCTCGCTCCTCATTCCCACCTCCTCTCTTCCTTAAGGGCCAGCTAAAACCCACCTTCCACAAGAAGCCATTCCCACCTCCTCTTTTCCTTTAAGGGGCAGCTAAAACCCACCTTCCACAAGAAGCTATTCCCCGCTCCTCTCTTCTTTAAGGGCCTGCTAAAACCCCAGTTTCTACAAGAAGCCATTCCCAGCTCCTCTCTTCCTTTAAGGGCCAGCTAAAACCCCAGTTTCTATAAGAAGCCATTCCCAGCTCCTCTCTTCCTTTAAGGGCCAGCTAAAACCCCAGTTTCTACAAGAAGCCATTCCCAGCTCCTCTCTTCCTTTAAGGGCCAGCTAAAACCCCAGTTTCTACAAGAAGCCATTCCCAGCTCCTCTCTTCCTTTAAGGGCCATCTAAAACCCCAGTTTCTACAAGAAGCCATTTCCCCACTTCCCTTAATCTTAGTGCCTTTCCTCTTAGGAATGTGCAGTTTGTCCCATCTGTCTATATTTTGTTTTGTACGTACTGTTGTTTCCTTGATTAGACTATGAACAGGTACCGGTTTTTGCCTTTCTCTGTATCCCTATCACTTAGCACAGTGCCTGCCACATAGTAGGTGCTTAAATAATAAATGTTAGCTGACTGACAAACACACACACAGTAAGAACAAAGCCTGTTATTCCAAGGCTGAATCTCAGGGCTCTCTCTTTCCGACTCCCTGCTATCATTCTTTGCTCATAAGCCAGGAGGAATCTCCCAAATCCACTGGGATTCATGAGTTCTGAAGAGGCTGAAAGTCAAAGAACTTGAGTTTGTATCCCATTTCTGCCACTTAGGACCTGTGTGACCATAGTCAAGTCATTAATGTCTCTGGCCTTCCCCTTTCTGATCTGTAAAATGAAGGGTATGAGCCCCATGGCCTCTGCAGTGTCTTCCAGCCCTTTGTCCCTGAGCCATGATACTTCTCAATGTTCAGTTAAGGTGGCAGCTTTATTGACTGGAGACCTCGATCCAGGGGTTGAGATGAGGAGGTTGCAGAAATCCTGGCCTCAGGACTAAGGGAAGGGTCCATAGACTTCCCCAGACTTCCAAAGGATCCATGACACAAACTCGTAGGCCCCTAATATACTCCAACTGAACTGCCCCACCAACTGTTCCCCAAACGTGGTGCTCTGTGTACTCTGACAAGCCTTGCCTCACACCTGGAATGCCCTCCCTCCTCTCCACCTCTCAGAAATGTCCCTGCCTTCAGGCTCAACTTGGTACCCAACTTGGGTACCAACTTCTCCAAGAAGCCTTTGCAATCCCCCTGTTAGTGTTCCCTCTCCCCTAATTCTCTCTTTCTGTAGATTAATAGATCCACATATATTTCCTTATGTACATATGATTTTCCCCTCAGTAGAATGTAAGCTCCTTCAGGGCAGGGATAGTTTCACTTATTTGTCTTTGTAGCGTTGCTACCTTGCACATAGTACGTGCTTATTGTATGTTGAATTGAATTGAAGACAGTAAAAATGTTCATTCTTCTTCCTTCATCTGTATTTACTTCATTCTATCAAGTCTTCGAGTGTCTTGGGGTTATGGGGAGATGAGAGTCTCTCTTTTTTTTCCCCACTGGGCGTTGGTGGTGGTTTGCACTTCCTGTGATAATCTCCAAGGAGACTTGAATGATGCTTTGGGCTTTTAGTTGGTAGGAAGAAGGAACCAAACATTTTATCCTCTCTATGTAAAGGTGTGTGTGTGTGTGTGTGTGTGTGTGTGTGTGTGTGTGTGTGTGTGTGTGTGTGTGTGCAGGGACACCCAGTGGTGACAATAAAGGACTCTCCTCCTTCTTTCACCAATTATCCTCCCATGATGAAGACACTGAATTCCCATGAGAAACCAGATAGGTAGATCTCTTGGAGGGGGAGGGAGTGGAGAAGTTCTTTGGGGAAGAAGCAGACATGTAAGGTTCAAGAGAAGCCTAGCTATGTACATACACAACCACAGACAAGTATATAGTTAGCTAGATGATTCCTAGATAGCTACTAGGTTAGGTATTTAGATAGATTAGCTAGATGGATAGATGCATGGAAAGAAAGAAAGAAAGAAAGAAAGAAAGAAAGAAAGAAAGAAAGAAAGAAAGAAAGAAAGAAAGAAAGAAAGAAAGAAAGAAAGAAAGAAAGAAAGAAAGAAAGAAAGAAAGAAAGAAAGAAAGGAAGGAAGGAAGGAAGGAAGGAAGGAAGGAAGAGAGAAAGGAAGAAACAAAGAGAAAGGAAGAAAGAAAGAGAAAGAAAGAAAGGAAGGAAGAGAGAAAGGAAGAAACAAAGAGAAAGGAAGAAAGAAAGAAAGAGAAAGGAAGAAAGAAAGAGAAAGAAAGAAAGGAAGAAAGAAAGAAAGAGAGAAAGGAAGAAAGAAAGAGAAGGAAGAAAGAAAGAAAGAGAAAGGAAGAAAGAAAGAAAGAAAGAAAGAGAAAGGAAGAAAGAAAGAAAAAGAGAAAAAGGAAAAAGAAAGAAAAAAGAAAAATAAAGAAAGAAGGAAAAAGAAAGAAAGAAAAAGGAAAGATGGAAGAAAAAGGAAGGAAAAAACATTAAGTGCTTACTATGTGGCAGGCACTGTGCTAAGCACTGGGATACAGATTCAGCAAGCAATTCAATCCCTGCCCTCAAGGAGCATACAATCTAATGGGGAAAGACAACAGAAATGGGAGTTGGAAAAGGAGCAGTGGGAATATTTTTGGCAGGATGGGCATAGCGACCAGAAAGGGAGAAAATAAGATGAAAATTCCTCTTTTTCAGAGCCAGGCAATACAGAGATGTTGTCTATATCCACAATGGAAGATAAGGAGGATGACCCTGAGGACAGACTTCATAGTGAACAGATGACCAGGAAGTTAAGCAGAAGCCTGGTTCTTGGTAAAATTAGGCTAAAACTCAATGCTGCCTCAGATACCTGGTCAAGTCACTTTAACTTCTCTCTGCCTCCTTTTCTTCATCTGTAAAATGGAGATAATAATGGCATTTACTTCTCAGGGTTGTTGTGAAGATCAAGTCAAATTAAATCTCAGACTTTTTATACCTTCAACTGATATCAGTTGAAGGTATAAAAAGTCTGAGATTTAATTGATATATTTATAATTTATATATATATATATGTATATATATATATATATATAATTTATTTATTAATTGGTGATTATTGTTAAATTTCATCCAGACTTCAAAGAATAATTTGAATACATCCTAGTAGAAAGAACAAAGGTCTTAAAAAGTCAGGAGGCATGAATATAAGGTTATATCCATTGGGTGAATCCCTCACCTTTTCCAAGGCTCAGTTGTAAAATAGGAAAATAAAATAGGAAGCCCAGATTATGCAATTTAGAGGGATCCTTCCCATTCTAAACTCTTTGTTCAATGACTTGTTAGCTCTGACTGTCTGTGAATTTGAAGCTGAATGTTATTTCCTGATTCTTGAGAATGAAAGTGAAGCTTTAAGGACACAGGTGGTGTTTCCATCACTACTGCCCATCAAAATTAAAGTCTAGAGGAGAACAAGGCAGTTGGGGGAAGCAAGAAAGATGGATAAGAAAAAGGTGCCTCAGAATTGAACTTGGATTTCTGGACTGTGGCTTAAAATGAACAGTGACGGGGCCCTGGCCAGAGATGGAGTGTACTAAATCAAAGTCAATTAGAATGCATTTGCCTGGAGTTTTGCAAATCTAAGCAAAAGGATTTTAAATGGAAAAAAGAGCACTATATACACTAAGAGAAGCTACAATAGAGGAAAAAGAATATTATTTGAGATGCCCCCAAATTCGAAGTATTGACATAAAGGAATCCTTCGCATGTGTGTGTGTGTGTGTGTGTGTGTGTGTGTGTGTGTGTGTGTAATAGGAAGAATAAAAGAAGAATAAAAAAGGATATGAAATTAAAAGAATACTTAATCCAAGTCCTCTCAACTACTTTCTTATTAAGTCAGCAACTATTTTTAAATGATAGTTTTTTATTTTCAAAATATATGCAAAGACAGTTTTCAACATTTACCCTTGCAAAACCTTGGGTTCCAAATTTTCCCTCCTCTGTTCCTCTCACCTCCTCCCCTAGATAGCAAGTAATGGAACCCTTTTTTAATATCATAAAAAAAAATCTATTTAAAACTGAAAGTAAGTCTCCTATACAATAGACATACACCTTTTTTTTTTTTTGATCTGATTTTTTTTTTGTGCAGCAAGAGAACTGTATAACTATGTATATATATATTGGATTTAACATATCTATCTCTATCTCTATCTATCTATCTATCTATCTATCTATCTATCTATCTATCTATCTATCTATCTATCTATCTATATCTCTCTCTCTCTCTCTATCTCTATCTATCTATCTATCTATCTATCTATCTATCTATCTATCTATCTATCTACCTATCTATTTCCCCCCCCTGAGGCTGGGGGTAAGTGACTTGCCCAGGGTCACACAGCTAGGAAGTGTTAAGTGTCTGAGAGCACATTTGAACTCAGGTCCTCCTGAATTCAAGGCTGGTGCTCTGTCCATTGCGCCCCCTAGCTGCCCCCGGTTTAACATATATTTTAACACATTTAACATGCATTAAACTACCTGCTCTCTAGGGGAGGGGATAGAGATAAGGGGGGGAATTTGGAGCACAAGGTTTTGCAAGGGTCAATGTTGAAAAATTACCCATGCATATGTTTTGTAAATAAAAAGCTTTAATAAAATACATTTAAAAAAAAGAAAAGGAGGTGCTAGTTACTGTATCCTCTGCCCTGGTTATGTCCCATCAGAAAGAGAGAGGGAAGTGGGGAGGGTTTAGTCAGCTATAAGGACAATAGAAATGAGTAATGCGACCCCCCCCAAATCCATGGGACCTGAGGCTTATTAAGACAGACATAATATCTAGGGAAAAGGAAGTGCTGGTTCCTGTATCCTCTGCCCTGACTACGTCCCACTGGGAATATTGAATTAATTCTGGAAGAAGATATAGTTTGGGAAGGGCACATATAAGCCGGGGAGGTCCAGAAGGCCCCCATGATGAAGCTGTCTGTGCCATGTGCAGATCAGGTCTGTGGAGAAGCTAGCTCCAGGATCAGGGAACCCATCGTCTCCCTGGTCTATGTCTTAGGCAACCCTGGCTCTAGGGCCCTGTCCAGAAGGGATAGTGATGAAGAGCTTCCCAGGGAGGGTGACGGGACCCTAAGAGGAGCTGCCAAGGGAAGAGAAGACTGGGGTGCGATGGGAGGGGCAGTTCCCTTCAGTGGTCTGAAGGATTATGGGATTGAAGAAGGGAACAGGATTAGCTTTTCCCATTTAGCCGAGCCTGGCCACTGGGGGAGAAGTGAGGAAGATGAGGATCTGGGCCGGGAGTTGGGACACCCTCCCCGCTAATGAGCTGCTCCAGAGTGGAGCGGGCTGCCCTGCGGGTGCCGGGAGAGACCTCCGAGGCTGCAGGACCCCTGGATGGACTGGTGCTGCAGGGGGCGCTCTTGGTCAGGGCTGGTTGGACTGGATCCCTCTAAGGGCCATCCCTTCTAGCTCGGGATGCCCGGGTATCCCGTGTGGTGGTCTGTGCAGACCGCCAGAGGGCACTCGCTGCCCTGCCTGGGGTCTTCAGATTGGCAATAAGCTTCCTTGAAGCTCCTGGCTTTCTGGGTCAGCCCGACTCACCTTCTCGGCCGCCCGCAGAGGCAGCTCACCAGGGGAAAAGGGACCGGAATCGGGAAGAGGCAGGGCCGCCCCAGACCCCCAGCTCGTCCACTGACCCCAAGGGGGGCAAGCTTAAGTTCCTCCCCGAAACCTGTTTCCGCGATTGTGCAAAGAGATCGGGTGATCCCTAGGGGTCCCCAGCTCTCTGTTCTAAGGTCTTCACACGTGGGAACAACTAGAGAATCTGGGGGCCTTCTATTTGTGTAGGAAGGATCTGGGGGTCTTCTATTTGTGGAGGGAGGATCTGGGGGTCTTCTATTTGTGGAGGGAGGATCTGGGGGTCTTCTATTTGTGGAGGGAGGATCTGGGGGTGTTCTATTTGTGGAGGGAGGATCTGGGGGTGTTCTATTTGTGGAGGGAGGATCTGGGGGTGTTATATTTGTAGAGGGAGGATCTGGGGGTGTTCTACTTGTGGAGGGAGGATTTGGGGATGTTCTATTTGTGGAGGGAGGATCTGGGGGTGTTATATTTGTAGAGGAAGGATCTGGGGGTGTTCTACTTGTGGAGGGAGGATTTGGGGATGTTCTATTTGTGGGGGGGATCTGAGAGTCTTCTAATGTAGGGAGGATCTGGGGGTGTTCTATTTGTGGAAGGAGGATTTTGGGGTCTTCTATTTGTAGAGGGAGGATCTGGGGGTGTTCTATTTGTGGAGGGAGGATCTGGGGGTGTTCTACTTGTGGAGGGAGGATTTGGGGATGTTCTATTTGTGGAGGGAGGATTTGGGGGTCTTCAATTTGTAGAGGAAGGATCTGGGGGTGTTCTACTTGTGGAGGGAGGATTTGGGGATGTTCTATTTGTGGAGGGAGGATTTGGGGGTCTTCAATTTGTAGAGGGAGGATCTGGGGGTGTTCTATTTGTGGAGGGAGGATTTGGGGATGTTCTATTTGTGGGGGGGATCTGAGAGTCTTCTAATGTAGGGAGGATCTGGGGGTGTTCTATTTGTGGAAGGAGGATTTTGGGGTCTTCTATTTGTAGAGGGAGGATCTGGGGGTGTTCTATTTGTGGAGGGAGGATCTGGGGGTGTTCTACTTGTGGAGGGAGGATTTGGGGATGTTCTATTTGTGGGGGGGATCTGAGAGTCTTCTAATGTAGGGAGGATCTGGGGGTGTTCTATTTGTGGAGGGAGGATCTGGGGGTGTTTTATTTGTGGAGGGAGGATCTGGGGGTGTTATATTTGTAGAGGAAGGATCTGGGGGTGTTCTACTTGTGGAGGGAGGATTTGGGGATGTTCTATTTGTGGAGGGAGGATTTGGGGGTCTTCAATTTGTAGAGGGAGGATCTGGGGGTGTTCTATTTGTGGAGGGAGGATTTGGGGATGTTCTATTTGTGGGGGGGATCTGAGAGTCTTCTAATGTAGGGAGGATCTGGGGGTGTTCTATTTGTGGAAGGAGGATTTTGGGGTCTTCTATTTGTAGAGGGAGGATCTGGGGGTGTTCTATTTGTGGAGGGAGGATTTGGGGGTGTTCTACTTGTGGAGGGAGGATTTGGGGATGTTCTATTTGTGGGGGGGATCTGAGAGTCTTCTAATGTAGGGAGGATCTGGGGGTGTTCTATTTGTGGAGGGAGGATCTGGGGGTGTTTTATTTGTGGAGTGAGGATCTGGGGGTGTTATATTTGTAGAGGAAGGATCTGGGGGTGTTCTACTTGTGGAGGGAGGATTTGGGGATGTTCTATTTGTGGAGGGAGGATTTGGGGGTCTTCAATTTGTAGAGGAAGGATCTGGGGGTGTTCTACTTGTGGAGGGAGGATTTGGGGATGTTCTATTTGTGGAGGGAGGATTTGGGGGTCTTCAATTTGTAGAGGGAGGATCTGGGGGTGTTCTATTTGTGGAGGGAGGATTTGGGGATGTTCTATTTGTGGGGGGGATCTGAGAGTCTTCTAATGTAGGGAGGATCTGGGGGTGTTCTATTTGTGGAAGGAGGATTTTGGGGTCTTCTATTTGTAGAGGGAGGATCTGGGGGTGTTCTATTTGTGGAGGGAGGATTTGGGGATGTTCTATTTGTGGGGGGGATCTGAGAGTCTTCTAATGTAGGGAGGATCTGGGGGTGTTCTATTTGTGGAAGGAGGATTTTGGGGTCTTCTATTTGTAGAGGGAGGATCTGGGGGTGTTCTATTTGTGGAGGGAGCTGTCACTCTGGAAGAGCCGAGGAAGCCAGACTCTGGAGGACGCTAGATCTCTGCACTGTTTAGCTCCTTGCCGAATCCTGCCAGCAGTGCCATCTTCAGGGTGGGGGAGAATGTGCGTGGAGGGGGCAGGAGGAGTGTCTTCCCACCTTGAGACTCTTCCCCTAGTTCATTCACCATTCTCTGGAACTAGAGGAGGGAGACACTCGAGGTGCCACCTTGCTTCCATGCTGAAAGGGACACGCTTTTCTTTCTCATCCCTCACTTCTTCTAGGTGGCCCAATGATGTGGGAGTCAAGAAGTCCTGACTTCAAATAGACATTTCCTGGCCCTTGGCCAGTCATTTAATCTCTTTCTGACTCAGTTTTCTCATATGGAAAATGGGAGGAATAACAGCATCTATCTCCGAGAGTGGTTGTGAGAATAAAACAAAATAATATTTGTAAAGCACTCTGTAAACCTTAAAGTATCATCTAAATGTCATTATTATTTCCTTTTTCCTCCTCATCCTTTGGTAGGATGAAAAGACTGACCCTCCTTAAGTCCAGTGCCTTTCCTCTGTTTACCATTCCCTGTTTATTACAGATAGGGCTTGCTGTGTATATATTTGCTCGCATGTTGTCTCCTCCAGTGAATCGCAAGCTTCCTGGAAAGATTTACACGAACTGATGCTAAGTGAAGCGAGCAGAACCAAGAGAACATCGTACACGGCAACAATAAGATTATGCCATGATCAGCTGTGATTTTTCAACAATGAAGAGATTCAGTTCAATTCCAATAGACTTGGGATGGGAAGAATCATCCACATTCAGAGAGAGAACTATGGAGACTGAATGTGCATCAAAGTAGAGTATTTTTACTTTTTTGTTTTTGTTTTTTTTGCTTGTTTTTTTTTTCTTTCTTAGATTTTTTTCCCCTTTGGATCTGATTTTTCTCATGCAGCCTAATGAAAATGGAAATACGTGTAGAAGAACTGCACGTGTTTAACCTATATTCGATTGCTTGCTGTCTTGGAGAAGGGAGAGGAGGGAATAGAGGGAGAAAATTTTGGAACTCAAGGTTTTGCAAAGGTAAATGTTGAAAACTATCTTTGCATGTATTTGGAAAAATAAAATACTACTAAATTGTAAGCTTAGCAAAGAGCCGGACACATAGTAGGTGCTTAATTCCATTCCCTTAACAAAAGTTTATCACTTGCTAGATCGAGGATTCAGAAGACCTAGATTTTAAGTCCTGTTTAACTCTGGGTAAGTCAGTTATCGTCTCTAGGATCCTATCAAATTGAGGGGCTGGATCAGATGCCCTCTCAGGTCCCTGTTGGCTCCGACTCCTAGAATCCTCTCCCTTCTCCCTCACTCCCACTTCCTCTCCTTCTCCTTCATGCTCTCTTCTCCTTCTCCCTCCTCGCCTCCATGGCCTGTCTAGGACGGGTGCCAAAGCTGGCCAGCAGTGGAGCCCACTTAAGAACCTCTCCCCCGTCCCTTCTGCTTTGTTTAGATAACAGGGACATGTTTATGGAAGGAGACTAGAGCTTTGCTGACAAGCTTTTAGTGGGAAATCCGTCTTCTTCCCGAGCACGGCTGTTGCTTTTGGCCCCTAGCCCATCTCTCCATTCCTTCTTAAGAGGGCCATTTCACTGGATCAAAAGAGGCCCCAGACCTGAAGCTGATTCTGCAGCATCGATGATCTGGGGACAGCTAGTGCCTCCAGCCCTGGAGCCTGACTTCTGCTGATGTGAAGGCTCTGGATTCAAGTCCTGGGTCTTTGGCTTCCTATCTTATAACCTTGTGAGCAAGTCACTTCATGGACTCTTTGGGCCTCAGTTTCCCCATCTGTAAATTGAGTGGGGGTGGGCTGCAAGACCACTGAGGTCCCTTCTAGACCTAGTGATCCCCTGTAATGGGGAAAACACTCAACTGGGAATGCTACTTATATAGAGCAAGCGGATTCCTCTTTCTGGGACTTCTTTATCCCTTCTGTAAGAAATGAGTGGGGGGTATGGTCTTAGATGAGCTATGAGGACCTTTGTCCAAATGACCATAATTGTAAGGGTCTTTCATTTTACATATAGGGAAACTGAGGCCCAGGGAGTTGAGCATTAGAGCCAACTTCAGAGTCAGGAAAATCTGGATTCAAGTTCTGTTCTAACTCATAATGGCTGTGGCCCCAGGAGACCCCAAGAAACTCCCCAGGACTGAGTTACAGAATTGCCATTTGCAGGAAGAGGGAGTTCTCTGATGAGAAGTTCTATAACTCCAAGGAAATTATTGGGCTGTGGTTTAAAACAAAAGATATTTTGTATTTCTGGATCCTTGCTGTGTCCAAATGGAAGGGCAAGGAGAGCAGAAACTGATTCATTTATATCTTTGTAGCCCCAGCTCCTAGCACCGAGTCTGGCAAATTGCACTTATGAAATGATTGTACATTGTTGGTGGAATGGAAGCTCCTCGAGGGCAGGGCCGGTTTTCACTTTGGCCTCTGTATCGCGGGCCCCTTGCACACATGCTCAATAAATACACAAGGATTGATTAACTGTATGTGTACCCTATGAATCCCCCTTAGAATAGAAACTTCTTGAGGGCAGGGGGTATTTCACTTTTGCCTTTGGTCCCCAGCTCCGGCCACAGTGATTGCAGCAGGAAGGGTGCTCAAGAAATAGAGGCTCATTGAATTGATTTGAATTCACTTGTTTTATAGATGTGGAAGGAGCCTGAAGCCCAGGAAAGGGAAGGGATTTACCCAGAACCAGGACGGAACTGGGAGAGATCTCAGGGCTTGAGGCATGAGTCAGACTCTCTAAGCCATCTTGCCCCTGAAGCCATGCCCCTGAGTCTTCTCCATCAGCCCCCAGGGACCTTCCCCTCACTCTTCCACTAAGCTCGGGTGTCCCTTCTGAAAGCTCCAGTGCTTAGAGCCAGCCCGGAGGCAAGATGTCCAGAGGAATGCTGGGAAGCAGCTTTTGGGATGCTCCCTGGTCCTCAGAAGCACCAGCCAGCCAGAGAGAGGTGAGATCCAGGAGGGCTCCCCATGGGCACTCTCCTCCACAGCTCCAGCCCCCTTGTGGGCCACTCCAGGTTCTCTTGGAGTCTAAAGGAGAACCGGAGCCCAAAGCTGGTCTGGAATGGCCGGAATAACAGGGCAACCATGGGTTTTAGTCCTGCTGCCACCCCATCTGGGCCACAACTTCCTCCTCTAGGCTTCTTTCTGTTCTCTTATCTGTATGGAAAATACCCCAATAATCCTCCTTTTTCCATTTCTTTTTTTCCTCTCTTTCCTTCCTTCCTTCCTTCCTTCTTTCCTTTCTTCCTTCCTTCATCTCTCTCTCCCCCTCTCTCTCTTTCTTTCTCTGTCTCTTTCTCTTCCTTCCTTCCTTTCTCTTTCTTTCTTTCTTTCTTTCTTTCTTTCTTTCTTTCTTTCTTTCTTTCTTTCTTTCTTTCTTTCTTTCTTTCTTTCTTTCTTTCTTTCTTTCTTTCTTCCTTTCTTTCTTTCTCTTTCTTTCTTTCTTTCTTTCTTTCTTTCTTTCTTTCTTTCTTTCTTTCTTTCTTTCTTTTCTTTCTTTCTTTCTTTTCTTTTCTTTCTTTCTTTCTTTCTTTCTCTTTCTTTCTTTCTCTTTCTTTCTTTCTTTCTTTCTTTCTTTCTTTCTTTCTTTCTTTCTTTCTTTCTTTCTTTTCTTTCTTTCTTTCTTTCTTTCTTTCTTTCTTTCTTTTCTTTCTTTCTTTCTTTCTTTCTTTCTTCCTTTCCTTCCTTCCTTCCTTCCTTCCTTCCTTCCTTCTCCTTCCTTCCCTTCCTTCCTTCCTTCCTTCCTTCCTTCCTTCCTTCCTTCCTTCCTTCCTTCCTTTCCTTTCTTTCTTTCTTTCTTTCTTTCTTTCTTTCTTTCTTTCTTGTTCTTTCTTTCTTTCTTTCTTTCTTTCTTTCTTTCTTTCTTTCTTTCTTTTCTTTCTTTCTTTCTTTCTCTTTCTTTCTTTTCTTTCTTTCTTCTTCTTTCTTTCTTTCTTTCTTCCTTTCTTTCTTCCTTCCCTTCCTTCCTTCCTTCCTTCCTTCCTTCCTTCCTTCCTTCCTTCCTTCCTTCCTTCCTTCCTTCCTTCCTTCCTTCCTTCCTTCCTATATTCCTTTCTTTCTTCTTTCTTTTCTCCTGTCCTTCTTCTCTCTGTCCCCTCCTCTCTGTCTCTCTCCCCTCCATTTAGAGATATAAATGTTCCCCAAGTACAGCCTTGGCTGCATCCCACACATTTTTGCACGATGTCTCATTGTTGTCGTTCTCTTTGATAAAGTTATTTGTTGTTTCTATGATTCATTCTTTGACCCATCCATTCTTTAGGATTCCGTTATTTAGTTTCCAACTAATTGTCAAATAAGTAGCTCATTGAATAGAGAACTGGGCCTGCAACTAGGAGAATCTGTGTTCAAATCCAGCCTCAGACATTTACCAGTTATGTGACCCTGGGGTCAATCCCTTAATCTCTGTTTACCTTAGTTGCCTTAATTGAAAACTGGGGATAAGGGAGAGGGTCTATGTGGCAAGATTGTTATAAGGATCAATGAGCTAATTTAAGTTCTTGGATTGACATTTGGGGGCTAAAAGTCAAGACAATGGAATAACAAGATTTGGTGAGATATGAAGTAGGGATAAGATCCTTCTTCTTCTCCTTCATTTTCTTTTCTATTTTCTTAGGCATTTGGAGTTAAGTGACTTGCCCTGGGTCACACAGGAAATGTTAAGTGTCTGAGGCCAGATTTGAACTCAGGTCCTCCTGACTTCAGGGCTGGTACACCAACTAGCTGTCCCTTGTCCAACTCTTCTTGACCAGTGGTTCTAACATTATTGATGATGAAAATATCTTGTAGAAAAGCCAACAAGTGTATTCTATTTTCTGGCTCTTTGTAGCCTGCCATCTAGTTCCATTTATGAATGCTCAGGATATGATGTGGCTCAGCTGAGATTCATCTCATGCCAAACAGGGTTTTTTTTTAAAGAGTTATTTTGATTTCTGCTGCTTTTTCACTATTTTATGTGGGCCACCCTCCTCTGTGGTGTTCTTAAAAATAGATTTTTATTGATATCTTTTGTTTTCACATCTACATTTTCTCTATATCCTCCTTTCCACCAGAGTCATCCATAACAAAGAATTTTATTTTTAAAAAAAAAATCAAATAAAGGGAGGGGAAAAGATCCGCAAATCTAATCCATGGGAGAAAATCTGACGTCACAGCCAATATTCCACATCAATGGCCCTTCACTTTCCCCAAAGGAGTTGGGGGGGGGTGTTTTTTCCTTTGGGTACACATTTGTTTTTTATGATTTTGCAACATTTATTTTCAGTTATTTCATGCTGATTATTTTTTTCCATTCCCACTGGTTTTTTTTGTATACTGTCTTCCCGATTTGGCTTGCTTTGGCTCTGTGTTATTTCCATATAGATCTTCCCATGCTTTTCTGCGCTCAAACGTCTTTGTCATTTTCTGTAGCACGGTGACATCCTAGTCCATTCACGTACCACCAGTGCTTTAGCCCAGATCCTAGTCGATGGGCAGCTTCTCTGTCTCCAGCTATTTGTTCAGCTTCATCTTCAAATATGTTTTCTACTTAACTCGAGGCCCAGAGAGGCTGAGGTGTTAATGGTCCAGTCACTGAGATGAAAATAGATTGGAATGGAAATGCCAGCAATTTTGCTCTATTTCCTACCTATTTGTAGTCTGCCAGCCAGTCCCATCTATGAATGCCTTTTAGATGATGTGGTTCAGCTGAGTCTCGTGTCAAGTGTTTTTTTTTTTGTTTGTTTTTTTTTTTTTTTTTTTTTTTTTTTTTTAAAGACTTGTTTTTGTAGGGCAGTAGTTGGCGCAGTGGATAGAGCACCAGGGCATGAAGTCAGACGACTTGAGTTCAAATCTGTGTCAGACACTTAACGCTTTCTAGCTGTTGTTTGTGACCCTGGACAAGTCACTTAACCCCAATTGTCTCAGAAAAAAGACTTGTTTTTGTTTTTATAGTGTTTAGCAAATGAGCGTGCATTCTAAACAGACATCTCCAACTATCATCTCTTTCTGCTTGGCAAGGAGATGGCGTGTTTACTGAAGGGGATTATAAGAGAGCTGGTGATAATCAAGGACAATGTTTGTTCTTTTTTCCACTTCCTGTTTTTGGGGACTTTATTTTTAATAGATAAGGGTGAAGTTGCCGCAATTCTATCTTTATCCTTCCTTCTAGCTGATATTGACACCAATATGGCTGCCCACATAATTCATTCTGATATGGCTTCCGCGTTAGAAGTAAGTAAAAGTGTAATCCATGATGTGATGATGTCTATGTCAGTCCTCTCAGACTTTCACTGATTCCCTAGTACCTGCAGGTCCAAACTCCCGAAGTCTAGAAATCAAGGCTGTTCTCAGTCTAGTCCGCTTTGCATTTGCTGCCCTGCCTGATTTTGATGCCATGGAACAAACCAGTTTAAGCTCATCTCTTCTAAACCCAGCTTTGCTGTTAACTCATTCTTAATTGATATCACCTCCCGGCCTTCTCTCTCATCTGATTGAGTGCTGGAGGAGATAGGTCCGAACTCCTCTCCATGGCCAGAAACTGGACTTTCAGCTCATTCCACTTTGTATCTACTCTATGGAACAAAATGCGCCCTGATGCCGAACACCGCCTGCCCCTTTTGTACCTTAGGTCCCCTTTTAGGCTCCTTGAGGACAGGGACTGTCTTTCTTTTAGTAATTTTATCCCCAGTACTTTATACAGCACATAGCAGATACTTAATAAAGGTTTGTTGGATTGGTCCAGCAGCATTAATTGGCTCCACCAAAATACAATATTATGTAAATGATTTACCCAATTAACCTAATTAATAAAAGTTACCTGATTCTTTTTTTTTTTTTTTTTTTTTTTTGAGGCTGGGGTTAAGTGACTTGCCCAGGGTCATTAGGAAGTGTTAAGTGTCTGAGACCACATTTGAACTCAGATCCTCCTGAATTCAAAGCCACCTAGCTGCCCCTAAAAGTTACCTGATTAACATTCTGTCCAACAGTTCCACAGAATCGGTGCTTATGTCCATTTCCTAAGCAATTGAACATAGCTTCAATTACGAGCCCCTCTCTGTCTTGTCTCTGCTGGACCTGGAGTTGACGGGCTGCTTTCTACTACAAGACTAAAACACGAAAGACAGAGGGCAGCTCTTCTGTCTGCTACCCTGGCTCAGGGTGCATGGATTAGTGAGCCTCCCTCTGACAAAGGCTGAGGAACATTATAGCCGAACCGTGCTAGGAGCTGATTGTTAAATGAATGGGCAGAGCTACAAATCAGGTCTTGATTTATTGTTTTGCTGATTGTCAAGATTTAAGAAAGTGATGGAGGAAATGCTAATGTAGATTAAAATTGAAAGTATGCCTTTTTTTTTAGCGAGACAGAGAGAGACACACAGAGACAGAGAGAGAGAGACAAAGAAAGAGACAGAAAGACAGAGACAGAGACAGAGAAACAGAGAGAGAAACAGAAAGACAGAGAGACACACAGAGAGAGACAGACAGAAAAAGACAGAGACACAGAGAAAGCCAATTGTTAAACATTTACTACTACATCCCTGATGTGAGTCATTACGCAGACAGGAAAGCAGCAGAAGCTATTAACTCCAGATCTGTGACCTTCTATTCTTTTGACCTTTCTCTGGTACCAACTCAAGGTCTTTAGTCCCAGACCAAGAAGTCAGAAATCCCTTTAAATCGGGTTACGTGCACGGTGTCTCCATCTCAATGTCTGAATCTCTGTGTCCCCCGAGTCCTTTGGTGCTCCCTCTTAGTGGATACAAACCTGGGAGAACTCCCTTCTCTGACCCTGAAAGGAAGGAGGTTTCCCGTCCCCATGTGGGCACTGAGGCCGCGTGTGGGGGCCTCCTTGGGCCCCAGCCCTGACCCAGAAGATGAGGACCCAGAGGATGAGGACCCAGGCTAAGCCAAACCGAGTCTCCTCTCTCTCAGCTTAAAGTCAGCCATCGAGATTCCTTGGCCGATGGTTGCCATGGACAATTTAAACCAGATGTTTGCAGCTGTCTGGCTCTCCATCCCGCCCCAGACTGGGCCGTGCCAGAAGCTCTTCCCAAGTGGACACATGGCTCCGTGCGGTTGGGGCTCTGGATTAAGATAAATCTGCTTTTTTTACAACCTGGGTCTAAGCAGGAGCTTGTGGGGATCTGGAGCCTGGGTGGTGGGGGGTGGAGAGCCGGACCTCCCTCCCCACCCTCAGCGAACATCCACTTCAAAGGTCCTGGTAGGGCAGCCTCCCAGCTGCCTGGACACTAACCTGCCTCGTGGTGTCCTCCTGTGGGCTTAGGGTTGGATGAAGGGGACCATCGTAGCTATTCCCAGCTCCTTCCTCCCTCTGAGGGGCCCACTGGGAGCAGGGTTCTAAGGGGAGGGCCGGGAGTCAACCAAAGGGACTGAGCTAAGCTGAGGAACTCAGCAGGGCCACAGACCAGTGAGCAGGGACTGGGAGTCAGTGACAGGAGGCTCTTGGGAGCTGGGGGAATTCAAGAGTGGGAATTTCAGGCGGAGGGGGATTCTGGGCCATGAGGGGGAATTAGCAGGTCTGGCTTAGCTCTAGTCCTATAAGGGTGATGGGGGTCTGGGAACTGAACTTGGGATGGCCCTGAAAGATCTCATTTGCTCATCTAATTTTACAGAAACCTGAGGTCAAGAGGTGGGAAGGGGCTGACCTAGGGGCTACAGATGGAGGCCTAGAAGGGGCCAAACCAGGAGGCTATAAAGGGACCCCAATCCAAAGCCCTCCTTATACAGATGAGGAGACCCTCACTAATGATGTGCTCAAGTCACACAAGGTCAAAGGCAGGAGCTTCCCATTTCAAAGTCTGAGCTATTTATATCATTGCAAAATCCCCCCCAAAAGTAAAACCTGAGTCAAATTCAGCATCATTTGAATTATTCTAGACTGCTAAGCACTTGTTGTATACTCCCTCTTGTCTTAGACCCCAGAGAGGGCGAATGATCCTAGCCTTCCACAAGCTTAGATTTAGTTATTATATTTATTGTATTATATTATATTTAGTTATTTAGGTAAGATTTATACACATGAAACCGTTGTTATTTAACCGTGTCCGACTCTTTATGATCCCATTTGGGATTTTTTTGGCAGAAATACTGGAGGGGTTTGCCATTCCCTTCTCCAGATCATTTTTACTGATGAGGAAACAGAGACAGACAGGGCAAAGTGACCCAACCAGGTTCAAATAGCTAGTATTTGAGACCACATTTAAACTCAGATTCTCCTCACACTAAGCCTGGCACTCTATCCACTGCACCAATTCAGCAGCAATAGAAAATGAAGACTAGACAGTGAGCGCTATGGGAGTTCGCTCCAAGGAGAAAAAGCTCACCCTAGGCTGGCGTATACTGGATTGAGCTGGATGGTGAGAACTGAGAAGAAGTGAAGAGTGTTCCAGGCTTTGAATGTGCAAGAGTGTAGAGGTGGGAAAGAACCTGGTGGGTATCAGGTAAGAGAAACCTGGCCTGGCTGCAGTTGAAAGTAGAAGAAAGACATGTTTATCCCCCCTTTTTGATCTGATTTCTCTTGTGCCGCATGACAAATATGGAAATATATTTAGAAGAATTAGACATATTTTACCTATATCAGATTGTTTGTTGTCTTGGGGAGAGAAGGAGAAAAATTTGAAACACAAGGTTTTGCAAAGATGAATATTGAAAACTATCTTTGAACATATTTGGAAAAATTAAAAACTAGTAAAAAACATTTTTTTTTTTTAAAGCAGAACACCTGTCAGATTGGCTAAGATGGCTGGAAAAGATAATGACAAATGTTGGAGGGGAACTGGAACACTGATGCATTGTTGGTGGAATTGTGAACAGATCCAACCATTCTGGAGAGCAATTTGGAGCTTTGCTCAAAAAGTCATCAGACTATACACACCCTTTGTTTCTCCTGGGCTTATATCCCAAAGAGATCTTAAAGGAGGGAAAAATGTTTGTGGCAGCCCTTTTTATAGTGGCAAGAAAGTGGAAACTGAGTGGATGGATGCCCATTAATTGGAGGAGAATGGCTGAATAAATTGTGGTATATGAATATTATGAATATTATTGTTCTGTAAGAAAGGACCAGCAGGATGATTTCAGAAAGGCCTAGAGAGACTTACATGAACTGATGCTGAGTGAAATGAGCAGGACCAGGAGATCATTGTACACAGTAACAAAAAGACTATACGATGATCAATTCTGATGGACGTGGCTCTCTTCAACAATGAGATGATTTTGGCCTGTTCCAATGATCTTGTGATAGAGAGAGCCATCCACACCCAGAGAGAGGACTGTGGGACCTGAGTGTGGATCACAACATAGAATTTTCACTCTTTTTGTTGTTTGCTTGAATTTTATTTTCTTTCTCATTTTTCCCTTTTTGATTTGATTTTTCTTGTGCAGCAAGAGGATTGTATAAATATGTATACATATATTGGATTTAACAAATATTTTACTATGTTTAACATATATTGGACTACTTGCTATCTAGGGGAAGGGGTGGGGGGAAGGAGGGGAAATTGGAACACAAGGATTTGCAAGGGTCAGTGTTGAAAAGTTATCCTTGCATATGTTTTGAAAATAAAAATTCAATAAAAAAATTAAAAACCCCCAAAAAGTAGGAGAAAGAAAGAAGGTAATAAGTAAGACCAGGCCAGGTTGTGGAGAAACTTGGCCTCAAATAATAGTTCTGCTACTTATTATTTCTGATCTTGAGGCAAGTCAGTTAATATTTTTAAGACTCGGTTTCTTTCTCTGTAAAAGGAGACTAGATGTCCTTATGATCGAAGGGAAGGGTTGGCATTTGAACCCAAGATGGGACCAGTTTTACCCGTAGTCTGTAAGCATTTCTTCCATGTCCATGTCCCCCCGTTCCAGCCTGCTTCAGAAGAATCGTGAGCCAGAGCTGAGCTCCCCTCACTTCTGCTTGGGATAAACAGACAGAAATTTGATTTACAAGAGTTACAGTCAGGAGACAGGCTTGAGGATCAGCATAGTCCAAAGAAAAAGCTCCTGAGGTCCCACTGAGCACGCAAATAGAGCTTCTCCACTCCCCTCTCAAGGAAAATTGGCTCTGGGATGGATCTAGTCCTTGACCACAGTTAAATAAAAAGTTTTTAAGAGCTAGAAGCCAGGGGACAGTGAGAATGAGCAGACCTTCAGCAGAACCTGGAGTGAGCCCATGATATCCCATGCTGCTCTCTGAGAGAATCCAGTCTGAATCAGGCGTTAGCAATCTGGGGGCCTTCTGGGACTCTGGGAACTTGGATGGGCTAAATTATACATTATATTATACATTGAATTATATTATACATTATATTATATATTATTTATTGAGTATTATTATATATTATTGAATATTATTATTGGTTTCCTTTGTAATCACAATAATAACAATAAGCATGTATTTATTGTGGATAATTATTATTATGAATGTACAATAATTATTATATTATTTAAGTGTATATTATTACATTATCATTATAAATATATATATAGTTATTATAAATGTAAAGTATTAATTATATTATTATAAATGTGTAATCATTATATCATTATAAATATATACTCTTATAATAAATATAGATTATAAAAGTGTAATAATATTATTATTATAAATGTATAATAATTGTACATTATATTATTTATTATCTATATATTATATACATTATAAATGTATAATAATTGTTAGATTATTATTTATTATGCCTACTATATGCTAGTTACTCTACTAAGCATTTTATGAGTATTATCTCATTTGATTCTTATAACAATCCTGGGAGGTAGGTGCTACTATTATCCATATTTTATAGTTGAGGAAACTGAGGCAGATAGAGATTAAGTAAGTTGCACAGAATCATATAACTAGTTGTGTCTGAGACTGAGAGCTCTATCTGCTTTACCACACATTTAATTTTATGCATTAAAAATATGATTCTGAGAAGAGGTTCATAAACTGCCAAACTGACTACCCAAGGGATCTGTGATATCAAAAAAAAAAAAAAAAAAAAAAAAAAGACAAGAAAGTTTGGCTTAGAGGAAAAGCTTTCTCCAGAGTTAGACTTTTTCTAGCTAACTTTTTCTCTGGTTACAGTTTTGGAAAAGAAAGAGCTTGGTGTCCAGGAGAAAAAGATATGAAATTGGGGAGATGGTCTTAAGTAAAAATGTAGTTTTAAAAAAGGGAAGAGGGGCAGCTAGATGGCACAGCGGATAGAGCAACTGGCTGTGGAATCAGGAGGATCTGAGTTCAAATGTGGTCTCAGCTACTTAAGACTTATTAGCTGTGTGACCCTGATCAAGTCACTTAACCCCAAGTGCCTCGAAAAAAAACAACAACAAAACAAAACAAAACAAAAGAATTAAAAAAGGGAAGACAATGAGTAGCAAACATTTGTTAAGTGCCTATAATCTTCCAGGCACTGTGTTAAGTGCTGAACAGCTTTGGGGTAAATGGGCAAAGAGGGAATAAAATATTGGTGCAAAAATTGTTGTAATGTTGGTAAAAATATTGGTAAAATTTTTTTATTTTGATAAATTTTGGTTTAAAAAATGTTGGTAAAAATAAAGGAAGAAGGCCTGGGGAGAAATGGTGGAAAGAAGAACTAAGTGATAATAGAAATTAAAACTAGATGAAGCTATTTATTCCATCCCCTAATTTTACAGATGGAGAAACTGAGACCCAGAAAGTGAAGAAATGCGTCCAAAATTAATGTAGTTAATACACAGCAATGCTGGGATTCCAACCCAAGTTCTTGAGACTTCAAATTCAATGTTCTTTCTACTTTCTCAGTATAATGAGAGGCAGTAGGACTTATTATAAATGGAAGGAGAGTGAGGAAAGGTCTTGGTATAAATGGGAAAGGAAAAGGCCTAAATGTATATGGATGGAGGAAGGGAGGGCCTTCGTGTACAGAGTGAGCACGAGTTAAGATGTGTTTGAGGATTGATGTCTTGGGACACAGTCGGACTCTCCCAAAGTACCTCTTGGGGATTCCATCACACTATTTCATAATACTGACCTATAATCACATGCTAATTAGCCCTTCCCTAGGCAGGATGGGACAAAATAGGCAGCTACATGTTTCCCTTCTCCACTTCTAGCTTTGATTGATTAAAATTCCACCATTAGAGATTCATTCTTTTGGCTAAAGATCTTCTAAAATAATATAAGTCATTAGATTTTCTGGGGGCAACTATTATTCGAGCTGGATGAGATGATCATTGAAAAGTTTATAATAATGTCCTTCTGGAAATATGATTTTTCCTGACAAGTGAGGGACGTCATTTCATACTCATTTCAGAGATTATGATTTCCTCATCATGGGTATTCCACCATTGAAGAGCTTTCCACCTTTGTTAGATGGTTCCTTGTTGGGGGAGGTAGGAGAGGACGGCTTGATTGGCCTAGAGTCCAGTGAAGATACAGCTGTGGTTTTTTTTTTTCTTATTTATTTTTCTTTATTATTTATTGAGTATTATTATATTATATTATGCTACATTGCGTTACATTGTGTTACATTATATTACATTGTGTTACATTATATTACATTACATTATGTTACATTACATTACATTATATTATATTATATATTATTTATTGAGTATTATTATATTATGTTATATTGCGTTACATTGTATTACATTGTGTTACATTGTGTTACATTGTGTTACATTATATTATGTTACATTAATTACATTATATATTATTTATTGAGTATTATTATATATTATTTATTATTATAATATTATATTATGTTTTGTTGTGTTACATTGTATTACATTATGTTACATTGTGTTACATTATGTTACATTGCGTTACATTGTGTTACATTAAATTATGTTACATTATATTATATTATATTATATATTATTTATTGAGTATTATTATATATTATAGTATATATTGTATTATACTGATGGGGGCTTGAGTCACTGGCGATAGAGAAATGCATTCTAGAACCCTGAGAGGGGCTATAAAGCAGAACGTATTTGTCACGTGTGGAGCAGCCCCATAAGTGACCACTTCATCTTGGCCTGAAGACCACCATTGACTATGGGTTGGCTTGAATGATTGGGAAGTTGCCTTCCTGACCCTAAAGGACCGAATCTTTTCATCTGGGTTTTTCTCCAGTGACTCGGGCCAGGAGGAGCTAAGGGAAGCTGGCAAAGGGGGACGTCGCTCTTTTCCAAAGCCGTGGATTCCAGAGGGTACTGGTGCGACGAGCTGCCGAAACGTGGCATTTCTGGGGCCGTGCTGCCATGTTTACATTCCGTGCTTGCTTAGGGAGATTTTTCCATCAGCCCGAATGAGACAAGTTCTCCTCTGCCTTCATCCCAGTGAATATAAATGTTTACAAATGGACCAGCATCTGGAGGGGCTGGTGACCACAAGAATGGGGAGGATCCGAGGATTGCTCCCTGCCTGCTTTCTCGGAGGCAAAACCGGAGCAGGCCTTGGAAAATGGGTTGCAGAACCTCTGGGGAGGTGGAGGGGAGAAGGCTATCAGAACCACAGCCATTGTCCCTTGGCACACAGTAGGTGCTTAATACATGTTGATTGGATGATTTCCCATCCCTCCCTCTGAGCAATAGCAAGTAATAAATGAGTTGTTTCCCTCATTTACACTAAAGCTTTTTCTGTCCTCTCCTTTACACTTGGGGGAACAGCAAACGCTGGAAAAGCTGAGTTCACATCATGCTTCTGATATTTACCAGCTGTGTGATAGACTTCCATGTGCCTCATTTTCTTCAGCTGTTAGAATGAGGGATGTAGACTCAATGTCCTGGAAAGGTCCCTTCCGGCTCTAAATCTAGCATTTTATGATTCTCTGAGATCCTTGGAGAATGTATCAATTAGGAAATGTTCATTAAATGCCTACTATGTGCCAGGTACTGGGTGGGTGAGGGGTATGCAAAGACAAAATATAATGATCCTGCCCTCATGTACACGTGATAGGTACATGTAAAAATAAATTTAAAAATATACAGGATAATTTTAAAAGGAGAGATTCTAGCAGGGGAATTCTGGGATTTTGGGAGAATCCAAAAAGGTCCCAAGAAGGATGTGATTGATGATTGAACTGAAGTGGTATTCTTTTCCAACAATTTTCCCCATGAACCAAGAGATTTTCCCTTTATACTTACTCCAAGGGTTATGATTTTCTCAGTACAAACTTTTTTTATTTTTTTTTATTTTTAAGGTGATTTTTTAAAATTAATTTTATAATTATAACATTTTTGACAGTACATATGCATAGGTAATTTCTTACAACATTATCCCTTGTACTCCCTTCTGTTCCGAATTTTCTCCTCCTTTCCTCCACCCCCTCCCCTAGATGGCAGGCATTCCCATACATATTAAATATGTTATAGTATATCCTAGATATAATATATATGTGCAGAACCGAATTTTGTTGTTGTTGTTGCAGCAAAGGAAGAATTGGATCTGGAAGGTAAAAATAACCTGGGAAGAAAAACCAAAAATGCAAATAGTTTACACTCATTTCCCAGTGTTCCTTCTCTGGGTGTAGCTGATTCTGTCCATCATTGATCAATTGGAATTGGATTAGCTCTTCTCTATGTTGAAGATATCCACTTCCATCAGAATACATCCTCATATAGTATTGTTGTTAAAGTGTATAATGATCTCCTATTCGGCTCACTTCACTCAGCATCAGTTGATGTAAGTCTCTCCAAGCCTCTCTGTATTCTTCCAGTTGGTCATTTCTTACAGAACAATAATATTCCATAACCTTCATATACCATAATTTACCCAACCATTCTCCAACTGATGGACATCCATTCATTTTCCAGTTTCTAGCCACTATGAAAAGGGCTGCCACAAACATTTTGGCACATACAGGTCCCTTTCCCTTCTTTAGTATTTCCTTGAGATATAAGCCCAGTAGTAGCACTGCTGGATTAAAGGGTATGCACAGTTTGATAACTTTTTGGGCATAATTCCAGATTGCTCTCCAGAAGGTTTGGATTCTTTCACAACTCCACCAACAATGTATCAGTGTCCCAGTTTTCCCACATCCCCTCCAACATTCATCATTATTTGTTCCTGTCATCTTAGCCAATCTGACAGGTGTGTAGTGGCATCTCAGAGTTGTCTTAATTTGCATTTCTCTGATCAATAGTGATTTGGAACACTTTCATATGAGTGAAAATAGTTTCGATTTCATCATCTGAAAATTGTCTGTTCATATCCTTTGGAGACTGGGCAAACTTTTTTTATTAAAGCTTTTTATTTTTCAAACCATATATGTGGACAATTCTTCAACATTAGCCCTTGCAAAACCCTGTGCTCCAATTTCCCCTCCCTTCCCCCACACCCTCCCCTAGATGGCAAATACTCCAATATATGTTAAACATGGTAGAAATATATGTTAAATCCAATATATGAATACATATTTATACAATTATCAGCTCAAACCAGTAAAAAAAAAAGAGAGAGAGAGAGAGAAGCAAAATAAAATGCAAGAAAACAACAACAAAAAAGTAAAATTGATTGCAAACTTTCTACCCTTAGTAGAGGTCATTTGTAAGAGAGGTAGTAGAGGGACTGATTGGACTAGAGACATTCATCTGGCAAGTTGGTCAACGATAATTTATTAAGGGGAGGAGAAGGGAATAAGCATTTCTTAAATGCCTACCATGTACTAAACATGAAAAATATTGTCTCATTTGATCCTCACACAATCCCACAATGTGGGTTTTGATATTATCTCCATTTTACAGTTGAAGAACTGAGGCAAATGAAAGTTAAGGGCTAGAATTGTAGTAAATCATGTTTAGTATATATTGGATCTTAGGGAAGAGGAAAGAAAATTGGAACACAAGATTTTGCAAGGACTAATGTTGAAGAATTGTCCATGCAGATATTTGGAAAATAAAAAAAAAAAACTTTAATAATAAAAAAAAAGAAAAAATAGAATTGTAGTAAATATCTGAAGCTCCATTTGAACTTGTCTTCCTGATTCCAGGCCCACTTTTCCATCCATCATACCACCATGTTGCTCTCATTAAATTTCTATTAAGCACCTACTGTGTGTTAGGCGCTGGGCTAAGCAGTGGGGCCACAAAGGGAAAAGACAACCCCTATTCTTAAGGAGCTCAGCACCTTGCCAGGCTGGAGAGCCTTCCCAATCTTACTGTTCCTGCCCAAAGTCACACAGTTAATCAGTAGCAACATGAATCGAACCCAGGTCCCTTCTTTTTACTACCTCCTGTTGCCTTTCTTAGTGTGAATGAGAGGAAAAAGGCCGTCATATACCTAGAAGGAACGACTGGCTGATTAGCTGTACAGAAACAAGTTGAAAGAAAAAAACAAACCAATATTCTCTAAAAGGAAACCATTAGATGATGTGATTTTCTCATTAACCGACTGTTCTCTTCATCTGTTTCCTTTGTATCAGTTCATATAAATCTTTCCAGGTTTTTCTGAAATTCTCCCTCTAGTCATTTCTTTTTCTTTTTCTTTTTGCTCGCCCTGAGACAATTGAGGTTAAGTGACTTGCCCAGGGTCACACAGGTAGGAAGTGGTAAATGCCTGAGGCCAGATTTGAACTCAGGTCCTCTTGACTTCAATTCTAGTAATTTCTTACAGCCCAATGTATTCAGCAGGTGTTGAGGAAGATGTGAGGGAGTTTTAGTAGACTCTAAACTCCGTCAATACAAATCAACAAATCATGTCAGCCAGGAAAGTGAAAAGGATTTTGGCTCTAGTAAGGGAGAGAGAATATCTAGAATCAGGAAAATATTGGTCTAACTATATTCGCCTCCAGTCTGTCCACATGTCCTTTTCTAGAACAACTTTTCCCATTTATACTTTTTTTTTTAAGGTTTTCCCTTTATCCTTACTCCAAGATGTCTGTCCACATCTGTGCTAATATTGGACATTTGAGGAAGGACCTTGATAAACTTCTGCATTTTCACAAGAAGGCAACCAGGATGATGAAGAGACTAAAGACCTGTGACAGGGCATTGAATGAAGGGTTAGGGACGTGTGGCAAGGAAGGCAATAATGGACTTTCTAAGTCCTTGAAGGGATGTCCTGAGGAAGAAAGTCAGCTTCTATTTGAATCCTGGCAGGTAGATTGGGAAATGGATGGCATGTCCAAGTAGGTTGTTAGCATCTTGGGTTGTTCCAAAATGGCGTCGGTGCTTTGGGAGCTGGGGAGTTCCCAGCACTGGAAGACTCCAAGTGGAGGACGGCCGGAAAGCCATTGGAAAAAATGTCATGGAGGCCTCCAAGGGACCTTCGAACTCTGAGAATCGGAGACTCGCCCATGGCAAGACGAAGGCCAACCCTCCAGGGTTGGAGGAAGAACCGGGATTCAGGTTTAGGGCTTCCGGCTCCACACTCAAGGACATTCTGTGTCTCATGAAACTTTCTCTCCTAGCCCGGCTGGACAGGGCGGCGATTTCTTCCCTCCCTGGACCAAGCCTCTTGGTCCACATGAAAGCCCCAAGGCTGGATAATTAGAACTCTTCTTCCCCAGAGCAGGCTAAATTTGGAGGCTCGTTCCCCAGCCTGGCTGGTATAATTAAGGCCTGGCTTGGGCTCCTTGGACACATCAGAGGCATTCCAAAGGGCCCCAGAGGAGGCTGGGGGAGGGCAGCAAGCCGCTGTTTCATTCCCAGAACCATCTCTTTCTCCACTGGGAAGCCGAGCCCAAGCACAGGCCCGAGTGTGGGCATCCAGATCCCTCCTCTGTTCCCTGATGCAAAAGATTTTCCAGGATTAGCTGGTCTCGTTAGCCTGGCCCTCCTTGGCCGACACTGTGAGCCCAAGCCAGTCTGGAGAGGGGAGAGCTATTGTATCATCCAACTCATTTTTAGATAACCAAAAGCCTAAAGCATATTATCCTTGTGAGCCTCATGCTAACTCAGGGACAAAGGTCCTCTGGGAATTTTAACTACAGCTACAGGTCCAGGGTCTGACGCATAGTAGGTTCTTAATAAATGCTTGTTGACTGACTATTAACTAACAGTTTGGGCAGGTTTGTGGTAGTTCAGTTATTTTTCAGCATCTCCCTGCAATCCCATTTGGGATTTTCTTAGCAGAGATACCAGAGTGATTTGTCATTTACTTCTCCAGCTCATTTGACAAGTAGAGAAACCGAGGCAAACAGGGTTAAAAGTGATTTGTCCAGGGTCACACAACTAGTAAGTGTTTGAGGCTGAATTTGAACTTGTGAAAATGTGTCTTTCTGACTCCAGACTAGAAACAAGAGTAGTTAGCATTTCTATCATGTGCAGATTTAGAGCAATATTAAATATGAGAGGTCATCCGAGTCTTTCCCCACTCTGCAGATAGGGAAACAGTCCAAAGGGGATTGTGATTTATCCATCATCACAGAGGGAGTAAGGAACAGAGGGAGGCCTTTCTGCCTCCAAGATCCTCTCTCATTCTCTCTCTCTCTCTGTCTCTCTCTCTCTCTCTCTCTCTCTCTCTTTCTCTCTCTCTCTCTCTGTCTCTGTCTCTCTCTGTCTCTCTGTCTCTGTCTCTGTCTCTCTCTCTCTCTCTCCTTTCTCTCTCTCTCTGTGTCTCTGTCTCTGTCTCTTTCTTTTTCTCCCTCAATTTCCCTCTGTCTATCTCTCTCTCTGTCTCTCTGTGTCTTTCTGTGTCTGTGTCTCTGTCTCTATGTCTCTCTGTGTCTCTGTCTCTGTCTCTCTGTCTCTCTATCTCTCTGTGTCTTTCTGTGTCTGTCTGTGTCTCTGTCTGTCTGTCTGTGTCTCTGTCTCTCTCTGTCTCTTTCTCTCTATCTCTGTCTCTATCTATCTCCGTCTCTGTCTCTCTGTCTCTCTCTGTCTGTCTCTCTCTCTCTGCCTCTTATTCCCATTTTATAACCATGAAAATTCAGTTTGGAGAGGGGGTGACTTGCCTCGGATCAGACGGATATTAAGTCCCCGGTGACACAGTCTGCCCACTCAGATTTCTTTCCACTTTTAAGCAGTGTAGCCCAGTGGAAAGAGCATCTTCTGGATTTGGGCTCCAAAGGACAGGATATCAAAACCCACTTTTGTCTCTTCTTGCCTGTGTGATCTTGGGCAAATAATTGAAACTCTCTGAGCCTTGACCTGCGTATGAGGAGATTGGATTGTATGGCTTTGAGCTCCCTTTCAGCTCTAGATCTGCCATCTTATAATCTCCTCTCTCTGACTCCCACATACCTTCAGTTTCCTCCTCTTGGTCCCAGATTTTCATACCCACACTTCCCCCATTTAAATAAATAGCTCTATAAATTAATATGCAATATTCATATGCATAAATTAAATGCATAACCACATACGTCAATGTATAATATATAATTAATACAGATTAATATAGATTATTTATAGGCATAAATTTAGATATTTCAATATAATATGAAGTAATCTATAACACAATTAGTATAGATTAATTTATTTGCATGCATGAAATTAATGTTTAAATATGTTGTATAATTAATGTTAATTAATATCTAATATAATGCAGAAATTTAAATAAATAATCACAGGATCACAAAAGTTGGAGATGGGAAGGGCCTTAGTGGTCACAGAGTTCAAAACACTCATGTTGTCGATAAGAAAGAGCTCGCTTCCTGAAAACTTGAGGAACGACAGGAGTGGAAAAGCCAGAATTTGAAACCAGGAGCCTGACGGTGAAAAGCGTTCTTTCCCCCACGCCACGCTCCCTTTCACGCAGGGACGGAGTGCTTCCATAATTGTACGTATGGCACTTGGAAGCAGGAAAGTATGGGTCTACATGCAACTGGGCACACGTGTACGTGCATGTCTATGTGTAATGTGGCCCCACATGTCTGGCCCAAGAGAATAGAGGCGACCAATTTGGGTGTCCCTCACCCTTGTGGCGATCCCCCTCCCCCAACCCTGGACTCCTGCTAAGATCTCCCTAGCCCAATTTATGGTGACCCTTTCCCTCTGACCCTGGACTCCCTGCTAAGACCTCTCTCTCTAATGTGGCCAGACAGCAGGTGGCCTGGCAGGGGCTGGGCCCCCTGGCCTCCCATGTGTTTGCCTCTTTTAGACACGGGATCAGTCTGGAGACGCCAGGAGGGGCTCGGAGGAAGGGTTGGGGGGGGGCAGCAGCTGTGGAGTCATGGAGAGATACTGGGAAGGAACTGAGCAGGTGATGCTGACCTGGTCTGTATAGAGACATAACACACACACACAGAGACAGACACGCAGACAGACAGGCAGACACACAGATGCATGCTCAGGGCCCTGAGCTCCCCGAGGTAGCGAGCTGACGGCAGCCGGGGCCAGCTGGCCAATGCCTGGAGCTTCTGCAGCCCTGGGTCCTGCAAAGAGACAGAAAAGTGTCTGGAAATCCAGAGCAGGAGGGGCCTTGGAACAGAGGGTGTTAGGTCAGGGAGGGATCTTAGAGCAGAGAATGTCAGGGTTGGGAAGGACCAGAACAGGGATGTCAGATCTAGAACATTAGAACAAAGAATGTTAGATCTAGAGCCCATAAGGTCAGGGTTGGGAGGGACCCAGAACAGGGGATGTCTGATCTAGAACATTGGAACAAAGAATGTTAGATCTAGAGCACATAAGGTCAGGATTGGGAGGACCCAGAACAGGGGATGTCTGATTTGGGAGAGGCATTAGAACAGGGGATCCCAGCTGAGAGGGGCTTTAATATTAGAGCTGGGAGGAACCTTAGAATGGGGAATGTCAGATCCAGAAGAGATTCTACAACACAGAATGTCAGAGCTCAGAGGGCATCTGGTCACTTATCAGAGGAGAAAACTGAGGGTCAGAGTGAGAAAGTGGTTTGCTCAAGGACCCACAGTCCATCCAGGTCCCTGGGTTCCTTGCTTCTTTTTTTTTTCTACTTGTACCTTTCCCATTCCCCCCTTTGAGCCCCCTCCTTCCACATGTTTAATTTTCTTTCCTTAACAAAGTCTGCCTTCTCATCAGACCGTACTGGCAGGTAGCCCAGCTCCCATTAGAGGTATGTATGCAAACTGATGACTGTTCTCATGATGTTCTCTCTCCTTGACTCCCTTCAGAACCTAGTTATCTTCCAAGGTTCCTCTAAGAGGCCACCTCCTTAAGGAAGCCTTCCCTGATTGCTTCTTTTCTTCCCTCACCCTATTAGTAACATTTTCTCCCTCCTTTCTGTTCCTTACCCTGTACTTGTTTGTAAATTATTGTGTCTCCCCCACTCCCACCTCCCTACCCCTTAGTGGGATATGAGAAATTAAAAGGCAGGGATTCCTTCGTTTTTGTCTTGTATCTTCAGTTCCTCCAGGTCCAACACATAGTAGGTGCTTAATAACTGTTTGTTACATTGCATTGAACTGTGGCCAAGTGACTAACCCTCTGGGTTCACAGGTCATTTCTCTTATAAATTATGGATTGGATTCATATCAGAAGTTCTTCACTTTCTAGGTGTTGTGGGTCCCTTTGACAGTCTGGGCAAGTTCCTAGACCCCTTCTCAAAAAAAGCTTGTTTTTAAAAAACTCATAAGTTATAGAAACACTAAAGTTCCATTAAATTTTAGTCAAAATAAAGATCTATTTTTCCTCTATTCAAATTCCCAGACCCAGTGAAATCTATGTAGGGACCACTGAATCAGATGTTGTTTATGATCTACTCTAGTCCTGAAATTCTCCATTCTGGATCCCCTGGCTTGACATCCCCTGTCCTAAGCCCCATTCCCAGCCCTGACACCCCCTGTTCTAAACCCCCTCCCAGTCCTGACACCCGCTGTTCTAAGCCCCCTCCCAGCCTTGACATCCCCTGTTATATACTCCCTTCCACCTCTGACATCCCCTGTTCTAAGCTCCCTCCCAGCCCTGACATCCCCTGTTCTAAGGCCCTCCCAGCCCTGACATCCCCTGTTCTAAGCTCCCTCCCAGCCCTGACATCCCCTGTTCTAAGCTCCCTCCCAGCCCTGACATCCCCTGTTCTAAGGCCCCTCCCAGCAGTCTGTTTTTTCAGCTCTCCTTTCCCTTCTCCAATATTCCCTCTCTAAGGTGCTCTCTCTCTTTGGACACTCCATATTCTGTGTTGTGTCTCTCCCCCAAGCCCACCCTGATCATGAGCCACCCTCAGGCTTGCCCCAGGCCCCCAGAGCAGTGGGAGGCCCTGGGCCTGCCCTGTGGCACAGGGCAGGGCAGGGTGGGAGGCAGCTGGGTTCCAACTGTGTAATTTCAGGGGGCTGGAGGATGGAGCCGAGCCGTTCCCCTAGCGGTCTCTCAGAGACCCAGCCCCTTTCCCACCATGTAATTTGCCAGCCCTCAGCCCTGCCCTGGGGAGCAGCCCTGCTGCTGAGAGACAAGAGACGGGCTGCAAGCCTCCATTCCCTGTGTCTGACGGCCCGCCGAAGCTCCCCACCCATGGGCTTCTCTCCAAGTCCCTCCATCCTCCAGGCTCTGAGGGAAACGAACCGGGGCCAGAGAGAGACCCAGAACCTAAGGCTCTCAGAGCAGAAAGAGACTCTGAGGATCCTTAGGGAGCACTCCTCTGGCAATCAGAACCCCTGATGACATCCCCATGGCCCTCAGGCCTCCACGAAGGAAAGCCTTGGCCTCCCAGTGCAGCTCATTCCATTTTTTTTTGGGGGGGGTGCAATTCTAATCCCTGGGAAGATTTTCTCAGCGTGCCTCAGTTAACTATAGGCTACCTCTTCCCATTGCTACTGGTTCTGTTGTCTGGGACCAAAGAGAACGAAGCTAATCCCTCTTTCCTACTTCAGCCCTTTCAATATTTTAAAACAGAAATCCCATCTTTCCCATCTTGGTCCTCCCCTCCCTCCTCCATAAGATCCTTCACTGCTGGTCCACAGCCTCAGAATGTGCCCTGTTTCTTTCGTTCTTTCCCTAATCTGTGATACCAAGAGCAGCTGCAGGTGCTGATGGGATCCATTCTGTCTCCCCTGGCCTTGGAGTGCATGACCTTGGAAATTTAACTTAGGAGTAAATCGCTTTTTTTTAGCTTCCACATCACAGGGTGCACTCCCAGATCTGTTGGTAATCTATCAATGCTTTTCCATCTTGGACTGGAAAAATTGACTATTTAAACCCAAGCCTGTGACTTTACATTGAGACGCCCCTTTTTAAGGATGGCCCAAGCAGGGTTTATCACAGCATTTGTGAAGCCGGATTCCATCTTCGCTGGGGACGATAAAGCTGGAGGAGTCCTTAGGATTCATGGGCTGTCAGAGCTAGAAGCGACCCTAGAGATCATCTAGAACAACTTTCTTATTTTATAGAATAGCTGAGGCTCCTGGGATAAAATACCTTGCCAGTCTAGAACACAACTCTTTTGCATCCAGGCCCTGGGTTCTTTCTTTTTAGGAGCAGCTAGGTAGCTCAGTGGGTAGAGCGCTGGGTCTGGTGTCAGGAAGACCTGAACTGAAATCTAGTCTTCGATATTTACTAGTTGTGTGACCCTGGATAAGTCACTTCACCTTGTCTGCCTCACTTTCCCCATCTGTACAAGGAAATGGCCAGCCGCTCCAGCATCTCTGCCAAGAACATCTCAAATGGTGCTAAGGAAGAGTCTAAAATAACTGAACTGTATATAGGGTCCTCTTTAGGCTGACCGTCACTGCCAACAGCATTATGAAGAAATTCTCAGACACGGGGGTCAGCTCTCAGTGTGTTCCTTTTCTCTCTATTAAAACCAGTCCACTCCCCATAACCACCCTCAGGGGCTCAGAAGTCAGGGACTCTTGGAGCAGAATGACATTGGGCAAGTCATTTCACTTTTTTATGAGTCGATTTCCTCATCTATAAATTGGGGGTAATGATTCGGATACTTCTTGCCTCGCGGGCTTTGTGAGAAGCCTGTTTCATAGATCTTGAAGGCATGGTATTATGGGTATGACATCATTATTTGCTGTTGTTATCGTTTTTGGAAAGGCTTGGACAAGCCTGAGGGCTGAGGTCCATCTTGAATCAAGTCCCATCAACAAGCATTAGTGAAGGCCCTACTGTATACTGAGCATTGGTGATGCAAAGGAAGGAGCTCATGGAGGTCACTGTCCAAAGGGGGAGAAAGTGGGCAAACTGCTAGACAAAAGCAATGATGTACAGGACAAATGGGAGGAATTTGACAGAGGGAAGGCTCTAGAATCAAGGAGAGCCAGGAAAGGCTTCCAGGGGAAGGGGGGGCTTTAGGTGGAATCGGTAGGAAATCAAGATAGCTGTAGGAAGAGGTGAGGAGGAGGAGGAGGAGGAGGGTTCTCCGCAAGGGGCGCGTGCCCAGAATCCACAGATGGAGGGTCTTGTTGAAGGGACAGAAAGGATGTGTGGGCACTGTGGGATGGAGGAAGGCGTAGGGAGACTGGAAGCAGGGAGAGACCAAGGGAGGAGGGACTTAAGGGACAGAGAGAGGTTTCTATTCGGTCCTAAAGGCTGCAGGGACCCTTGGAGGTGACACGGTGGGACCTTTAGGAAAATCACTTTGGAGCTGTGGAGAATGAAGTGGAGTGGGGGGAGCTTCTAAGAGCCCCAGCAGCAGTCCCTGCCATCTCCAGGTACGGGCTGGACAAAGCTCAGGTGGTAAAGGGGAGTCTGGGGCAGATATTGGCTGGACTGAATTGCTTCTGAATCCCATTTTAACTCTGACATCCCATTCTAAGACTTTTTCCAGTTCTGACATCCCCTGTTCTAAGCTCCCTCCCAGCCCTGACATCCCCTGTTCTAAGCCCCTCCCAGCTCTGACATCCCCTGTTCTAAGGCCCCTCCCAGTTCTGACATCCCCTGTTCTAAGCCCCTCCCAGCTCTGACATCCCCTCTTCTAAGCTCCCTCCCAGTTCTGACATCCCCTGTTCTAAGACTTTTTCCAGCTCTGGCATCCCCTACTCTAAGGCTCCCTCTATTTTCTGCATTCTAAGTCAGATTTCTTTAGGAGATGATGTTCTATGGTCCACAGTTGAGGAACTCCCTTCTCCTCCTCTCTTCCTCTATAGTTTTGTGGTTACCTCTTGGACCATCCTGCAGCAGATACCCCGAACCCTGAGACAATGGTTGGGAATGATGGGTTCCCCAATGGGTCTCTCATTTCCTGGCTCGAAAGGAAGCAAGGGAAGGCTTGGGAGCAGTGGAGGCTTGTTTGCCGGGATGTCTCCCTGATGAGGCTGCCTGAGGGGTCCCCCAGGGGTATCTGGATGCCTTCCCTTCCTGCACCCATAGCTCCTCTCTCTCTCTCTCTCTCTCTCTCTCTCTCTCTCTCTCTCTCTCTCTCTCTCTCTCTCTCTCTCTCTCTCTCTCTCTCTCTCTCTCTCTCTCTCTCTCTCTCTCTGTTTCTCTCTCTGTTTCTCTCTGTCTCTCTCTTTTTATTCTCTTTCTCTCTGTCTCTTTCTGTCTTTTTGTCTCTCTGTCTCTCTTTGTCTTTCTGTCTCTCTGTCTATCTCTCTGTCTCTGTGTCCTTTTGTCTCTGTCTCTCTCTGTCTCTCTGTCTCTGTGTCTCTCTGTCTTTCTGTCCCTGTCTCTTTCTGTCTTTTTGTCTCTCTGTCTCTGTCTTTCTGTCTGTCTGTCTCTTTCTGTGTCTCTCTGTCTCTGTGTCTCTGTGTCTTTTTGTCTCTGTCTCTCTCTGTCTCTGTGTCTCTGTGTCTTTCTGTCTCTGTCTCTTTCTATCTTTTTGTCTCTCTGTCTCTGTCTCTGTCTTTCTGTCTCTTTCTGTGTCTCTCTGTCTCTGTCTCTGTCTCTCTGTGTCTCCTCTCATTCTCCTGTGTCTTGCCCCTCCCCTCCCACCATGGAAATACTGAGGCAAGCCCAGAATGGGTGATTTTCCCTTCTTTCTTGGGGTTCCCCAGGTCCCCCGTTCTTTATGGGGTCCCAGGAACTCTTCCTTCCCCCCTCCCCCCGCTTTCCCCGCGACCTCCTGCCTCAAGGAAACTTTGCTCCGCAGCGAAGCCCGTAGAGAGGGAAGCAGAAACTCGCGCGGCGGCGGACAGCCCCCTCCCCCTCCCCACTTGCGTGTGTGTGCGCGCGTGTGGCCCCTGCTGGCTCAGCCCTCAGTCCCTCCTCCCTCAGCCCCTCCCACCCGTTGCCCCCTCCCCTCCCCCAGCCCTGCCTGTCCCCACTTGAAACTAGTTTAATGAAAGCAAGCTGCGGGGCTGGCCTCATTCTGGAGCTGGAGGCAGGCGGGCAGGAGGGCCGGGCCACAGGGGCGAGGGCCGGGGCTCCACCAAGCTGCCTCTTCCCCGGCTCCGGCCCAGGGGTCCCGCATCCCCACCGCGCCCTCTGCCGCTCGCGGGTGAGTCTGGGCTTTCCGGCCAGGGGGGTCCGGCTCCGGGCTGGGGGAGGGGGGGGAGGTCCGGGGCTCTCCCATCCTCCCCGAGGCTCGCCACGGCCGGAGACCAGCCTCCCCTGCCCCGCGTCCCCTCCCCGCCTCCTCCCGCTGCCCTGGGACTGGCACTTTGAACTTGAGCGGCCTTTCCCAGCGGGGAGCCCGGCCTCTGAGCGGGGCTCGGTGGGTGACACGGGGGGCTTTGCGGTCCCGGCGGCACATGGGGGCGGGGGAGCTGGGCTGAGCTGCTGGGGCTCGGGGGCGCCCGCGGGTGCGGGGCGGCTGGGGCTCCCGGGGGCTGCTGGGGCTCGGGGGCGCCCGCGGGTGCGGGGCGGCTGGGGCTCCCAGGGGCTGCTGGGGCTCGGGGGCGCTCGCGGGCGTACGGAAGGGGATCCCTGGGACTGCACCCCTAACTTCCCGCTGCTCCCCGAAGTCTCAGACTTCTGTCCCTCTCCCTCCCCGGCCCCCACGCCCCCGAATTTGTGTGGGTGTTTGTGTTTTATCTGGGGCTGTATGAATCTGCGTGGGTCGGGGTGTCCCCCGTGGGCCCCAGCGGGTCCAGCGTGATTGCTCGCGTGGCTGCAGAAGCTTGGGGGCTCGCGCTGCAGCTTTGTCCCCTGGCATGTCCCCAGAGGTGGCCACGGGGGGGGGGGGGCTCCTTGGTCCCCAAGTCCGTCAAACCGAGGCCGATCGTCTAGGGGGATTGGGGGACCCTTTAGCTCCTTTTTCTTTCCTCAGGAGGCACGCCCCCTCCTACCTCCTCTCCTCCGCCGTTGGGGGGCTGGAAAGGGGGCTGGGGAGCCCTTGGCCAGAGGGGGAAGGGGTCAGAAGGCCCCAAATGGGCGCTGGGAACTGGGAGGCTGTGCAACCCGAGTCTCGCCGCCAGACTCCGTCTGCGCTTCTCCCTTAATTGAAACCAGGTTTTGTGTGTGTGGGCCCCTTCCCGTCTCCTTCCCCCCTCGCCTCCGCCCGACGGCCCGAGAAGACCCCTGGCCAGTCTCTGCTCTCCAGGGCGCCAGGGGAGCTCCTTGGGGCTCTCCCGGGAGGGGAGGGGCACATTTGCATAATCTGCATACTCATAACTTAGTCTAAGCAAGGATTTCTTTTATATATAACTGTTCCTTTAGCCTATGAGGTGTCGGCACTGAGCTGGGGTGGGGGTGCGCACAGAAAACACAGGGCGCAATGGGGGAGGGCAGGGGTGCAGCTACAAGTGAGAAAATCAGGGAGGGGCCTCAGGAACTCCCCGAGTTAAAGCCCCGAAGAAAGCGAGGGCCAGCGTCCAAGAGGCCTTGGCTTCAGAGGGGTGCCTTCCGCCTGGGAGGCAGGCTAGACAAAGATTCGGAGGTGGGAGAGGGACATGGGGCGCACAGGAAGCAGGAGGGGGCCGGAACCCTGAGGGGAAAAGACCAAATCACCTGGAAGGTGGCGCAGACCAAGAGCTTTAAATGCCAGGGGGTGGGGCGGCAGAGGCAACAGGGGGGCAGTTTCCCGAGTTAGAAATTGGGGGGCAGAGGGGGCCCCTAAGAGCATCTGCTGGGCAGCTGGGCGGAGGAGAGATTGGGAACAGACAGGCTGTGTGAGAACAGACCCCAAGGAAGAGAGGCTGCTGGGAGAAAACCACTGAGAACGACTAGGAGACAGCCCAGCCTCTGGCATGGGGGGATCCCTCTAGAGGGTGAGGGACGGGGTAGGTCTCAGCTCTTGAATCTCCTGGGTAACCTTAGAAAAGCTCGCTCTCTGTGTCTCTTTCTCTCTATGTCTCTCTCTCTGTCTCTCTCTCTGTCTTTCTCTCTGTCTGTCTCTTCTCTTTCTGTCTCTGTCTCTGTCTCTCCTCTCTGCTGCTTTCTCTCCTTTGTGTCTTTGTCTCTTTCTCTCTGACTTTCATGCCTCTCTCTGTCTCTCTCTCTGTCTCTCTCTGTCTCTCTGTCTCTCTCTTCTCTCTCTCTCTGTCTCTCTCTTCTCTCTCTCTCTCTGTGTCTCTGTCTCTCTCTGTCTCTCTGTCTCTCTCTGTCTCTCTGTCTCTCTCTCTCTCTCTCTCTCTCTCTCTCTCTCTCTCTCTCTCTCTCTCTCTCTCCTTTGTCTGTCTGTCTCTGTCTCTCTGTCTGTCTGTCTGTATCTCTGTCTCTCTCTGTATGTCTCTCTCTGGGTTTCTTTTTGTCTCTCCCCTGTCTCTCTATGTCTGTTTCTGCCTCCTCTCTCTGTGTACCTCTCTGTGTTTGTCTGTTTGTCTTTGTCTCTCTCTTTTCTGTTTCTTTCTCTCTCTCTCTCCCCCTGTCTCTCTCTTGTCTCTCTTCTATTTCTCTGTTTCTGTTTCTTCCTCTTTCTGTCTCTGTCCCTCTTTGTCTCTGTATCTCTTTGTGTCTGTGTGTGTGTCTCTCCCTCCCTCCCCCCCCCTGTCTCTGTCTCTGTCTCTGTCTCTCTCTCTCTCTCTCTCTCTCTCTCTCTCTCTCTCTCTCTCTCTCTCTCTGCCTTGGTTCCCTTATCATGAAGCTGATGGGGGCTAGACGAGGCACCCTGTAAACTCCCTTCTGCCCTTAAATTCTATGAGCAGGGGGCTTTGGAATCTGTATGTCTTGGGGCTGGGGCACAAGCAAGCTGCCCTTGCCCAGGCACCAGAGGCTGAGACCCAGAATCCTCAGCGAGTGATGGGCCAGCCATCCTGCTTCTCAGGGGAGCTGGGGATGGATTTTCCCTAGGACGGTTTCTAAAAATGATGAAGACAGGACCTGACGTTGGGGGAAAACCTGTCCCCCAGAGGGACATGCGAAATGGGACTGAATTATTTACAGTCAGATCTCTGTTCTCAGGAAATCACCAGACTTTTAGGCCGGGAAGGACCACTGGAGGGTCTCTGGCTCAGCGGCTACTTTCTCAGCTGGAGAAACTGAGTCCAAGATCCAGGAAGTGACGGGCCCAAAATCCCAAAGGAGGTAAGGAGCGAAAGCAGAATGGTGGAAAATTTTATAAGTTGATTATTGAGAGATGAGTGGGGATTGGGAGGTGAAGGCACGTGGACCCTCAGTCGAGAGATGAGAAAAGGTCTGTTTCTTCTTCCCATTTTCTTCCCCACATTTATTGCTTCAGAACGCCATTCCCTCCAGTCACTGTGGAAGGGACCCTTGGCCTCCTGTAGGAGGAGAAGATGATCCTGTTTAAAGAACTGCGAGACCATGAGATGTGGGAGGGGGCTTAGAACAGGGGATGTCAGAGCTGGGAGGGAGCTTAGAACAAGAGGTGTCAGCATCCTGGGGTCAGTCCAGGTTCCCTCCCTGTCTCAGACCTCCTCAAAGTCATAGCCTCCCTTGTGAGAGGTCTCCTGGTTACAGAACAAACCATACTCTTGTATTCTGCTGAGGATGTTTCAGCAGCAGGTGGGAGCCAAGGTACTTTTAATACAGACATGAACATTTCCAAGCCGCTAATGAAAATGTCCCTCTCTCCTGGGGTTCGTCTCCCTGGATGATTGTTGATGGGCCGGAGGATACATGTGCACATCCATTTACTTAGGAGAATAGTGATGATAATGAAGAGAATCCAGATGAGGAGGGGGCCTCTGGAGAGAAGCTCTCTGCCCAGACAGAAGGTATCGAAGAATCCCCAAACTCTTGAGGGCCGGCACTAAGTCGCTTTTTGAATCACGGAATCACAGGCTTAGAGCTTTGGGATCATTGAGCCCAAATCCTGCATTTCACAACTGAGATAACAGGCCCCAGAGTGGCTTGCTTAAGATTACACAGAGACTAAAATCAGAGCCGGGTTTTAAACTGCTGTTCCCAATCCAGAACTCTTTCTAGTGAACCACAACATCCCGCAAACGAATCATGGAATTCAGGAATCATTGAATTATGGGAAAGCAGATTCTTAGAACAAAGATTATGAGACTCATATAAAAATCACATGAGATGATCTTTGAATCAGAAACTAGGAATCAGAGAATCTTAGAGTCCCACAATAATGAATTTATGAATCCTAGAATCTAGGAATCATATAATCATTGAATTAGAGAAGAAACATCATTTTACAATCACCCAATTGAATAATTAGTGAATAGTAGAATCATACTTTCTTTTTTTCCCCCACTGAGGCAATTAAGGTTAAGTGACTTGCCCAGGGTCACACACACAGTTAGGGAGTGTTAAATGTCTGAGGTCATATTTGAACTCAGGTCCTCCTGATTTTAGGGCTGGTGCTCTATCCACTGCGCCACCTAGCTGCCCAAATCATACTGTCTTGGAGTCAGTTCCATACACTTGCTGAATCAGAGTTTTGGAACTTGATTTTTATAATGAAAGAAATTTAGAGTCTTAGATACAATCACTAAATTAGAAAAAATCTTGTTGTTTAGTACCGTCCAACTCTTCTTGACCCAATTTGAGGTTTTCTTGGCAAAGAAAACCACCAATTCCTTGTCCCAGCTCATTTTACAGATGAGGAAAGTGAGGTAAAGAGGGAGAAGTGACTTGCCCAGGGTCACACAGCTAGCGAGTGTCTGAGGCTGCATTAGAACTCGGGGCTTCCTGACGTCAGGCCCACTGTTCCATGCACTGTGCCACTTGGATGCCCAGGACTTTGGATCTCGGAAATCATAGAATCTTGGAATTCTAGACTCCCAGGATCTCAGACACCCTTATGCAGTCAATTAATCCATTCTGGACTAGAAGTCGGGCTCACCCCTCTAGCTGCTTTCCCAGCCCCCGCTCCGCCCCACTGGGGTCTCCCCTCTCCCCGGTGCCCCAGGCAGACTGGGCTCTTGGAACTGTCTTGGTTCCCACCCCAAAGCCAGGAATCTGCAGACGGGCCTTGGTACGGGGGGGGGGGGCTTGTGCCCAGAGCAGCCGCCCAGCCGCCGTGTGGGCGGGAGCTAGAGGAGCTAGATCATCTGGTTCTCATCTGCTCTGACCCACGTCATGCTGGGGGAACGGCATTCTGCAATAGCCCGGGAGCCCGAGACGTTTGTGGGCTTTTCCTACAAAATTGTTTTCAGAAGGGAGACCCATGGGGAAGAAGGCTGGATCTCAGGCCATGATGGGGGTGGGGGCAAGGCGCAGACAGAACAGGGCCCCCAGCCCCCCCCCCCCCGGAATCTCAGAGCAGTGGGGGCTGGGCCCAGGTTTCAGTTCCTGGGGAAGGAGGTGGAGTTCGAATGGGGGGGCTGATTAAAAATAGGGTTTGCTTCGAGCCTCTTGGAAGACATGAAAACCAGAAACGCTCTGACCCGACTGTCCCCCAGCCAGTCACCCGCAAGCGCCCTTAGAGCAGACATCGGGTGCCCATTGCTGGGAGGACACTGTCTCGGTCCTCGGGGAGCTCACGGTCTGGGTGGGGAAGCAAGAAGCTCAAGGGAGCCATGAGGAAATAGAACGTGGCCCAGAGTGAACAGAGAATGAAGGGGGAGGTCCTCGGAGGGAGAGGGGGGAGCTCGAAGGAGAATAAAGGCTGAGGGGGCAGTCAGGGAGGGTTCAGACTTGGATGGGCAGACAGAAGTGGGGGGCTTGCATTTTAAAGGAAGGATGCCCCAGAATGCACGTGTTCCCTGTTCTAAGCCCCTCTCAGCTCTGACATTCCCTCCCAGCCCTGACATCCCCTGTTCTAAGCTCCCTCCCAGCCCTGACATCCCCTGTTCTAAGCTCCCTCCTAGCTCTGACATACCCTGTTCTAAGGCCTCTCCCAGCTCTGTCATCCCCTGTTCTAAGCTCCCTCCCAGCTCTGACATCCCCTGTTCTAAGGTCTCTCCTAGACCTGATATTCCCTACCCCACGTCCCTCCCATCTCTGATCCTTCAGGTCTCTCCCAGCCCTGACAGTGTCTATTCTAGGACTGCGGCCCCCTCACCATTAACTCGAGGTTGCTCCCTGCCCCTGGAGCCCTGGGGCTTGGCTCCCTCCCACTGGAGCCTGGTATTCTGGGCAGCCTGTGGTACCCTCAGAAAGCACTGTGGTAGGTGGGGTAGCGATCCCGGGCGGGGGGTGGGGGGCAGCCCTCTCCCTTGCAAAGGGCTGACTGTGCCTTTTGGAGCTTTGGGCCGTGGTCAGATTCCAGGGCACGGCTCTGGCTGGCAGCCCCGTGGAGCCAGGCGTGCCAAGCGGGCATTTCTGTGCCCCGGTGGCTGGGCCAGCCGGAGCCGGGGAACGCTTCCCCTTGAGCCACCTCCCTCCTTTCCCTCGTCTGTCCCTCAGCAGAGCACAGGACAGGAAGGCCCTTGCTCTCTGTGGACAGCACTGGGTCCGTCTTCAAACACATTTCCTTGATCTCGTCTGAACGTCTGTCCCTAATTCAAAGATGAGGAAACTGAGGTCCAGCTGCGGGCAGCAGTTACTCGGCGAAGGGCATTTTTGTCCTGCTCTGCTTCCTGCAATACCAGCCACTTTTGCGAGATTTTCCCCGTAGGATTCCCCTACAGGTTTCCCTTCCACACTGTTCCAGAGCACTTCAAACACACGGGATTTCTAAGCTCTTCTCATACACATCCACGTAATCCAGCCATCCCTCAGCCCACGTGGGCTTATTGGGCCCCCACCAGCCAGGCTCTGCAAAGGCCCGAGCCTCCGGACCCGTAGAGGCTTCCGAGCCAAGCTTTCAGACTCATACAGGCTGGATGGAGGCCATTATCCCCTTTTTCATGCAGAGTAAACCCAGGGCCAGGGAGGTACGCTAATTGGCCCAAAGTCGTCTTGCCTCACGCTCTTTTTAAAAAATCATTTTTCCACTGTGTCCAACTCTTTGTGAGTGAGCCCCTTTGGGGGTTTTCTCGGCAAAGAAACTGGAGCGGTTTGTGGTTTCCTTCCTCCAGCTCATTTTACAAATGGGGAAACTGAGGCAAACAGAGTGAATTAATTGCCCAGCTAGAAAGAGTCTGAGGCTGGATTTGAACTCAGGTTTTCCTGACTTGAAGCTGCTTCCCCTTCCCTCTTAGGGACTTCCAAGTGGTGTGACCCTGCTCTCACCCAACCTTGATTTCTTCCCATAATCAAATGAGGGATCATCAGGTCCCCAATTTAGAGCTGAAATGGTTTCCCTGAAGCGCGTGGGGGTCTAGCCATGTCATCTCCCATTCAATAACCATCAATGACTCCCTATTACCTCGAAGACCAAACAAGCACCTCTTCTTGGCAGTTAAGCTCCCGCTTTTCCCCTGTCACCGAGGCTTGGCACTGGCCGTACCCACTGCCTAGAATGTCGTCTCCCTTCCCTACAGGCTCTTACTGCTCTGGCTTCCTTCAGGGCTCAGCTCAAACCCCACTTTCTTGTTCCCTCCCCCTCCCAACCAAGCTAGTCCCCCCCCGAATATCTTCAGCATTTGATATCTTCTTGTTCATAGTTATTTATACATTTTTGTATAAAAACAATTTGTGCACATGTACATTAGATTGTGAGCTCCTTCAGGGACGGGATTATTTTTGTCTTCATTTGTATCCCCAGGGTTTAGAATAAGGCCTGGTATCCAGTAGGCATTTAATAAATGTTTATTCAGCTGAACTGAAGTGACTCAGCCAAAGTCACGTAATTAGAAAATAGCGATGACGGGATTTGAACTCAGAGCCTTTTAAATCCCCAACCCAGTTTCCAGCTGCCCCATGCTGGCATTCAGTGGCACTGTGACTAATGGGTGACTGGATTCAGTGTTAAAAGCTTTGGCCCCTGGACTGTGGGGGGCCTTGTGCTCTGAGTCTGTTAGAGATGAATGAAACAAAGCAGATTTTCCAGCCTCGCCCCTGGAGCCCATGCCCCGGGCACCAAGGCAGCCAAGCTCCAGCCTCTGGCCCTTCCTTGTTCTGTGACCCTGAGCAAGGCACTGGCTGGCTGAGCCTGGGCAGCTGAGAAGGGCGGGTGAAGATCTGAGCCTTGGAGGGCAGAGCCCTGCCCGGGGTGAGGAAGGTCAGCCCTGTCAGCTCGGGGAAATCCGGGTCTTGGTGGAAGCGAGGGGACTCCGTAGGGCTCGAGGCTGTGGTGAGCCGGCCTCCTGACCTCGGGCCATGCCCACAGATGTTGCACTGGGGGGGGGGGATTTCAGAGATCTGCCATGGGAGGACCTGGTTCCAATCCCCACGAACACCAGTGGCCAGTTCCTTTAACTTGCCCAGTTCCAAATTGGGGCCTGGAGTTCCCTCATTTTATACAGGAGGAACCCGAGGCTGCAGGTAGAGCACCGGATTTGAAGTCAGGGGACCCAAATTCACATCTGAGCTCTGTTATTTACTGCCCAGCCATTTTAAATTCTCTGGACCTCAGTATCCCCATCTGTAAAATGGGAAGGGAATTAGGGTAGATGACCTTTAAATTCCCATTCAGCTCAAGGTTGTTAATCTGGTTACTTTCCGTTTCTTCAACTCCATCGTTCATTCTTCATCTTCTTCCCCCACATCCATGTCTACAATGTTGTAAAATCTAGGCAGGGAAAATCACTCTCTGAGCTAGTAAGGAATAATTGTGGGATTCGAACCCAGCTCTGACTCTAGGGCCACGATGCATCTTGAATGAAATAAAAGCACCTGGTCTAATACCTTCTCCTATTTCCCACAGATCTCCTCACTACGCCCACTGAGAAAATGGCCCCGTTGGTGACCGGCATCCTCCTGTTGCTCCTGCCCCTCCTGAGGGCCCCGGTCACCCCGGCCCACTCGGTGCTGGTCCAGGCCGCCGTCCTGGAGGACAGCGGGGGCAGCGGGGAGCTGGAGGGGTCTTCGGCTTCCTCCCCCAGCCTCCCCCCACCCCGGACCCCGGCCCTCAGCCCCACCTCGGTGGGGCCCCGGCCCACGCCGATGGCAGGGCCCTCGCCTCCCACCAACTTCCTGGACGGGATTGTGGACTTCTTCAGGGAGTACATGCTGCTCATCGCCGTGGTGGGGTCCCTGGTCTTCCTGCTCCTGTTCATCATCTGTGCGGCCGTCATCGTCCAGCAGAAGCACAAGGCCTCCGCCTACTACCCGTCCTCCTTCCCCAAGAAGAAGTATGTGGACCAGAGTGACAGGACCGGGGGCACCCGGGCCTTCAGCGAGGTTCCCGACAAGGCCCCCGATGCCCGCCCGGACGACGCTGCAGTAGACGCCTCCCGCCAGCTCCAGGCGGACATCCTGGCCGCCACTCAGAATCTCAAGTCTCCAACCAAGGGGCCCTTGGCCAACGGGGACGGAGTCAAGATGGAGGAGAAGGAGGGAAGAAAGAAGGATGAGGATGAGGGTGCTGAGGAGGAAGCCCGAGGCCAGGGGGGCCCCAAAGAGAAGCCAGAGGCCGCCTCCGGGGAGGCTGCTGAGCCGAGTCGTCCGTCAGGGGCCGAGGCCACGGCAGAGGAGCCGCCGGCCGTTGGGCTGGACCATGGTGAGCGGGAGGGCGCTCCCTCATTGCCACAAGAAGCTGGGGAAGCCGCCGTTCTCCCCGTCCCCGAGGGTCCTTGTGCCTGCGGCAGTCCCTCTCCAGAGGTCGAGCAAGCCAGCGGCCTTCAGTGAACCTGGCCTGAAGCCCAGCTGGCCTCCAGACTCTGCTCCCCGACCACCTAGACCAGGCTGGGCTGGCCCTGGGAGTCTGCCTGCGGCTGGGGGACATCTCAGCCGACCTGTTCCCCAGAGCCCTGAACGTCCATCCCAAACTATCCAGGAGACCCAACTCTCCACTCTGCTTCCATCCAAGCAGCCCCAGAAAGGACTTCCTCCGGAGCCTCCAGAGCCCACCCAGAGTCAGACTGCGCCGAGTCCGAGCCCCCACAACATAAAGGTCCAACCCCTTCTCTGCAGACTCCACCTTTTAGCTGCACTCCAGGCAGCTTGCCATGGGCCCTGATCATTCACTTGGGGGCTCCATCTTTCCGTGGGGGGGCAGGGCATAGGAAACAGGGGATGAAGGGGAGCGACTTTCTGCTGGTCCCCTTCTTTGTCCTTCCTCCTGGCACTGCCATCTGGGGCTAGACCCTGGTGGCTTCTGATAAGAGCTAAGGGCCTTCCGGAGGCTTTCCCCGGATGGAGGGAGGAACAGGAGGATGGAGGATGTCACTGCTGGAGCAAAGGATTAGGGGTTCCTTCGTTTCCCCTGAGAGGTTTGCTTGAAGGCCCTTAGGATCCTGGAAGCAGGAACCTGTACCCTGAACTTGGAGGTTCGCCGAGGAGAGACACGACTCTCTGGCTCAGGAAACCACCTGAGGCAGGGCCTGGGGGACGGCTGGAACTGGGTACCGGGCCTCAAGCCTGTAATGGATGTCAGTGACCTTCCTCTTCCCAAAGCTATGACTGGTACAAAGGAGACGGTCTGACCCAACGAGGGAGTCTCCTCCATTTAAACTAAAAAAGGCAGGCCGAAGGGTCTCTCTCCTCCTTTTGTAATCACTTATGTCTGTCCCACGGGCTTCAGGATGGGTTACCCTTACCCGCCCATTAGAGCTTCACTGCCAACACGTCTCTCAGATTGGGGCCGGATCGCGGGACCGCTGCTCTGGGGATGAGGAGCAGGAGCTCCCCACACCAGCATCCTCCAGGCCTCCTGGTACCCTTTTAGTAAGGACAAGAAGGAGCGCACTGCTCCATCTAGCAATAATAACGATGATACATTCTAATAAAACTGCTCTGGTGCGATCCACCTTGTGAGGCTGCCTTTCTTTGGGTCCTAGTTGTCAAAGCCTAGAGGGGTGGAGGGAGGGGGGGTGGTGAAGCTTCAGGAAGGAGGAGAGCCTGGAAGGGAGAGCGAGGAGATTTCAGCCTCCGGTGGCTTTGACTGGCAGATCCAGGACTTGGTCACAGAGTCTGGGGCCTGGGACGGAAAGGACAAAGCGGGGTCCCAAGAGGAAAACTGAAGGTTGGCTGATGGAAAAACTTCCCAAGATTTAGAGCTACCTAAGTGGACTTGGCTCATTGATTGGGAGCTAGAAGGCCCCTAAGAAATCAGCTAACTTCTCCATTTTATAGATGAGCAAACATGCTCAGAATAGTTGGGTGACTGGGTAATAAGGAACAGAGCCAAAATTCAAACCAACTCTGCATCTCTAAGTCCAGGGTTTTTTTTCCTACAATAGCCAGCAGAGGCAGGGCCCTCTCCCACATCCCCTCAGACCCCAGCCTCTGCAGGCCCTGCTTAGGCACCCACAGACCCTCAAAGGCAGGCGGCTGCCTTCTGGGTGATTCTTTTCCTCTGGTTTTTCCTTGTCCTTGGGGGTCTCTGGAGAGTTCCAGATGAGACCCAGATGTGTCGGGAGCCTTCTAGCAATCCGGCATGGGACACAAGAGGGAAGGGAGGGGATGTGGCTCTCTCTGAGATCATGTGACTCTCCTGGACGCTGGGTCTGGCCCAAACAGGCCTTGGTTTTGCATTTCACCATGACACAGTGTCCTCTGGAACAGTGGGATTCTCCCCACTGCCTCTACACTGCAGGAAAGTGAGGCAGCCTCTGGCTCTGGCTTAACTTTCAGAAAGATGTCTGGACAGACAGATCAAACCTCAAAAATGGAACCTTCTGAGTCAAATAGTTTTCCAGCCTGGGGTGGCATTCAGGGCCCCGACTCTGGTTGTTGTTGGGGAAGCTTCTCATCCCCTGTTCCATACCATTCCTCATCAATGTGCAGCAGAGGAGAGGAAGGCAGCTGTGGGCTCTGCCCAGCCCCGGGGCCTCATGGGAGTTTTGTGTTACTTGCATAAAGTAGACAGGGAGTGGGGGCCAGGAAAATGGAGTCTTTTCCATCCCTCTTTTCCTTTGAAGGAGGGAATTAGCCTTTCTCCACTTGACCCCAGAGGCCAGAGCTGCTTGACCCCAGAGATCTGAGCAAGAGTCAAAGAATGGAAGTGACACAGAGAGATTTAAACTCCTGGAGAGGCCTCCTGCCTGTCCCTTGTGGGAACTATAGGGACAATGGGATGACAGGAAGCCATTAGCTGATGACTGGATCCCCTCATATCTGGTTTGCTTATGGGAGATATTTGAAATAGCAGGGATGCCATGAAATAAGGCATCCCTCTCCTTTTACAGATTGCCCAGAGCTCACATGGCCAGTTAGTAACAAAACTGGGATATGAGCCCCAAAATAAGATAGAAATGTCACTCTCATTAGGCCCCTTGGGCACACTGGGAATCATAGCATCATAGATTTGTATCTGGAAGGGACCTCAAAGATCGTAGGAACATAGAAATACAATGTAATAGGGGTCCTGGCCCATGATGGTTGAGTGTTTAGAGCAGTGGTCCTCAAACTTTTTAAATAGGGGGCCAGTTCACCATCCCTCAAACTCTTGGAGGGCCGGACGATAGTAAAAACAAAAGTTCACACTCTGTCTCCGCCCCTCAGCCCATTTGCCATAACCCGGTGAGCACATAAACGGTCCTCAGCCGCGGCATCTGGCCCACAGGCCGTAGTTTGAGAACCCCTGGTTTAGAGCATACACAATATTCTACCCTTCCTATAAGGGTATGAAGAGCTTGTTTTCAGATATGTGTGATGGAGAGACCAGGGCCTTTTCTTTTCCTGGCCTAGTATGTAGAAGCACATTTTCTGTTATATTGCTATGGAGTAACCAAAAGTCTTTAAATTGGTTCTTCAGTGTGCATAAAAAAGGTGCAATCAGATGAAATTTCTCTCTCTTCCTAATTTTCTTTTGGGGGAGGAGAAAGAACTACCTTGAGGTTGCAAGCACGGGATAAGTCGTGGGCCAGCTTTCTCCCTGGCTGCCGCATGGCCGTGACGGCGTGGCACGACCATACTTTTGCCAGAATTGTGTTATTCTGTGCTGATTTTAGATGATTATTAGAAACAGAATGAACCTGGAGATAACCTTGTGAGTTTTAAAGGTCAGAGAAGCTAGCAGCTAGAATCTATAGCAGGATTTGCCAGCAATAACAGGCAGTCCCCCAGCTCAGAGGGGGAGCTTGCTGGATCCAGTGCAGCTAAGATGTCCTGCAAGGAAGGGCATGATTTGGGGCCGCTAGGGGGCGCAGTGGATAGAGCACCAGCCTTGAATTCAGGAGGACCCAAGTTCAAATCTGATCTCAGACACTTAACATTTCCTAGCTGTGTGACCCTAGGCAAGTCACTTAACCCCAGCCTCAGGAAAAAAAAAAAAAAAAAAAAAAGAAAAAGAAAAAGAAAGGGCATGATTTGTCCATTGGGTGCCCCATTCAGAACTGAATTTAACTGGGGGACTATTGGGTGGTCACCGCTTCTAAGTTTGGGACCATTCTGAGCTAGTTTGGATCTTGCTGTGGCTTCTGAGTCAATAATCCTTTGCAAAAGTTAATTGACATTAATCAGCTAATTGATATTGAAATTAAAGCACAGGTAAAATGGATGTTGAGGAGGTGTTAACTCAGTAACTGATACTGGAATGAACACATCAAATGAGGGCTTGTAAGCAATAGAAATAGAGCAAAAGAAAACTTCTCAGTGTTCTAAAGGGGGGAGCACAAAGGGGGGGCAGAAACAGTGACCTCGCTCTGGGGATCCAAACTAATTGTGGATTAAGCCCACTTTTCTATATTCTGTAACAGGACCAGAGATTTAGAACTAGAAGGGACCTACTGGACTTCAAGATCTCTAATTAATAAATGAAATAGGGTCCTCATACAGCTAGTAAGTATGTAAGGTAGGATTTGAACTCAGAGCTTCCTGGTTCTTCAAGTCTGACCCTCTCCTTTTCCATATGAGGTGACCGAATCCCAAGAATTGTGACCAATCCGTAAGTATGAGTTGAAGGCAGGGAGATGCTAGGAGGTGAAGATTCAGAATGGACTTTGGAGCTCAGCCCACTTGATTGCCTTCAAGGCTCAGCTCAGAAAGCCTTTCCCCGGCCTCCCAGCTGAGTGTGCTTCATACCCTGCCTTAAGTGTATTTATTCACCGACTTCTCAAATTTCTATCTCAAATTCTCTATCCTCCCTCCTTCCCCTCTATGTAGAGACGGTTTGATTTTTGTTTCTCTGTCCCCAAGGAGTTAACAAATGGCTGTTGAATTGAAGATTTAGTTGAGGTCCTTAATTTTACAGATAGGGAAACTGAGACCCAGATTAGTTAGCAGTTGCCGAAGGTCAATCAGCTTGGAAAGTTGAGATGAGCTGAGAATTCAGATCTCTTTTCTTCCTACTCCTCAGCCCAGCCTCCATGGAGGGGTCACCACCCTTGCTCCCACCAAGAACGGGGAGGAGAAATCACTTGGAAGCCTCTCTATCCAGCTGGGGGAGGAGGAGGACGAGAGGTGAGCCTAGGAGACCATTGTTAGGCTTGTTGGGGTCCCTGCCAATGTCTGAACAGCCCTTCTTCTGTCCCTTGCTTGTAAAAATGTCCAGAGATGTGCCAAATAAAACTCACATCTGCCCCCAGGGGATGGGGAGGAGGCTGAAGGCTGAGGGCCGGGATGGAGGCTGTTACTCTGCCAACTTTTTCCTCTGTCTTAGTGGTGAGGAAGAAAAGCTCTCGGCAACCAATAAAACTCAGTCTGCGGAAGCGAGAGACCTAGGGATGTGGGAATCCAGGGCCCGGGGCTTCCAGCCAGAAAATTGGTCCTCTTCCCCTTCCCCCTCTGCTCTTTCCTTCCCTTCCCACTCCCCTCCACCCCCAGGCCTTCTCTTAGTTCGGCCTTCTACCCCATGCAAAAGCAGGGCCGTGTACCTTTTCAGAAGCATCCTCGCAGGTACACATTGTTTGCCCCTGGACCCGTGGTGTGCCTCGAACATCCTGGATTTGACGCTTCTGCTCTAGAACGACTCCCAGCACCTGCTCATTCGGCCTACTCACAAGGACCTCACTACCTTTAGAACAACTGTCTCACTTTTGGTCGGTGCTAATTAATAGAAAAGCTAGGTGGCACAGTGGATAGAGTGCCCAGGCTACTGTCAGGAAGACCTGAGGACAAGTCAAGCCTCAGACATTTACTGTCTGTAAGATTCTGGGTAAGTCCCCTCACTTTGTTTGCCTCAGTTTCTCATCTCTCAAATGAGTTGGAGAAGGAAATGGCAGAACACTCCAGTATCTTTGGCAAGAAAACCCCGAATGTTCGCCAATCGATAAATGATCAAAGGATACAAACAGACAATTTTCAGACGAAGAAATTTAAGCTGATTTCTAGTCATGTGAAAAAAATGCTCTAAATCACTATTGATTAGAGAAATGCAAATTAAGACATCTCTGAGGTATCACCTCATGCCTCTCAGATTGGTTAAGATGACAGGAAAAGATAAATGTTGGAGGGGGTATGGGAAAACTGGGACACTGATACATTGTTGGTGGAGTTGTGAACTGATCCAAACATTCTGGAGCAATTCTGTGCCCAAAGGGCGACTAAATTGTGCATACCCTTTGATCCAGTAATGTTTTTACTGGGCTTATGTCTCAAGGAGAGGAGGGAAAGGGACCCACATGTGCAAAAACTTTTGTAGCAACCCTTTTCATAATAGCAAGAAACTGGAAACTGAGTGGCTGCCCATCAGTTGGGGAATGGCTGAATAAGTTCTGGTATATGAAGGTTATGGAATATTATTGTTCTGTAAGAAATGACCAGCAGGATGATTTCAGAAAGGCCTGGAGAGACTGACAGGAACTGATGCTGAGTAAAATGAGTAGAACTAAGAAAACATTGTACAAAGCAAAAGCAAGATTGTGCGATTATTAATTTTGATGGATGTAGCTCTTTTCAACAATGAGGCGATTCAAAATAATTCCAATAAATTTGTGATGGTAGACTGAATGTGGATCACAACAAAGGACTTTCACCTTCGTTGTTGTGGTTGTTTGTTTGCTCTTTTTTTCTCCTCTTGTGTTTTTTTTTTTCTTTTGATCTGATTTTCCTTGCTCAGCATGATGAATATGGAAATACATTTAGAAGAATTGCACATTTAAACTATATGGTATTGCTTGCTGTCTAGGGGAGGGAGAAAAATTTGGAATACAAGCTTTTGCAAAGGTGAACATTGAAAATTATTTTCACGTGTATTTGGGAAAATAAAAAGCTATTAAAAAACAAAACAAAGAAAACCCCACATGGGCTCACAAAGAGTCAGACATGGCTAAACAACAATTAATAGGGAGTTCTTCCATTTTTATGAGCCAAAATAAGTAACTTACCCCACTGGTCCTAGTTTTGCTCTCTAAGGGACAAGCGAAATCTGGTGCCTCCTTCCAATAATAGCCCTTCAGATGCCCCTCTTCCATTTCCTTCCCCAGTAGAATTGGGTTTTTTGAGGAACTTAGGAAATGTCTTTTTCCTTCAGCCAATGTACATCATGTCTCTTCTATACTTTAAGCTCTCACTGAGCTTCCTCCAGGAACTGAGACATTAAATGGCTCTCCCAGAGTCCCTTCTCATCTTAAGTACTTGGAAAAGATTCCTTGCATGAATGAATGAATCCCAAATCAGAAGGTCCAAACCAGAAGGGATCTCAAAGATGGAGGGTCTCTCTAATGAGCTTTTCTCCTTCTGGATTAATACCCCCAAAAGCTTTTGTCCACCCTCCCGTGACACAGTTCCCAAGTCCCTTCCCCGACCAGATTGCTCCTCTCTGGACACATTTCCCCACCAAGACACATGGAGTCATTCTTTATATTCCTGAATAGGGATTCTGCTGCAGGTTCCCTGGGAGAGGGAAATTGGCCCTTTGTGCTTTTCTGAAGAAGGTGGGTTAGGGAGTCATCCATCCACCTGGGATCTACCTGTCTGCTTGGAAGAGGTGTCCCACCCTGCCCACCAGATACTGTCTTAAAGAACTAAGAACTAGCAATTCTGCTGCGTGGGGTGAGCAGCAAAAAAGGGGCCTTCCATTCAACTTTTACAGACAAAGTTAGGTGCCATTGAGGGAGAAATGTTGGATTTTGGGACACAAGTTTCCAGTGAGAATGATGAAACAAACATTGTGGGGAGAGACACATAGAACCTAGCAGGGGCCGTGCTGGAACCAGCTCTGGTGGTTTGTGAAAGCCACTTCTTAAATTTCCTGCAAGAGTATTTACACCTAGGAAAACAGCAAATGCTACGTACAAATCAGAGTTTGATCTATTGTCTTATTTTTATTTTCTAGATTCAATAAAGTGATGGTGAAAATGTGGATAATGCAGATTTAACTTAGAGTGTTATAGCTATAATTCTCCCCTCCCCACCCCAGAGAGCTGGTTGTTAAATATTTACTAAGACACCCCTATCTTTAAAGCACTGCAAAGAGGGACATGGCAGTCTCACGGACTGGGGTACAGCAGTACTTGGGTCAAGGAGTTTAACTAATTATTCTATCACACTTATTGTTTCTGTCTCAGAGAAAGAGGAATACTGACTAAATCCCAGCAACCTGGGCCAGTACCCCAGTGGCCTCCCCTTAGGTAAGGGTCTGTGAACCGAAATCAGCAGCTGTGGTCGCATAGAAGCCCCTGGATCTGAGGGCCCTCTTTCTCCCCTTCCCCCCATAAATGAGCCTCTCCTTTTTTCTCTTCTCTTCCTCCCCCATCCCTGCCGCTGGGGGGATTTGGCCCAGCTCAGGTTGCCCTCACAAATTCCCTTGCAGCTGCTGGCTCTGTTCTCCTGGGCAGGGGGAGGCTTTATAGCAGCAGCTGCACCGTATAAAATAAAACGGCTGCTAGTAAATTGGTTCCTGCCATTCCCCGCTGCCACCGGATACTGGCTTCAGTGCCCGGATTAGGGTATCCTCCCAGACACAGCTTTGGAGATAGTGGTGGGGACCAAGGCCCGGTCTGGGCGAGGGGATCCCTTCTAGGAGAGGGCCCTGGGAGGGTGGGCTCCAGGTGGGGGAGCTGTCCCCGGACACAAAAGCATGGTGGGGACAGGAGAGGCGATGATGGCTTTGCCCACTGATGGGACCTCCCTCGGTCTCAGTTCCTCATTTTACAAATGGGCATTGGAGGAATGGTCTCTGATGTTTTTCCCAACACAGACTGAGATGATGTTTGGCAATCTCGGTGACTTTAGGCAAGTCCCTTTCTCTGAAAATGGAAGGACCTAAGATCCATTTCAACCCTCTATCCTATGGGCTGGAGGGAAGAGATAAGGCAATGGCAGAGAGACGGCTCTGCTCCAGGGCAAGGTTATCCAAACAGCCATAGTTCTATCTTGCCCTTTGTACCCAAGAGTGGGACTGAGACCGATAGGGTGGTGGGGTTGTTGCTTTGTCATTTCAGCCGAGTCCTAGGTGGGGTTTTCTTGGCAAAGACACTGGAGCACTTTGCCATTTCCTTCTTCACTCATTTTCCAGATGGGGAATATTTGACTTGCCCAGAGTCAACCAGCTCATAAGTGTCTGAGGCTAGATTTGAACTCGTAAAATTGAGCCTTCCTGATTCCGAGCCCAGGGTTTTGTGTGTCACCTACCGGCTGGTACCCAGTGCTTTCTATGATCACATTCTAGCAGGTTATCATTAAGCAGGGGCTGATGTTCTGGGGCCCGTGGAAAAGCAAAGGCAGGAACCTGGGGACCACATGCTGACCAGAGAGATCATGGAGACCACTGGTCAGAGAGGCCTGGAGAGACTTACAGGGACTGAAGCTAAGAGAAACGAGCAGAGCCAGGAGGGTATTGTACACGGCAACAAGAAGACTATGCAATGATGAAATCTGATGGACGTGACTCTCTTCAACACTGAGATGATCCAGGCCAGTTCCAATGATCTCGTGATGAAGAGAGCCATCTACAAGAGAGAGGACTGTGGGAACTGAGTGTGTTTCACAACATAGCATTTTCCCTCTTTTTTTCCCCTTTGTGTATGTTTTTGTTCACAATATGACTAAAATGATAAAATGTAAGGAGGGGGAGGAGAGGGAAAGGAAAAGATTTGGGATTCAACGTTTTTTAAAGCTAAAGCTTAAAATTGCCATATAACTCAGGAAAAAAATAGAATATTATTTTAAAATAGATTTCTTTCATTATCTATTGTTTTTACATCACCTAGGCCTTTCCTTTTATCCTTCTCCCTTTCCCTTCCCAGAGAGCCATCCTTTAGAACAAAGACTTTTTTTTTCAAAAAAGCAAAAACAATTGAAAAAAAAAAAACTGATGTCAATTTTTTAGCCTATTGTTGTTATTTGTTGGTTAAGTTATGTCCAATTCTTCATGGCCTCATTTTTTTTTTTTTTTTGCAAAGATACTGGAGCCATTTCCTTCTCCAGTTCAATTTACAGATGAGGAAACTGAGGTAAACAGAGTGAAGTGACTTGCCCAGGTTCACACAGCTAGTAATTGTCTGAGACCGGGTTCTAATATAGGATCTATATCAGGGCTGACAAGATAGGCCCAATGCTACCAAGACCCAGTCTTCCCTCCGGAGGGGCTTGTTGCCTTTGGAAGGTGGATAGAAAAAGAGAGTGAGCCACAGCTGTTCTCTGGTCCCGATGACATCAGCCAAGAGTCTCAATGGTGTCTGGTCCTCTGGAGGGGAAGAGTGGCTGCCGAGAGGGGCCGAGAGCTTGGGCCCTCTTGGGTGGTCCCATAAAATCGTCATCTGTTTTGGAGGGGAGAGTGAGAGGGGATCTGGGCCAGAGCCAGGCGGAGCTCAGCTACCACAGGTGTGGAAACCCAAACACTCGTGAAATCTCCTTCCTTTCTTGTCAGAAACTGGGACAAAGTAGAGAAAACATTGGAGTCTGAAGTTAGAGGTCTGCCTCTCGACTCGGCCATTAAAGCCCTGTGTGGCCATGGCTGGATTGCTGTCGGGGGGTGAATTATGAGACAGCGAGGAGTCAGGAACCCCTAAGATCTGATGCCATCTCAGCATTCATTTTTGTAAGATTTTGTGTTTCAAATTGTTCTCCCTCCCTTCCTTCCCTGCCCCCTCCCCAAGACAGCAAGTAATCTGATACAGATTAAATAGATGCAATTCTTTTAAACATATTTCCATATTTGGAAGATCCCAACTTCTAAGTGGAGAGGAAGGCTCTTGTTTCTCATTTCTTACAGTCCAATAACGAATGCTCCATTCTATTTTTCAACAGGATTTATCCAGGCCTTTCCCCCAGTCAGGGGGTACCATATTGTTGCTACTGTAGAAAGCAAGCAGCGCTGGGGAAATCGGGGGATATAGTGGGCCTTTCATCTTCTAAAGGGATGGCTGGACAAGTCAGTCCTTGTACCGCCCTCTGCTCCAGTCTCCTCATCCACCAACTGGAGGTGATTGTCCTGGCCCAGCTAACAACAGAGCCCTGACGCTCGCTAACCTTGTTGATGGATGGGAAAGATCCTGAGACGTCATCTGGATGTATGATCTTTTAGAGATCTGGCCCTCTCTGAACACACACACACACACACACACATACACACACACACATATACAAACACACACACACAAACACACATACACATACACAAACACACACACATGTACAAACACACATAAACACATATACAAACACACACATACACAAACACACACACAAACACACACATACACAAACACACACACACGCAAACACACACATACACACACATATACAAACACACACAAAAACACACACACACATACATACACAAACACACACACAAACACACACATACACAAACACACACACAAACACACACATACACAAACACACATACACAAACACACACATAAACAAACACACACATACACAAACACAAACACACACATACGCAAACACACACATACACAAACACACACATACACAAACACACACACATACACACACACACAAACACACACACACATACACACAAACACACACACATACACAAACACACACATAAACATACACACACATACACACAAACACATACACAAACACACACACATATACAAACACACATAAACACATACACAAACACACACATACACAAACACACAAACACACACATACACAAACACACACAAACACATACATCCACATACACACACAAACACACACACATACACAAACACACACAAACACATACATCCACATACACACACGTACACAAACACACACACAAACACACACATACACAAACACACACACACATACACAAACACACACACACGCAAACACACACATACACACACAAACACATACATCCACATACACACACGTACACAAACACACACACAAACACACACATACACAAACACACACACATACACAAACACACACACACGCAAACACACACATACACACATATATACAAACACACACAAAAACACACACACATACATACACAAACACACACAAACACACACATACACAAACACACACACACAAACACACATACACAAACACACACACATACACACACGCATACACAAACACACACATAAACATACACACACATACACAAACACAAACACACACATACGCAAACACACACACACAAACACACACACATACACAAACACACACACATACACACACACACCTGCAGGTATCTGTGTATTATAATGTTTATGTATACATATATTATATATACACATCAAATGCATATGTATATCAAGATCAATTATATGCTGCATTATAATAGGTGATAGTAAAATAACAATATGTGTGAATATATGTATACATATAACATGTATAATATGTGTAAGTGTATAGGATAGATTGCAAGAGATATAAATGTAACACGGGTGTATATATGCATGCATTATATGCTATCCTGTGATATATTACACACGAATCTAAAATCTATGTGAGTATATGTATTATATGAGATGCTGTAATATATTAAACACAAACATAACCTATACACACATGTATACATGCATGTATTTGTGACTAATCAATATATAAATGTAACATATATAATGTCTGTATGTGCATAAATTATGATGCATTATAATAGACATTAGATACAAATACAACACGCACGTGTGCATATATACATGTATAATAGGGAGGGTTGTGATATGTTAAATACATTGTTATATTAGTTGTGTGCATGTAGGACTATTTCTTTCTTTCTTTTTTTTTTTTTTTCCTGAGGCAATTGGGGTTAAGTGACTTGCCCAGGGCCACACAGCCAGGAAGTATTAAGTAAGAGCAGATTTGAACTCGGGTCCTCCTGACTCCAGTGCTAGTGCTCTATCCACTGCGCCCCCTAGCTGCCCCTATGTATGCCTATTATTATGTGATGCATTGTTATATATTAAATAGAACTACAATATGTCAGTATAGCTGTTAAATGCTATGACATGTTACATATAAACATATGTTATTTACGTGTCATATTGTGTGTGTTCATCATAAATACAGGATGGCTTGGGAGGGAGGGCCCTAACGGTTGGGGAAAAGGCTCAGGATCTAGGAAAGGAAAATTAGAGATTTGAATGATAAGGAAGAAGGGCATTCCAGGCAGAAGGGACGGCTGAGGCAAAGGTGTGGAGACAGTAGATGGAATGCTGTGTGTGAAGAACAGTGAGAATGCCATTTTGCTGATTCGAGTACAAGAAGGGGGACAATGTTCAATAAAGATGGAAAGTTAGGAAGGGTCCAAGTTGTGAAGGGCTTTCAGGGCCCAAAAGAAAAGTTTATATTCCATCTTCAAGGCTAGATACTGCTGAGATGACAAAGTGGAGGAGTAATGGTGCCCTAGGCAGCACTAGAAAGTTGGAAAGGGGGATAGTTTGGGGAAGAAAGAAAATGAACTGTGTTTTGAATGAGTTGACTTTTTTTTTTTTTTTTTTTTAAGGATGATCTCAAAGGTCCCTTCCAGCTCTAAAGCCTATAATCCTATAATCTTAATGAAGTGCCTGGGATTTAACCTAATTGTTGAAAGAGATATTCAAGAGATAAGAAATTTGGAATTAAATGGAGAGCAGAGTGTATGGCACAGGGCAGTAGATATGTAACTAGGGTAGGACAACTGGAGCTTTGTCTTAGGGTAATAAATTTACAAGTACAGTATTTAGTCTTTTAGCCTCAAAGAGCTAAGCCTAGAGTTAGCACAAATAATTAGTCAAAACAGGAAGCTATCAAATTGTGGGCTGTGTCCTTCATCTCTTACACTCCAGCTCAACTTTTCCTGGAAACAGTTTGAGAGACTTTCCCCAAGTGCAAAAATTCCTAATTACAATGCAGAAGGGTAGAGCTGATGGTGAGGTTTAAGTGAAGGCCTTTAAGGTAGGTCAATGACTCGCTATTTACAAGGCAGATTCCTCCATATCTACCAGTCAGAGGGCTCAGGGAAGTGGTTTGGGCCCACAGCCAGCACCGGTGATTCAGTTGGTGCTTTCCTGTTTGTTTCTGTATTTGTGACCTTCTGAAAATGGCCTCGTTTCACAAAACGGAGAAATGTGGGGGAAACCACAGAACGGGGAATGTCAGACTTGGAAAAGATCTTAGGAAGATGTCCAAACTGGGAAGGGAAAAGAATGTCAGGGCTGGGAGGGGCCTTAGAACAGGGGATGTCAGGGCTGGGAGGGAGCCTAGAACAGGGGATGTCAGGGCTGGGAGGGGCCTTAGAACAGGGGATGTCAGGGCTGGAGGGGCCTTAGAACAGGGGATGTCAGGGCTGGGGGGTCTTAGAACAGGGGATGTCAGAGCTGGGAGGGGCCTTAGAACAGGGGATGTCAGGGCTGGAGGGGCCTTAGAACAGGGGATGTTAGGGCTGGAGGGGCCTTAGAACAGGGGATGTCCCAGCTCTGAAGAGTTTCAGGACATAGAATGTGAACATAAAATAGAATAGAACATAGAGATGGAAAGGAACTAGAGTTTTTAATATCAGAGCTGGGAGGTCCCTTAGAACCCAGAAAGTGAGACCTGGACAAATCTTTCAAAAACATTTAGTCCAGAGATTCTTAACCTGAAGTCAATAAATTTGTTTTGCTTGACTTTTTTTTCTTTATTTATTTTTCAGTAGGATCTTATTTTTCTAAATACACGCAAAGATAGTTTTTAATATTCACCTTTGCAAAAACTTTGTGTTCTAAATTTTTTCCCCTCCCCCCCTACAGGGCCCTCTCCAAGGCAACAAACATGAATTTTTAACAGAGAAGGGGTAAAGGGGCCCATGACATAGAAAGTCTAAAGAATGCTTGTTCCAAGTGTCTCTACTCTACAGGCCTGTATCCCGAAGAAATCATAAAAATGGGAAAAGGAGCCACATGTGCAGAAATGTTTATAGCAGCGCTTTTTGTAGAGGCAAGAAACTGGGAACTGTACAGTGGACGCCCATCATTTGGGGAATGACTGACTAAGGGATGGTATAGGAATATTATTGTTCTATAAAAAACGGTCTCAGAATGATTTCTGAGAGGCCTGGAGAGACTGACAGGAACCGATGCTGAGTGAAGGGAGCAGAACCAAGAGAACATTGTACACAACAGCAAGATTATGTGATGATCAATCCTGACGTGGCTCTTGTCAACAATGAGGTGATTCAGACCAATTCCAATAGACTTGGGATGGAGAGACCCGTCTGCACCCAGAGAGAGACTGTGGGGACTGAGCGGGCATCAAAGCACAGAATTTTCACTCTTTTTATTGTTTGTTTGTTAGCTTTTTTTTTTTTCTTTTTCATATTTTTTCCCCTTTTGATCTGATTTTTCTTGGGCAACATATGGAGATATGTTTAGAATTGCAGATATTTAACCTATAGTGGATTATTGTCTATAGGAGGAGGGAGGGAGAAAAACTTGGAACACGAGGTTTAGCATCTTTAACATTCAAAGACTATTAAAAAAAAAATCCTTGTTCTATACCCTCCTTAAGGTGACAGAGGGGGAAACTGAGTCCTGGCGAAGGGAAGTGGCCTGGCCAAGATTCCAGGGCCCCCATGCATCCCATGTTCTAGACTTGGGCCCTCTCTCCCCGACATCCGGAGTCTAACCTCTCCACATCGCAGAGAGGGGAGACAATGCGGTGTGAGCCATCCGGCTCTGCTCTGTCAGCAGAGTTCCCTGTGACTGCTGGAGCTATGCTGACTATTTCCTGTTTTAATCCCGGGAGAGACATGCTGGAAACGACCAGTTGTGCCTTATTTTTGTTCCAGTCGCCGCCCGCTGGCACAACCTGATTGGGTTAAGGGCGCTGGGCACAGGCGGGCGAGGGGAAGTTCTCCATGGATGGGGAGCCAGCAGGGGCTGGGCAAGTGGACGTGGAAGGACGTGGAATTGTTCTTGGGGGGGGGGGGTGAGGGCTGGTTGCTAGGCTGAATAAACAAGTGTGACTCACACGTTGGCTCAGGGACTCGCAGCAGAGCCAGCCTTGGGCCAAGTGGCCAGATCAGCAGAGTGTGGCTTTGCCCTCACCCCGTGCCCCACTCCGGGCCTGGCAGCCCCACTTTCCCCTCTTGTGCCTGCTGCCCATCACTCCCCCCTCCCCCGTTCGGCTCCCAGGAGTGCGACAGGGGACTGGCAGGGTCCTTGAGCTTGGATCTGAGAAAAGAAGTTACAACTTTCGGTTCACTCACTTCTAACTGAAACTGAGCATTTTCTTCATTTAAAAACATGATTCTGAGAAAGGTCCAACAGCCTGACTGCCCAAGGGGTCCAGGACACAGACAGGTTATGAGCCCCCACAGATCCGTCCCTCCTGGGATTAAAGAAGGGTCCAGGAGGCCTTGGGGTCCAGGACTGGCTCCCATGGCCTCGGAGTCCATAATAGGATCATAGAATAAGAACTGGATGGGGGCAGCTAGGTGGCGCAGTGGATAGAGCACTGGCCTCGAATTCAGGAGGACTTGAGTTCAAATGTGGTCTCAGACACTTAACCCTTCCTACTGTGTGACCCTGAGCAAGTCACTTAACCCCAGCCTCAGGAAAAACAAAAAACAAAAATCAAAACAAAACAAAACAAAAGAACTGGAGCCAGGACTGTGGGGATACGGAGTCTAGCACCCCAACCTTATGGGTAAGGAAGTTCAGAAAGAATTGAGTGGTCCGGGGTGGCGGAGTCATCATTCGAACCTGGGTCCTCCGAGCCAGGACAACTGTTCCATGACGCCATTTCCGGGCCTATCTCTGTAAGATGGAGGGGGAGGTTGGAGCAGATAATCTCTAGGTTCCACTTCGTTTCAGACTCCTATGATTTGTTTTTTGGACTTTTTAAAAAATGCTTTTCCTCAGTCTCCTTCCCTGTAAAACACAGATCATGGTTTGCATATTATACATCCTGCAGAACCAAGGAGAGGAAGTAGGAGAAATTGTTTTGCAAAGTCCAAAGTCACACACTCACAGCTGGCGGCCACTCGTACCAAGCGTGTGAGCGGATGCCGGGGGCCTGGATTCGAATCCTAGCTTTGCCGTGTCTTCCCATGTGACCTGCAACGTCCTCTCTCTGGGCGTCAGTTTCCCTCTCTGTAAAGTGAGGACTTGGACCAGCTGGACTAAGGTTCCTTCCAGCTCAATCCCAAGTCCTACATTTTAATAATAACAATTATATTCATTTATCGCATTGGCCAATTAATTACACCGATTAATATACTCGACCACATTGATTAATGAAATTCATTATATCAATATAATTGATAGGATTTGATATTGTACAAGTGACTACATTACTTTTGTATAACTAATTATACTAATATAAATAACTAAATGCAGTTAAGTATATGAAAGTCTATTAGTTTTTATTGTTTAATGTCTTCACTTTACGGAGCAGAACAAGCGAGAAGGTCGGAGGTTGGAAGGCCACTCCAGAGCAGAACCCCGCTCTCTTGCCCCTTCCCCCTGTGACTTTTTGCTCATTCTCATTCCCTCTGGCCAGACTGGGTGAAACAAACCCTCAGCGGCTCTAGCTGAGACTCCTCTCTTTTCCTAAGGAATCTTGGAAACCTTTAGCATCCAAAGGAGTGAATCTCCACGGGTGGAATTTCAGACCCTGTGAGAGGCAGCAGGAAGATCTTGGGGGGAGAGGCTATTGAGGAGACGATATTTGTAAAGCCTTAGACAGTGCCTGGAATACAGTAGGCACTTAATGAATGCACGTTCCTTTTCTTCCTCTTCCTTTCGATCACCATGTATGGGATGGCCATCCTACAGATGTGTGATGTCCCATTTCTCCTCACAAACAAACTGAGAAGGGGAGGACCTTTCCTTGTTGGATCACTGCAGTCCAGCGGTGTGTCTTGGGCAGGGTCTGGTTAAAAACCAGGCTTCCGCATCCCCTGGCTAGTGAGCTTTAAGGGCTGGATCTGAATCCAGGGCTCCTCCTTCCAAGTTCGAGGGCTGAAATTGGGGCTCGGTTTCCTCCTCGGTGAAAGCAGGGGTCACTGCAGATGGCTTCTGAAGTGCCGCACTTGGCTGATTTATGGGTCTGGCTCCCTTTCCCTTTTCTCTTTGCCTGGAAGAGTGAAGGATGACCCGTTCCCCCACCTCCCTCTCTTCCCTGCCTTCTGTCAACAGGGTCAGGAGGTATCTCAGAGTTTGTACCCAGCATCGGGGGCCGCTTGGGAGAGATTAATCATCGCCTCAGCAGAAGCCAAGATCTGATGCAGAGGGCTATCGAAATGTGGGGGGGCTCGAGGAAGGGGGGAGACTGACCCGGAGGCCAGGCACAAACAGCAACCGAGGCCCTCTCTGTCGGACCCAGAAAAGCAGGATTCTCCGGCCTCCTCCCCTGAGCTTGACCACGAGCCCACGGGAAGGGATATGATGATAACCCTTCCAAAGCACTTATTAATTGCCTACCAGGTACCGGGCACTGTGCCCGGATCTGCACCCCCAGCACCATAACGGTCCATCCCAGAGTGGAGTGGGAAGAGGTTATTCCAAAGGCCTTATTTTTCACCGAGAGCAAGCGCTCTCCCTCATGGGACATCTGACCTCATCTTCCAAGCGTTGGAAATCCAAACAGCTCATGGTCCACAGAGATTTTCTAGCCGAGGAAAAATGCGAATTCCAGACTGATGTCACAGTTGGAGCACGGAGTGAGCTGCACAGAGAAGGCCCTCTGACGTTCCAGAGGATTTCAGCCCTGGAAGGAGGCAGGCCCTCCGGCCCGGCCCAAACCTGAAAGGACTTCTCACTAAAACGGGGGCCAGCCTCGGCTCGCTGGCCGGCTGGTGATGGGCGTCGGGCGCCTCCCGAGATGGTCTGGATTCCTTTGGGACAGCTCCGATGGTCAGGGGGATTTTCCTGGTGTGATACTTGACCTCACCGTGAGTTGAACTTTTGTAATTTCAAAAAATAAGCATCAACTATTTACTCCGTGCAAGGCAGCTTGGGTAGAGAAAGCTTCGGAAGACACGAAGACGCAGCTGATTCCAAAGTCTCCAAGAGACGGACGGTTATCTCTATTGGTAGGAAATGTCTATGGAACCTTCCTCTGGAGGCTGTAAGACTGAGAGATCATCACCTACATAAATAAATCCCTTTCCAAACTGTTAAGTGCTATGTAAATCTGTTATTATCAACATTAATATTAGCAGATTTGGGCCTTGAATCTCAAATCATCTGATTCTAAACCCAGCATTCTTTCAAGGGCAACAAGTGTGAGCCTTTGGCATACCACCCTAAAAACGGAGAGGCCGTCTATAACGGACCCAGGTCTCCCTTAGCAAGCCAGGTCTCAATTTCAAGGCCGCCTGAGGATAAATGTCCTTGGTAGATGGATGCCCCCAAGTGGCCAGACAGAGTGCGGCTGAGCACGCGTCCCCAGAAACTCGGTTGATAGCCCCATTGTCCCATCCTGGCCCACCTGGTCTGGGTAACTCTTGGTAGGTTCTCTAGTAAAAACCCCATCTTGGAAGCAAATCCAAAACTACTGGGGGGCTGGACTGCATGGGAATATAGTCCTCTCTATAAACTGGGGTTCTCCCCCCCCCAGGGTCTTGGAGTCTTAAGGGGGTTGGGTGAACCTTCTTCCTGAAAATAAAGGCTCCACATGGCATGACTCAAAAAGATTCTGAAAAATCAGGAAGATAACCAGGAATTTTTTTTTTAATGCTTGTTCAAACTCTTTTTCTAAAATGGGACTATTTAAGTACTTTATTTCCTCTTTTGTTAATCAGAGCAATCTATATTACTTCATTTCACTTAGATTATCAGATTTATTGCCATATAGTTGGGCAAAATAACTCCTAATTATTGCTCTAATTTCCTCTTCATTGGTGGAAAGTTCTCCCTATTCATTTTTGATACTAACAAATTGGTTTTCTTTCCTTTTTCTACTCAAATTAACTAAAGGTCTATTTTGTTGGTTTTTCCATAAAACCAACTCAGCTTTATTAATTCAAGTTTTCTTACTCAGTTTTATTAATCTCCCCTTTTATTTTCATAATTTCAAATTTGGTATTTCATTGGAGGTTTTTAATTTGTTCTTTTTCTAGCTTTTTTAGTTGCAAGCCCAATTCATTGATCTTCTCTTTATTTTATGCAAGTAAGCATCTAAAGATATAAAATTTCCCTTAAGAACTGCCTTGGCTGCATCCCACAAATTTTGGTGTGTTGTCTCATTATCATCATTCTCTTGGATGAAATTATCGATTGTGTCTATTTGTCGTTTCACCCACTCGTTCTTTAGGATGAGATTATTGAGTTTCCAATTAATTTTTGTTCTATTTTCCTCTGGCTCTTTATTGCATCCTGATCTGGGAAAAAATGCATTTACTATTTCTGCCTTTGATTTTGAGAGTTTTTATGCCCTAACACATGACCAATTTTTGTATAGGTTCCAATTACTGCCGAGTAAAAAAAAAAAAAAAAAAAAAAAGAGTAAAAAAAGAGTAAGTGTCTTCATTCAATTTTCTGCAGAGGTCTATCATACCTAACTTTTCTAGAATTCTGTTTATCACAACTTAATTTGTGGTTCAATTTATCTAGTTCTGAGAGTGCAAGATTGAGATCCCCCACTAGTGTAGTTTTACTATCTATTTCTTCTTGCAGCTCTCATAATTTCTCCTCTAGGAATTTGCATGCTATACCACTTGTGCATACGTGTTTAGTATTGATATTGTTTCATTATCTATGGTACCCTTTAGTAGGATATGTTTAGTAGGATATGTTCCTTATGTTTTAATGAGATCTGTTTTTGCTTGATCCGAGATCAGGATGGCTACCCCTGCTTTTTGACTTCACCTGAAGCATAATAGATCCTGCTCCAGCCTTTTACCTTTACTCTGCATCACTCTGCTTTAAATGTATTTCTTGTAAACAACAAATTGTAGGATTCTGCCAGGTAAATAGAGGGGGAAGAGGGAACACCATGCTTTTGTGAGGCCTTCAGGGCCTCTGGAACAAGATGTTGGAGCTCTGAAATAGTCTGCAAAGGATGCTCACTGAGAAAAACGAATCAATCCCGTCGTGTCTTCCTCTTTGTAACAGGAACCAAGCACCTTGAAGTGCCTTGTGTGTGTGCGCTAGGAAGCGGACTGCCCAGAACCACCCACTGAATGCCTTTGAGGGGACAGCGAGTGATCCACAAGACAAGAGCCGACTGAGGACAGATGGATTCTTATAGGATTTTATTATGCTTTATATATATATATGCATAGATGTATGTATAGATAGATCTTTTTTATGTACAATAATGGTTCTTTCAAATATTTATACCAAGGCAATCCATAGCAATAACTCTTTTCCCCAAACCCACTCAGGTGAATTAAGTGCTAAATCACAGTCATCCCCTTCAGGTGAAAGCCATTTTGGGGTTCCAGTATCTGTCAAGGTTAACACAGAGCATGCAATTCACAATATCCAGTCTCATCAGGCCTCGAGGTGGGTGATGGTATAGAAGCGAGCCCAAGGACAGAGAAGACAAGGTGTGCACTTCACAGGGATCAGAGCTGCTAGCAGAACAGGAGGACATTGTGTGTGATTACCACATAGCGCTTTTATTGGGGTACAAGAGCTTCCTAAGCTCTATGGTGAGATCGACTGCACTGGAAGGGGAGCCTGGACAGCCCAGCCAGCCTGCAGGCCGCAGCGGGAGTGGGGGAGCGGGGCGGGGGGGCAATCACTTCTTCTCCTCGGGTTCCTCTTTCTTTGCGGTGCCCTGCTTCAGTTTGTAGTCCGCCAGGGCAGCCTTGATTGCATCTTCAGCAAGCACTAGGAAAGAAGAAAGGAAGGGAGGAGAAAAGGAGAGGAAGAAGGAGGGAGATGAAGGCTGACATTTTGAAACTACTAGAAAGGGCAAACTGTCTTAAAACTGGACTGGGGAACCCCCAAATGGCAACCTGTGATGGAGCAGCCCGCAAAGAGGCACCAGCAGCTTCGTCAGCACAGAGTTGGCCCCATCTGAGTTCGTGGTCCCAGTTTTTTGACAAAAGTCTGCATTGATTTTGTCCAATCCTCACCCCCGTTCCACCTATCCCCCTCATCCCAGGCCACTGGCCCAGCTCTGAGATCCTCCACTCCCTGTTGTGGCGTTCAGAGTCCACCTCATTCATTTGTTCATCCAATAAACATTTAGCAAGAGTACCTTGCTTTGGTCCCCTGGTCAGTTGGGACTGATCTACATCATTTTTATTTAATATTTTGATATTTCCAATTTATTCTGGATAGCATTTGTCACATCTGCAGAGGACACAGAGCAGGGGGCAGGGGAAGCTACACTGGACAAAAAGTCCAAGATTCCCCCAAAACTGACAAGTTGAAACTAACTGGGATAAAACGTGATGGGAAAGATGTCCCGCCATAACCTTAGCCATTTCACAAACTCACATCGGGACACAGTGGCCAGATAACTTGCCTGAAGAAGATCTAGGGGTCTTAGGGTTCTAAGTGACCACAATCTTAGGCCGCCCTGAGAAGCAGGGCCCAAACCTGGGTTCAATTTCCATTCTCCACAAGCCAGAGGGCATTTAGACGAGGAGAGCCAGAGCAGGAGGTTTAGCCTGTGGAGAGAAGACGGCTTTCCCACGTGGGGAAGAAGGGACAGAGCTGGAAGCTGCATTGGAAGCTCTGAGTTCGAATTCTTACGTTATGACCTTGCTTTCTTGCCTATAAGGAAAGGGGCTGGACTCATGGCATCTAAGAGCCCTTGGAGAGGGTCTGGACTTGGGAGAGCTCGCCCAGCCATGGCTCCCTAGGAAGGACCTCTGAACCCTCCTGCCCTCCCCTCAGGCTCCTCATTAACCAGCTGGACAACCAGCCTCCTCTCAGAGCAGATCCCTACTCCATTAACTCCATGGCTCCCTATTGCCTCCAGGTATTCAAAGCCTCCTCCTCCCCTCTGCCTCAGAGCCCCCCCCCCCACCTTTCTGGATTCCCTCTCCCGATCTGGATCCTTGTGGGAGTGTCCTTAGAGCTTCCCTCATAGGGGTTGGGATCCAGCCCCCTCCTAACTCCCAGCAGCCCACTGCAGGCCTGGAGGCTGTTCCCAAGTTTCTTGCCACTGACCTGGACCAGCTGCTCTCCCCCTTCACTTCCCAAGCCCAATCAGGCCGGCTTAGCCCCCAGCACTCACTGGCCCTTCCCACCCTTAGTCTGAAGCCACCCAGTGGCTAAGCAGCAGTTTCCAGGCTGTGAGGAAGTGGCGTGGTGCAAGGGGGCCATGGGACATTCTACCAGAGGTCAAGCATCGTGGTGAGCAAAGCCTGGGCTTGAGGGTCTGGACACCCATCAGAGGTCGTGACCTTGGGCCAGGTTCTCCTGGAACTATGGCAAGGATGAGGAAGGAAGAGGCAAGAGGCCCGGGGCCCATCCCAGAAGGGCCTCCAGCACAGGCAGGTGTGCCCTTACTGAAGGGAGGACCCCTTACTGAGGAGCGGACCCCTTACTGGGGGGCTGTCCAGAAGCTCCATTAGGGAGCTTCTGAGATCCCTTTGTGACAGTGGATGAGGAGCCCTGACAACAGAGATATGGCAGTTAAGGCTCAGGGAGGTCTCAGGAGAAGCCAGAACGAAGGGCTAAGTATCCTAAGTCAGCAATGGCCCAGGGTCACAGGTAACAGAAGGGCTGGCCCCTGGCCTGAGGCTAGCAGCCTGGGGGATCACAAATCCTTCTCAAGGCTCAACTTTCGTTCCCTTCTTTCTCAGGGGCCCTTCCCACTCTTCCTGAAGCAGAGAACAGACCCGTGGAGTCCAGGAGAGCAGCATGACCTGGCTCACTCCTGGAACCGCTGGGAGGATGGAGGAAACACTTAATTTTGGGATCCAATGCTGGGAGAGACTGAAAAGCTCACAGAGCTGCCCAACGAAGCGCCTCCCCTTTGGAGAACGTGCAGGGGACACAGCAGGAGTGCAGCTGGACTCCCACAGTCCCTATGTGGAGCCCCATGGCCCTCCCAGTGACGAGAAATAGGACACGGGGGTCAGGACCCCATGGGGCAGAGACGGACAGCGCCCTGCAAGGCTGGGATCTCCCCAGGCCACAGACCTCCTGCACCCTGAGAGCTCTGGGACCGCCAGAGGCCCCCCTGCCCCTCCCCCCTCAGGCGGACGCCAGGTCCTCGTCTGTCCCACACGGGGTCGGCGGCCTCTCGGCAGGGCCCTGACTTACTGGAGCAGTGCAGCTTCACCGGGGGGAGGCACAACTCCTTGGCGATGTCGGTGTTCTTGATGGTTAAGGCCTCTTCCACCTGAGAGTTGTGAATGAAAAGACACGAGTGTCAGAGCATAGAGACAGCTTCCACCACGGCCCCCTTCCTTTATCACCCATTTCCGCCCTCCCTCCGCCCTATTTGGAACCAGGCAGTGGGTGTTTCTGCTTAGTGCCTAGAACCCACCGAGCCCGGACAGTCCACGATAAACAGGGCCGAGGGCTCCTAGTTCAGCCCTTGATGCTGTGAATGAGCAAAAGTTTGCTGGTCACCAAGTCCAAGGACAGGAGCAGGAAAGGAGATGAATAAGGCTAGAGACCGTGTGGGGACGTCTGCTGATCCCCCAAAGAAATGACAGCTGGTGCCCTCTTAGCCTCTGTGCCCGTCTCTCTGGGACCCCATGTGGGTTTTCCTGGCACAGATACCGGCATGTGTAGCCATTTCCTTCTCCTACTCATTTTCCAGTTGGGGAAACTGAGGCAGGCAGGGTTAGGTGACTTGCCCAGGGTTCACCCAGCTAGGAAGTGTCCAAGGCTGGATCTGAACTCTGAGAGCCCAGTCCTGCTGACTCTGGGCATCATGGCGCTGCCCCCTCGTGCCCGACAGCAGCCCAAGAGCCAGAACAAGGAAGGGGGAACAGTGGTCTAGCCCGGACTCCTTCCCCCCGATGTCCATGCAGCTGACTTTCCCACCCTTCTCTGCTGCCTCTCACCTGGAGCATTTATTAAGCACCTACTATGTTTCAGATACTGTGTTCTGTTGTACGTGTGTGTACTGCCCCAGTCAGACCCATGGCCTGGGGTGCTGATAAGGATGGAACCCCGGCCTGCCCCTGCCATGGCTGCGACATCTGACTGCCCCTCGCCTCTGAGAGGATCCAAAGGCTGCTGCCCGACACTGGGGGCTGCTGGGGTGCAAGCGAGGGCCTGAGCCCAGAAGGGATGCCCGCCTGCTGGCTGATTAAACTGATGTGAAAGAGACCTCCCCCACCCCCAGACTCCATCATCTCCCAAAAACTCCTTCGAGAGCGGCAGGGGGGAGCTCGGCATGGGAAGCCGGTCACTGTCTTACCGTTTTCCCTTTAACCCACTCAGTGGCCAGGGAGCTCGAAGCGATGGCAGAGCCACAGCCAAACGTCTTGAACCGGGCATCCACAATCTTCCCTTTTTCATCCACTTGGATCTAGAAAAGCAAAGTGGCCCGTGTCCCTGGGTGATGGGGTTCCAGGGCCTGTCTGGGCCCCCATCGGGGACTTCTGCTCCATTTTAGACATTTAACACCTGACTCATTCCAAGTCACCGGCCAACACCCACTCAAGACAGCCCCTTCCCGGCCTGTCCAGCCCCTGGCCTAGCCAGAGACCTCAATGCCAGGAGCTGGAATGCTTTGCTCCGGTTCTGGGTTCAGACTACGGCTTTTTCTTGTGTCCTGAGGCCTGTTCCAGTTCTCGGCCGGCCCATTTCTGTACTCCCAGATAAGAGGGAAAACCTCTGGCAGGCAGAGAATCGGGCTCCTCCCCATCATGATGAGGCAATTGTTGACCTAGAGTAACTCAAAAACAGCCCAGCCCCGCCCCCCGCCTCCTGGAGAGGTCACCAGCTACAAGGGGATGTCCCAGCTCAGAGCGGCCTGTCCTCACCCATGACGGGGCCAAGTTAGAATTTGTTCAAACAAAAACATTCGCAGCTGCTAGGCTTAATATGACTGATAATGAATTAGGCTTATAGGATCCCAGCTTTGGGGTTCACCTTGTTCAAAACAGTGCCCCCCATTAGGGTCACCCCTTGCCTTCTGCTAATCACAGTCCATGAATTTAGTGAGAACTTAGCCCAGCTAAGGAGAGGGGGGCAGAGTGGACGGCAGTCATGTGACTTTTTGAGAAAGATGAAACCCGCTCTCACCTGTAATTTCATAACATCCCCACAGGCCGGCGCCCCTACCAACCCAGTGCCGACATTTTTGGATTTCTTGTCCAGGGACCCTACGTTTCTGGGGTTCTCGTAGTGGTCGACCACCTGAAATGAGAGGATTGTAAAATCAACAGAGATTTCCTTCCCTTTGGGGGAGCAGAGGGGACCAAGGCCCCTGTGAAATGCTCCGCCTGTAACCCTGGACCGTGGCATGAAGCCGGCTCTCCCAGGGCATTCCCCCTCCTCCAAACTCAGCGGCACCTTCCTGTGTCTGCTTCATCAGGACTGCTGGGGGTTAACGTCCATGCAGCCGGTCACTGGCTCCCTGGGGGCACAAAGACCAGGGCGACTCGGCCTGCCTGCAGCGGTGTCCGATTCACTGGTCACCATGGGGACAGGGACTGGAAATTCCACTTTGCCGATGGAGAAACTCCTTCTACCAAGGCGGGCTAGAGCCACACTCCAATAGAAATGGGCCTGGGCCACAAAAGGATACAATTTAAAGCTTGGCTAGTATCCATCTCATTGTACTTTATTTTGCTCCATAGGCCCGTGTGGATGCCCATGAGTCCATGATGCTCTGGCCCAAAGCACCGAGGGGCCGGCGCCCGGAGAGTCCTCAGTGGGCAGGACAAGGGCCCAGCTTATGGCACAAGGGGCAGGCGGGCTGGCCCACTCGGCAAGTGCCTCTAGTGGCGAGCTTAGGGGAAAGGGACATGAGTCATGGGGGAGCAGACCAGGGGTCCCCTAATGTAGAAAGAGGAGCCGCTATCCCAGCTGCTTCAGACCAGACGCTGAAAGTCGGCCCGAGGCCATTCCCAACCCACCCCAGAAGTGGAGGCTGCAATGAGGGAGGTACACAAGGCACAACTACAGAATGCAGTAACTGGAGCCCCCCCCCCCCAACAAGTACACGCCCCGATGCCAGGTCCCAGCCTGACTGTCCAGAGCTTGGCCCCTTAACTGCACACTGCGCCGTGAGAACATCTGGGAAGCCCAGGCCATGAGACCCTTAGGGAAAATCTGTCACACTCACTTTAGAGCAGGGGCCTCAAACTTTTAAAACAGGGGCCAGTTCCCTGTCCCTCAGACTGTGGGAGGGCCGGACCAGAGTAAAAACAAAAGCTCACTCTGTCTCCCCCCCCCCAGCCCATTTGCCATAACCCGGCGGGCGCATAAATGTCCTCAGCGGGTAGTTTGAGAACCCCTGGTTTAGAGCAATCCCCCCTTCCCCCCACCAAGAGAGCTGGAAAGACTTCTGGCTGTTCCCCCAGGGCTGCCCAGTCCCAGCAGCTCTTTCCAGGAAGAAGGTCCCAGTAAGCAGGTGCTAAAGCAGGGGCGCACTTGACTACCCCAGCCCAGCCCGCACAGGTTTCTACTTCCTGTTAAACTCCTTCCTGGGTCAGTGTCGGGCTGGGGACAGCCCAGAGCATGAGGAACCTCCTGGGTCTATCAGACTGGCTGCTGAACCAGCTCCGGGTCAACCACAGCTGCCTCAGGGGTGGGGAGTAAATTCCCGGGAAAACCTCATCATCGTCACAGACCCTCCTCCCCCTTCTTTGGAGGCAGGAGAGGCAGGCGGAACTGCAGCTGGCCCGTCTGGACTTGGACGTATCCCGCAGGGCCAGGGAGTGGACACCGGGGGTCAGATGTGGGATCGGCCACAGCAACAAGGCGGGAAGGAGCGGATACCCAGGGGTCAGATGTTCTTGTGAGGGTCAAACGAGGTCAGAGTGGTCAAAAACTTCCCCAGCCTTAACCTGTTATATTAATGCTCGCTACCATAAGAAAATGATCAGGACCTCAAAGGGACCATAGGGGTCACCTGGGCCCACCCCCAAAATCTGACCGGTGCTGTTTCCTTAGGAAAAAACCAAAGGGCTCTAAGGCAGGGCCTGAAGAGAACAGCTCCTTGATGCAGATTTTTTCCAGGAGTCCCACACGGATCAGGTGGTTTTCCAGAGGACGGCCCTTCCCGCCCGGGCCATCACCGAGTACCGGGTTATCATTTGCCCCCTGCTCTCCTGGCTTCTCCCCAGCCCCCCAGCACCAACATACCAGAGACAGGTGGACCTGACATGGAAGGAGGCGGCGGGGGTGAGGAGATCCAGGCTGACAGCAAGTCCCCTTCCCCGTGGGAGCCTCGGGTTCCTGGCAGTCTGACATCCCCTTCTGCAGCCCTGATCATCACCCGCTGCTTCAGAGCTCTTTGCTTTAAGACCAAAGCAGCTCATAGAGAGGCAGTCCTGACTCGTCTAGACCAGGAGGGAACTTAGGGCTGATCTGCTCAGAATCCTTCCTGCTGGTAGAGTAGAAAGGAGCCCTAGATTGGGGTCAAATCCCGGCCGTGTGGCCTCTGGCTCTCAGACGGAGACCAACTCCTGCTTCTGATGTGGAAAAGGGGGTGACGCTGAGCCTGCCACCTCACCATAAAGTGCTTTGCAGTAAAGCTGGAGGCCATAAAGCGGGAAACTTTTCGTGGCCCAGGAGCTGTGCCGGCAACACCTGCCAGAGTGGGAGGGGAGGCCGCTTGCCTGGAGGTCGGCCTAGCTAAGAGCAAGTCAACATTTATTAAGCACCTAGGGTGTACCAGGCACTGAGCACACAGACCGGTCTGGACAAAAGTCGTCATTGAAGCACGCACTGAGAAAAGGAGGACCAGCTGCGGTGAAACCGCAGGGGTCTGAATCATTGCTACTTTGTTTCACGTGCATAAATCTGGGCCCTCCAATAAGAACTAAAGCTTTCGGATCTCCCTGCGGGCGGGGCCGAGCCCAGCTCCGACATTTACCAGCGCCTCAGTTTCCTTCTGTGCACGGGCGGCAGGTGTAATAATGAATGGTAAGCCCGGAGACCGGGAGACCCCAAGTTCAGAGGCCACTCCCGACGTTTCCTGGCGGGGAGCTGAAGGGGGGCGCAATGGCGGAGTGACTTTGGCTTTGCAGTGGGTGCGGGGCACGACCGCCGCGCGCAGGGGCCGGGTCCTCCACGCCAGCCCACGCGGATTAAGCCGGCACTCCGGCCCAGCAAGGGAGCGGCCTTTCTGCCTAATTCCCAAAGTTCCGCTACCTGGGCTCACTACTGTAAGCCCCCCCACAGGCAGCACCCTGGGGTGTTTAAGGGCCCCGCCTCGCCAAGGAGCCATGGACCCCACGCCTTCTTCTCTGAACCTGTTTCCCCAACGGTCACTCTCCCACTGCAATGACCACTTTCCTCCTCTCTACGAGTCAGTCCCTTTTTCAGGGCGCTGTCCCCTGTTTATCTATGTGCCTGGCACACAGTAGGTGCTTATTAAATGCTTGTAATCCCGACCAGCTCAGCCGGCGCCCTAGGAGATTGGGGGGGGGGATGCTCAGAGGACATACGGACACTGCCGGGTGCGCATGCGCACGCCGAGAGGGGGGAGGGGCGCGCAGGCGCAGGAGGGGCGCGCCGCTTCTAACTAACGGCGTCATCCCTGTCTCCAACGACCCCGCTTTCCCAGGCGCGCCGCGGCCCCTACCTTCTTATGGTACAGGCGGGCCGGAGCCGAGAGCTCCCGGAGGGGCGGCCGACGAGTGCGTAGGCACACCACCGAGGCCGCTCGCCTCAACCCTGCCAATCCGGCCTTCGCCGCCGCCGCTGCCATGTTGTGTCTGAATGCTGAACCGCTGAGGAGGCGGGGCCGCGGCCGACAGTCTGGGGGGCGGAGCTCGGTGCTAGGGAAGGTAGTCGAAGGGACGGGGCCCAAATCGGGCGGGTAGTGCCGAAGGCGAAGGGGTGGAGAGAGTGAGGGGGCGGGACCCAGTTCGACTGGACTCTAGAAAGTGAGGGGGGCGGGGCCCTAGCAGGTGGGGGTGGGGTCTACCGGGCGGGGGCGGGGCGGAACTGGGGGGCGGGGCCGAGCTGGGACCGAGCGAGGAGGAGAGAAAGGGGAGAGGGGAGGAAACGCGAGGAACACGGGGCGGGGTGGGGAGGGGGAGGAAAGGAGAAAGAGGGCTCAGAGGTGGGGGCCTAAGCCGGAGGGGAAAGCGGGGCGGCCGCTAGGCCGAGGGAGAAAGGGAGGAGGAGGGGGAGGGATGGGGGAATGGAGGGGGAGGGGCGGGGTAATGGGAGGGGAGCCCTTGCGGCCGCGCTCTGCCCAGCTCTCTTCACGTGACTGCACCCTAGTGGCGGGCCTTCCGGGTTTTGTCTCTCGCGTGGCCACGCCCCCTGTCTCCCGGCCGCGCCCACGAGGACATCAGGAGTGGACTCTGGGCACCTGGGCGGCCGCCCCCGGGGGCGGAGGAGAGAAGAGCCGGGTCCTGGGCAAGGGAACGAAGCCCGGAGAAGCTGACCTCCGCCACGTGGGCCCTGCGCGTCTGAAAAGACCTATGCGGCCAGCCCCCTGGCCTATGTTTACAGGACGGGGACGGAACGGGTCCTCTACCCGGCGAGGAGACTGAGGCCCGGGTCGGGCTTCCTCCCGGGGCACGAGTCCAGTCCCGAGTTTGAGGCTGCCCGATCCAGGGCCAGACCCACCTCTGTGTCCTTTCCTGGCAGGGCGAGGGGTGAGGGGAGTTCGCTTTTATAAAACTGCAGCCTGGAAGCGTTAAATGCTGTTATTACCAGCCGGGCCTGGATGGGAAGGGCAGGGATATGTCATCTCCACTAACTAGTGACGGAAACTTCGGGAAACCTCGGGAAGCGCATCCAGGGTCCCGGTTACCGAAGGCCCCCTGACACGGAGGGCCTGTGCTGTGCAGGCCCGGTGCGGGGAATCACAGACAGAGCTTACACTTTGTAGGGGGGACAGCCAAGGGGCACAAGCTGCAGTGCCTGCGGGTTATGTTAGGGTGACGTTCTCGGACTCTGGCCCAGGGGCCCCGGCTTTAGAGCCCGAGGTCTTTCGGCCCTGTTGCGGGAGCACTGATTTTACAGAGAAGGAAATGAGGCTCCAGAGGCGGTGGCCCAGAGTGGGGACCTTGGTTTCGCAGGAATTCCAGCGGGGGCAACCCCCCCACGGCCTCAGCCTTGACCCCAGGCCCTGACAGCCCAGCCTGCCTTTGTGCCCTCACAAGGAGCCTGCCACCTCACCACCAGAAGGCGGCCCAGCAAAGAAACTTTTCTGGCTGCAGCGCATTACAATGGAAACCTGTTGCATTTAGAGGATTTAGGGACCATTGTAATGGGGATAACTCCAATTTCTACCGGACTCCAGTGTTTGCAGAATGCTTATCTCTACCATTGAGATTTCTGAGATAGTCACTTATCATCTTGGTCCTCCTGGTACCACCCAGGTCACCATGAGACTGAAGGCCGAAGGTGGCAACCTTAAAAATCAGAGGCAGAACCTTTTGTCACAACAGGGCTTCCCTTTCTGGGTATTTCATTCCCTTCATTAGGAGCAAAACGGTGGATGAGCAGTGGTGTCATCCCAAGGGCTGCCAGTCCTTGCCGATGGCCCTGCACCTGATCCCTCATGTGCCGTCTCCTTCCTTAAATGTGAGCTCTCCAACAGCAGCAGCTACTTTTTCATTCAGGGATCGGCACGGTACTTGGCATATAAGATGCGCTTCACAAAGCTTGTACTATTTTATCTGTGCGGGTCAAATGTAAACTCTTGAGCTCATTCATTCAAATGATTTTAAATTCCCTTTGCATAATAATCATGGATAGGTTTTATTGATACTTGTTTTTAAAGAATTATCACTGGGGCAGCTGGGTGGCGCAGTGGACAGAGCACTAGCCCTGAGTTCAAATCTGCCCTCAGACACTTAACACTTCCTGGCTGTGTGACCCTGGGCAAGTCACTTAACCCCAATTGCCTCAAAAAAAAAAAAATTATCAGACATCTCTCTGGCGTAGCTTCCCGGTTGGGACTAAGGTGTGGACACGAGGCTTCCCCCGTTAGAATAGAAGTGCTCTGAGGGAAGATACTAGAGCTTGCTTTGGCACAATATCTGGCACAAATATTCTCCCTCATACTTTCATCTATATCATACATCTAGCTGTCTTATGAATTCATCTAGCTCATTCAAATGTAGCTCATTTATAGCTACATAGCTCATCATCCATTGATCCATCTGTAGTCTATATTTATCCTATCTACCTACCTTATCTATCCATCCATGCATCTCACCTATCATCTCTATATCCTATTTATCTCATCTATCCATACCCCCTCGTGTCTGTCCCTTCATCCTTCCTTCCCTCCCTTTCCCTTTCTTTCCATGGCTACCACCTTGATTCAAGCCCTTTTGTCCTGATGACAGTTGCAACAACAGCTAGTGTGCAACATCAGAATACTGGACTTGGTATCCACAAGATCCAATCCTACCTCTGAAGAAAGTCATCGAGTCATTCTCCATTTCCTCATCTATAAAATCACTAGCTGTGGCATTTACCTCCCAGAATTGTGGGGAAGAACAAATGAACTCCTGCATATAAAGCACCATGCGAAGGAGCTTTTACTGTAGCAGAAATTCTCATGTTTAAAAATTAATCTTACATCTTTTGTTTAAAAGATTTCTGCAGTGATCCCTCTCCCTGCCTCAGCTCATCGAATTCCCCAGGCAAGCCTTCTCTGGTAAAAGATGATCACCAATTAACCTGCCAGTTCCTTTGATCTTGGTTCTTTAAAGTAGGTTTCCCCAAACCTTGAATGATCCCCGATTGTCTCAATCACACTCCTGGCTTCCGAGGTCTTTACAAGCAACTCCCACGCACATTTCCAGCTTTATTCCAAACACTCCTTGTCCCAACTTTTTATTCCTCATTAGTATAAGCTGTTTTCTTATCCAGAATGTTCTTTTTGCCTCTTGAACCTCGAGCTCTGAAGCTCAGCACTGGTATCACCTCTTCAAAGAACCTTCCCCTAACTTGCTCAGGTGTTTTCTCTCTTTCCTCAAATTACCTTGTATAATGATTTAGATATGGTGATACTGTTAAGTAAATTAGGAGAGCAAGATAATTTATTTGTATCTTTGGAGAAGGGAGGAATTTATGACCAAGAAATAGAGAACATTATGAAATGCAAAATGGATGATTTTGATTAAAGTTTTTGCACAAACAAAACTAATGCAGCCAAGATTAAAAGGGAAGCAGAAAGCTGGGAAACAATTCTTTAGAGCCAGTGTTTCTCATAAAGGCTTCGCTACTAAAACATATGGAGAATTCGGTCAAATGTAAAAGAATACAATTCCCTTCTCAATTGAAAAATGATGAAAGAATATGAACCAATTTTCAGATGAAATTAAAACCATCTATAGTCATATAAAATGCTCTAAATCACTATAGATCAGAGCAATGCAAATTAAAACAACTCTTAGATACCATCTCAAACCTATTAGTTTGGTTAAGATGACAGGAAAAGATGATAAATGTTGGAGGGGGTGTTAGTGGAGGTGCAGAGCTGATCCAGCCATTCTGAAGATCAATTTAAAACTATACCCAGAAGCTTATCTAACACTCCATACCTTTTGCTCCAGTTACTACTAGGTCTGTATTCCAAAGAGATCATAAAAAAGGGCAAAGGATCCATATATGCAAAAAATATTTTAGCTCCATTTGTAGAGGTGGCAAGGAATTGGAAATCGAGAGGATGCTCATCAACTGGGGAATGGGTGAATGACTTATGGTATATGAGTAATAGAATATTATTGTTCCATAAGAAATAATGAGCAGACCGATTTTTAGAAAAGCTTGGAAAGACATGAAGTGATACTGAATGAAGGGAATCACAACCAGGAAAACATTGTACTCAGCAACAGCAAGATTGTATGATGATCAACCCTTCTTAACAAGTCCAATAAGCTGTGGATGGAAAATGCCATCCATATCTGTTGTGTCCTGCTTTCTAGAGCCCCCAAGTCGGGGTGACAAAACATAGCACTGCTTTCTAGAGCCCCCACACTGGGGTGATTAAAATATACCTTCCTAGTGGAGAAGTGATGAGGCAGGATTCCTGAAGATGGTGGAAAAATGGAGTCCATTTATTTCAAAGTCTTTTCTCATACCCTTATACCCTTTGACAAAAACACTGGGCATATGCCCAGTATATACTGCAGATATAGGACCACATAAACAACTTGCTATTGTATATAGTTTGCTACCTGGTATCACACTCTTTCAATCATAACAGGTTGTCACCACCCCCCTGATTTCTCAGGAAGGTTGAGAGCCCTTAGGGAGGATGGGGAGCCAAACCAGACATTGTTAGCTGGTTCCCTCTGGGCTGAAGGGTCTTATACCTCACCCAGAGTTTCCCAACTGACACTGACCCTTTACACATATCCAGAGAGAGATTGAGACTGAATATAGATTGAAGATACAATTTTCATCTTTTTCTCTTTCTCATGGTTTTTCCTTTATCTGATTTTTCTTCCCCAACTTGGCTCATATGGAAATATGTTAAAAGTATAAATTTTAAAAAGTATACTGCTTTAATCTATGCAAGTAGAAGATAAACTGAGGTCCAGGACTACTTTTTATCCCTAGCACAATGCTTTGTATATAATAGTTGCTTGATATACTTGTCTATTGAATTGAATTGGAGGACTTTTCCCTTCTGGAGAATGTGACCTGTGACCTCTGTATCCCTCAGTGATAAGAAATAGAGCATTGCCAGGTGGGAGCATTGTTATGTCCACAATCAGTTCAATAAACAAATTCCACAGATCTGCGCACTGGGGATGCAGAATCCCTACTTTCAAAGAGATTCCTTTTTATTGGGAAGTAAAACACACACAGATGAATAAAGGAAGTCATTTTAAAGAAAATTTAGTAACAATTGGACAAATTAATAAAGTCTGGATTTTGAGGTGCCCCTAAAGTTGTTTTTTTCCCTTTATTTTTTATTTTAAAACTTTTAATTTTTCAAAACATGTGTGCACAATTTTTCAACATTACCCCTTGCAAAACCTTGTGTTCCAATCCCCCCCTTTCTCCCACGCCCTCCCCTAGATGGCAAGTAGTCCAATATATGTTAAACATGGTAGAGATGTATAAATCCAAAATATGTATATATATATTGTGCCACACAAGAAAAAAAGAGAAGCAAAATAAAATGCTAGCAAACAAAAAGTGAAAATGCTATACTGTAAACTCAGTTCCCATAGTTCTCTCCCTGAGTGTAGCTGGCTCTCTTCTTTACTGAACAATTGGAACTGGTTTGAATCATCTCATTGTTGAAGAGAGCCATGTCCATCAGAATTGATCATCATATAGTCTTGTTGCCGTGTATAATGATCTCCTGGTTCTGCTCCTTTCACTTAACAGCAGTTCATATAAGTTAGAGCTGGGTTATGAAGGAAGCTAAGAATTCTAAGAGAAAGTAAGGAAAGAAGGAATTTCAGGCACTGCTATGCAAGGCAATAGAGGTGGGAGATAAGAGTCTTAGATCTGAATCTGGAAGGGACTTAGAAGCTAATCTAGTTCAGTCCTCAACTCCATTTTACAGTCAAGCATAATAAGGGTCCAAGACATGAAGTGGCTTCTTTAAGATGGCAAATTCTGAAATATTAAGAGAGTTGGATTTGGAGTTGGACTCAAATCCTACTTCAGATACTTTCTGAACCCAGAACATGGGAAGTGACTCCTTTGGGTCTCAGTTTCCTTATCTGTAAGTGAGTTGAGAAAGGGGCTTTAGTTGAGAGAACAAAGTAGCAAACCCTACGGACAGCCAGTGGATTTCCCCAACTAGAGGCCAAAAGTCTTTTATACCCTTGGGAGTTAAGGGGGAAGAGGCAGCATGAGGTAGCAAGGCCTGGAAATGAGTTCTCAATTGTCTTGGCAATCTGAGCAAGGAGAACCACTTCATTTTGGCTGTTTTGCTTTTCAAACCATAAATTCTAGTAGAAGGGGCAAGAACTTTGAAGGCCTAGAACCAGCTTGACTGGGACAAGGGAAATCTCAGTATAGGACTTCAGAGTGTGACAACTCAAGCTAATCTCTTCATTTTAAGAGTAGGAATGAAGGACATTATTGGTATGTTGACGTTATCAGGATGACTAGGAGGTTGTGGCAGTCCACATCACAGTTGGTGTTAATCATTTTCTGAACAAAAACTTGGAAAAACTTGCATGAACTGATGTAGAACCAAGGGAACATTGTATACAGCAACAAGATTATGATGCGATGATCAACTGTGATGGTCTTGGCTCTTTTCAACAGGAGATTCAGGCGAATTCCAATATATTTGTGATGGAGTCAGCCATGTGTACCCAGAGAGAAGACCATGGGGACTGAATGTGGATCAAAGAATTATATTTTCACTTTTGTTGTTTGCTTCTTTTCTCATTTTTTCAACTTTTGATCGGATTTTTTCTTGTGCAGCATGATGAATATGAAAATGTTTAGAAGAATTGCACATTTAACCTATATTGGATTATTTGCTGTTTATGGGAGGGGATGGGGGGAAGAGAGGGCGAACAATTTTAAAAACAAGGTTTTGCAAAGGGGAATGTTGAAAATTATATTTGTATTTGGAAAAATAAAAAAGTTATTAAATTTGTCAAAAATAATAAATGGCAAAATTTGGATTTGAACTCGGGGCCATTTATTGAAGTTCTTTACTTCCTATGGAACTTTATGCTCAGAGAAGAGCTAAGAGGTTCATTCAGGTAGAACAGTGTGAATGGAGGAGAACCACATGAAGATGGAAAGATGTGGAAGTTGGAACTTAAGATGCTGAAAGGAATGAAAGGTGAGGGATGAAGAATAGAGCTGTTATCTCATTTCTACATTTGCTTACCATAAGATTTCAGAAAGTGGCTGTATTTTCTTATGTCAGAAGGCTAGAAGAGCATCTGTCATTCAACCTCTTTTATAGTTGAGATTGAGGCTGAGGGGCAGAAAAATGGCCTTCCCAAAATCACATCCTGGGAGTGTTTACACCCAAGTCTGCCTCCAATACCTCCTTGGGGTGTGAGGGGATCCTAGGTTCTCAAACTGTCAAGACTTCAGGTACAGGCCCAGGCTATAGCTCTTATTCAAGAACCCTCCTGAATTCAGATTTGTGTCCACTAGGGGCACACTGGGCAATGAGTTTTCTACTCTAAAACCACATACTAAAACATAGAGGTTATGTGGTGTATATTAGAGAGTTGGATTTGGAGTCGGGTTCAAATCTTGCTTCAGATACTTTTTGAACCCAGAACATGGGAAAGTGACCCCTCTGGGTCTGTTTCCTTATTTGTAAAATGAGCAAGTTGGATTCTGACCTTCAAGGTCCCTTCCAGCTCTAGATCTGTGGTCTTATTACAGGGTCATCTACATCCGTGAACTTATAGATCCTCAAAGTAGTGACATCATCACCATACATTTAATTCATTTCCCTTCACAAGGTTGGCTGAGACTTTCCTCAAAACCACTGCCTGAGGCAGATAACCATGTAGCTGTTACAAATATGGCAGGTTCCTTGATAAACCTAGAATGGACTCTTTGGAAGATGGCCTGATTCAGTGTGGTAAGGATGGCCTTTTCTTGGTCATTGATGCTGATTCAGTGACACATCGAAGCATCTTTCTTGGGAGATATTCTTTTAGCCTGGGCTGACCAAGCCTATGCCACGGTCAGGATCTGATCAGTAGGCCTGGGGGAGATCCTCAGCACTGATGTCAGTGTCCAAGTATTCTCTAACATGGACCCTAGGATGCCAAAGGCCCCCTCTGCTCTAATCCTGGGGGTTGCTGATGGCCAAAGTGTGTCACTTTTTTGCATTCTTGATCTCAAGCAGAAGGTACCAGGTGTTTGTTGAACTAAATAATAACAGCATTTGTTTAATAAAATTTATTAATGCCCATTCCTTTGGACAGCATGGTAGGGAGATAGGAAATCTTCCACTTCTGGTTCCAGCCGCTGTGTGTCAGGGGTAAGGGATTGGGGGAATTGAGAGACAACCTTATGCTGAGGAGTTTACATTCCATGCTTCTAGCATCTCTGCATTTTAAAGGAGTTATTGATTCCCTCCCCAAGTCCACCCATTATCCCCATCTGGTCTGGTCATTGCTCTGTCACCAGCACTTCACTCAAGCACCTGATGGATGGAGCAGCAAGACCTCAAAGCTCGGTTAGCCCAACCCTTAGGATTTAAGGAGAGGGAACGGTGTTATCAAGATAGAAGGACTTCAGCCTCAAAGCCCAGCACTTTTCTACGGTGCCCTGCTGCAGCCCAGTGCAGTCAAGAGGCACCAGAGCCTCCATGTGCAGCAGGGGGAGCTGGAGCAGGCAGTCTCCTCAGCTCTGGATCTTTTCTCCTAAAAAAATGACCTGTGATTCGGTGTTGGATGCGGTGGGTCAGAGTCTGGGCTGTGACTGCAAGCATGCCGCTTCCTCTCTAACCTGTGTTCTGCTCTGTAAGATACAGGAGTTAGACTATGTCAGGGTTCTTGTTTGTGGCTTGGACTCCATGGGCAGTGAGTCTGGTAAAAGCTACAAAGCCCTGCTCAGAATGTTTTAAATGTCTAAAATCAGATTTATGCTTACAAATAAAGTCAATTATTTATGTGTATATGTGTATGTGTATGTATATATGCATGCATGTATGTGTGTGCATTATAAAACATGAGTTCCCTAAACTATATTCATCTATCTAGTTCAGGGAATCTCAGTTTAAACCCCCCTGGACTGTTTGATCTGTCATCAATAAGCAAATATTAAATACCTACTGTGTGCCAGGCACTGTTCTAGATACTGGGGATGCAAAATCAATCAAACGGTTCTTGTCCTTAAGAAAGCAACCCCTATTCTGTTGGGGGAGATTCTATGGGATATACATAGCAGGGCTGTTTGTGGGAAGCAGTCAGCAGGGTTATGTGGTACAGCCAGACATTAAAGGGAGCTTGGAGGCCAAGTCTAGTGGCTCAGAGAGTTGTTCAGGGTCAACAGTAAGTGTCTGAAGCAAGATTAAACCCAAGACATTCTAAGTCCAGCACTATTCATTTTGTTCTGCAGCCAGTCCGTATCTCCTTACTGACTTATTGTCTAAATGGATTGCCAAATATAAACTTTTTCTTTGGATTCTGGGAAATTGTAATGAATCTATCATTTTCTTTGTCCTCTTCTGTTTATATTCTTTCTTTTCTTCTCTCCCTCTCTCCCTCCTCCCCTTCCCTCCTTCCTCTTCCTCCTTCTCCTCCTCTTTCTCCTTTTCCTTCTCCTCCTCTCCCTCCCCTCCTTTTCCTCCTCCTCCCCTCCTCCTCCTCTTTCTCTTCCTCTTTTTCCTCCTCCTTCTTTTCTTCCTCTTCCTCCTTCTCTTTTCTCTTTCTCTCTTTCCCTCCTTCTCTTCCCCCTCCAAACCCCTCCCAAATGATGCCAGAACAGTTTAAAAGATCTTTCTAATCCAGGGATGTTCCTCTCTTCCCAATTGCATTCTCAATAAATATACTCACATAAGCAATGCCTGTGTTTAACACAGTTTATTTTAACTGCTTTAAGTTAAACAAACAAACAAACAAACAAACAAACAAACCCAAAAACAGTTTTTTCCCCTCTGAGAGTCTTTTCATCTATCTACATATGTTGTGGCAGATAATTTATTGTTTGCATATTGTCTCCCTTATTATTATTCTGTTACTTCCTTGAAAGCAGATGCCTTGTTTTTGTCCTTCTGTGCTTAATCCTGTGCCTGACATACATCAGGGCTTCTTAAATTTTTTCCACTTATGATTCCTTTTCATCTGAGAAATACAGGGTATATAGGTATGTATAATAGGTATACAGATCATAATTTCATTACCCTCCACATTCAATTCTGAGACTCCATATGGGATTGCAACCCATAGTTTTAGAGGCTTAAGAGTAAGGACTTAATAAATACTTGTTGCTGTGACTTTTAGGAAACAACCTTACTAGTGTCTGTATGGAATACCTTTAGACTTCCATGAGGGAATCATTTATGATAGCACAGTAATTTTCCTTTACATTCATATACCACAGTTTATCCGCTTTGCAAGTTTGTGCTACCAAAAATGGTGATATACATGTTTGGGGGTATGTGGACATTTTATCAATAGTCCCTTTAGAGTATTTGCTTTTATGAAAGAATCTCTGGGTGAAAGAATATGGGCATTTTAATGACTTCATTTGAGTAATTCCAATTTGCTTTCCAAAATGATAGCATTGACTTGCAGCTTCAACAATGCACGAATATACCTATTTTCCTAAAAACTCTTCCAGCATTGACTATTCCCATCTTTTGTCATCTCTGTCGATTTGTTGCATGAGGTAAAACTTCGATTGTTTTACCTTTCTCTTGGGATTTAGAGTATTTTATGTAGTTATTAATAGTTTGTTGTTGTACTTTTGAGAACTGTTCCTATGATTTGATCAATTATCTATTGGGGAGTGGTCATATTTAGGCTCTCCCACAAATCTTAGTGCAGTTTTAATATGGCTTATGATTAGAGTCATAAACTTTTAAAACTAATAGGACTTGTGGGACACTCTCTCTATATATAAATATCTTAGATACCAAACCCTTATCTAATATATTTTATGGATTCCCTCCTCCCCCACTTGACCATTTCTCTTAACTTAGATGCATTATCTTGCTTGTGCAGAAATTTTTCAATTTCATGTAATATTAACATTTGTGATTTCTTCTATTCCTTGATTACATCTCTTATCCATAGATGGGATATCTATATGATCTGCTTGTCTCCCAATTTCTGATATGACCTTTATATTATAGTCACATGTCCATTTGTGACATGGTAAGTATGTCCCAAGTTTAATTTATTTCCGATGATTTTGCTATTTTTGTCATAGGTTTTTTTCCTAAGTAATTGACTTTTTTGTTTATTGAAATTCCATTTTTTCTGATTCTCATTTCTCTAGGACACTGTTACATTGATTTAACTTTCTGTTTTACCAGATGGTTTTGATGAGTGATGCTTTATAAAATAGTTCTTCTTCCATAACTCACTTATGTTCCTTTATATTATCTTTCATCTTTTCCCAATGGATTTTTAAAAATCAAATTCTGTAAAGTTCTACAAAGCATCCTTGTGATAATGTAACATTAAAAATATAAATTAAGTTTGGAAATATTTTTATGCTGCCACGGTATAGGCACGAGCAATGAATATCTCTCCAGCTATTTGTTTTTATTCCTGTAAATCGTACCTTGTAATTGAAGGTATTTATACCAAGTCTTATGTGTGCTTTGGGAAAGGGATGCCTAAATTCTGGTAGCTTTTGAGGGTTTGCATCTTGTTCCTCTTGCATTGGTAGACAGGTCTAGTGGATTCTTTTTAACTTCCTAGGATCAGGGCTAAACTTCCTTTCCAATTCAACTAGGGCCTTTTTTATATTTCATAAAGTGATAATATAGCAGTGGGTAACCTTTTTCATTTAAATTACACCTCATTACCTCAGTTCTCTGCTTTTTACTTTCTGTGAATTAAACATCACTTGACTGTAGGGAAAACTTGAGGAATTGTCCTATCATTCCATATATATTCCATATATATATATATATATTCATGCATGTACATCAGGAATGTGCTTAATTGATAAATTGGTAAAGTATATGCAGTTTTCTTTAGGGCCTTGACCTTGGGAACTTGCGTGGTTTTTTCGGGGGGGGGGGAGGGAAGGGTCCTTTATTTGTTTTCGACGGACTTTTTCTTCATAGTCAGCTTAGACCGCATGTGTCTCTTTGAATGGGGCCAGAAGATATGAGTCATTTTTACTGACAACATAGGGAAGTGATTTATTCGCAGGTCCCAAATCCAGTGCAGTTTCCTGCCGGGGGAGGCAGAGCACAGGCTAGCTCCGAGTTAACTGCGGGGCGGGGAGTGAGTCATAACTCACTGGAGTCCACCGGCCGAGGACAGTTTGGTTCCAGACGTATCGAAGCCCGTGTAATGGAACAGAAAAACACTAGAGATTCTGACGCAGCTGACTACGTTTAGCAAAGCTAAGCCAAGGCGCGCACGCGCGGCCAGAAGAGCACCCAGGGCTCAAGTGCCTCGATGCACCTGCCTGGAGCATGCGTCCTGCGCAGACTTAAGGACCAGTAGGTAAAGCGCCCTTGTCCTTCCCCAAATGGCGCCTAATCCTGTACGGCCCGCCCCCCTGCGGTGTTTCGACCTCCTCTATAGCCCCCACTTCCTGTCCATGAACCCGGAAGTCTGCCCTTAGTCAAGCCTGAACGGACCCGGCAGGCCAGGGTCTCTTCTCGCTCGGGAGGAGGCCGGCAGAGGGCAGACCCTGCTGAGTCCGTACAGCGCCCCCTCAGGCATCGTGCCGCCAGAGCGCCCCGGGCGGCGTCACCGCCCCGCTGGTAGGATTGTGATCTGGCGCGGCCACGGCCGGTCTCAGCGTCAACGTGACGTCACAGCGGCGTCAGCCTCGAGCTCGCGGGGAAGAGACGCGGGCGGCGCAAGATGGCGGCAGCAGCAGCAGCGGCGGCTGCTTCTGGGCCCCGGGCGAAGGCGCCGGCGGCGGGGGCGGGGGCCGTGGCCGTCGAGGAGACGGAGGAGGAGGAGACGACGGCGGCTTTAACTAGGACTGCGGCGCGCGGGCGCCCCGAGCTTGAAGCGCAGTCGGAGGACTCGGGCGGGGGCGGCGACGGCGGCGACGGCGATGAGGACGAGGATGAGGACGAGGACTTGGGCTGTTCCTCGGGCGAGGAGGACGACGACGACGACGAGGAGAAAGAGAACGAGGCGGAGATCCAGCGGCTGGAGGAGCAGGTGCGCTGCGGGGGAGGGGCAGCCGCGGGGGGGAGGGGCAGCGCGGCGGCCGTTGCTGGGACTGTTGCCCCGGAGTTTCGCGCACGCGCAGTGAGCCCCACGTGCGGCCGAGCCTGGCCCGCTAGGCCAAAGAACTGGCGGGAGGGACCGGTTGCCTTAAGGCTCTTACTCTTGGGTGCCTCTCCCACTAGTGGGGCCCGCAGGGAAGACACGGCATGAGGGGGGTCTCGAGGAGGAGAGGGGGAGAGTGGGCCAAGCAGCGGGAACCGCGGGAGAAAAGGCTTCGAGTCGGAGGGGCGGAGGGAGGAAGGAAGTTTCATTAGGACCCTTTTCCCCCCCGCAGTCACCCGCCCCCTTAGGCACATCTGTCTGCTGCCCAATTCATGTTCTTGTTGCCATCGGCAGACTGGCAGGGAAGAGAAAAGTGGGTTCCCAGCAAGCCTTCTTAGTCAGTCACCCGCTCCTTCCCCTTCGCTCCTGGGCCCAGCCCTCGGGTGATACGGGACCTCGGCTGAGCCCCTTAAGGCAGGGGCAGTGGAGGGGTCTGGCGGGAGGCGGGGCCGGAGGCGGGGGCTGGCCCGGGGTTCCCCTCGGAGGCCGCCCAGCCCCTATGCTCCAAGCAGGGGTCTTCTTCCTCTGACAAAGGGGTCCGCGTTCTCTGAATGAATCTCGAACTAACTTGTCCAAATCGTTGTTGGGAATTGCACGTTGCATTATAGGGAATTTGAAAAAGACTTGCCCGCTGTCCTCAGGTAGCTTATAGTCTGTGTGGCAAAAGGCAGGCGTGAAAATACGGACCAAGGAGAGTTTGGAACCCAGGTGGCGGGAGAAAGTGGAGAAGCAAGAAACAACTGACAGTGGCCACCGTCGGAGCTGGAGGCTGTCTCACAGACCTCGGGGAAGGGCTTAGTCTGGGACCGGTACCGGACCCGGTCTGAGTGAGAAACACGAGGCGAGCTGGAGGCGGGCTGTGGTGGGAGCCATCTGCACATGCTGTGCATTTAAGTTACTTGTAGCCACCCCGCCCCTGAAGCCAGCAGCACTGAGGGCTTGTCCCCTTAGCTTCTGCCATTGGGCCTTTTGTGTCCCATTTGTTTCTGATTGTATCCTTCCCTCTCCTCAGTGAGCTGTCTCAATGCGGACTGAAACCTAACGAGGGGACGGCATCTTGCGACAACAGTGCCACATGGCACCTCCTGAGGGGAGGCCGACTCTCGGCTCTTTCTCAGGGCCAGGCTCAGTCCCTGCGGTTCTAGCCAGTGGCCGCTGGTCTTGGGCCAGGAGATGTACGATAGCTGATGGTTTGAGTTGAAGTGGATTGGGTTGATCAGCACCCGCCCAGTCATTTGCAAGGAGCTCCTCCAGATCAGAACGCATCCGCTCTGCGGCTGGAGGTCCCTCCGATGATGTAGCCGGTACCTCTTAATTTCTCCAGTTTGAATGGGGCTTTGCCTCGGGAGCACTGTCCCCATCCCTTCCTCCAGCCTCCTCATGATGCTAAAGGTCATGCTCCGACCATAATGGGGACTTTTCAGACGGGCTTTAGACGGAGGGAGCTGGACTTTCACTTTCCAATTCTCATTGCAGAGCGGACTTGATGAGACCTCATATTCATCTTTGTTCTCATTTGTCACGTATTAGAGGAGAAAAAAGGACATAAAACTTGAACACTTAAAGTAATAGCATCCCTGAAAATGGCAGAGATTTCCGCCAACATCAGTTTGCACCCTTACCTCCTTTGGCTGTTTGGGTCACCCCACCCTTGTGATGGTAGTTGGGCCACTGAGATGTTTAGTTCCTAGAGCTCCAGGTGCCGTGCTCTCCTCTTAGCCTGAGTGGTGGTCTCCCGTTGAGCAGGAGCTAGCTCGGTCAGGATTCTCTCAGGATAGGAATTTAACTCAGATGGCTAATTCTTTTTGACTGTTGACATGGCACAAGGAAGTCCAAGGAGAGCATACATGTGCTGGTAAGTTAGATAATGATGCAGGTGTGCCGGTAATAGCGATCTCATTTTAAATAAATCTCAACCTGGGCATTCTCATCTGCATACATTTCCCAGCATCCCACGGGCTCTCCAAGGGCATATGGTCCAACCAACCGCTCTTGTTCTACAGATGAAGAAACAGGTCCAGGGCAGGAGGTCATTCAGTGGCCCAAGACACAGGGAGGAGGTTGCAGAGCCAGGATGTGAACTAAATGGCTAATGCTGTTAAGCCACATTCTTATTTGTCAAGTCCATCAATATGTAGATAACTTTCTGATTCTAAAATAACTGTGGATCTTGTAGGGTAAAGAGACTTGCAATTTTAGAGATGAGAAATACCAAGTCCATATTGGTGATTTTCTAAGGCCACAAGTATGAGTCTGCATACATACATCGCAAGGTGATCGATCCAGCGGCCTCCTCAGTCCTCCAGGATCACACCCTTATTCCGTAGCTCCTCACCCCCTTACAGAGTGAAACAACAATGAGTGTGCTCCAGAAAACTCAGCTGGCAAGCAGTTAACGTTGAGCCTCTGATATTAATAATGCATCTTATTCATAGTGCTCACTGCCAGAGCTTTGTTGCCTCGCGGATATTGCAGAAGCTCAGGAGTTTTGAGCCTGAGCATGTGGGTTCAGATCTCAGCTCTGTTCTTAGTATCTGCGCAGCCGTGGCCAAGTCACTTTATCACTCTGAGCCTCAGCTTTCTCTGTGAAATGGGAAAATTGCACTAGAGGACCTCCGAGGACTTGGTGACCAGTTGTGAAGTGTTGGTTTTATATTTCTAAGTTTTTATGTACCACAGCAAGAGAAAATTAAGTAGAGGTGAGAAAAAAATTGCTGCCTTATCCTTAAGAACCATAGCTTTGATGCTGTATTTTTCAGATTGAGACGCTTTATATTTGAATAGTATTTTTAAAAACCCTGTAGTATTTTTATTCTTTAGAGGTTCCATAGTCTTGACCAAGGTCACAAAGTTAGGTCAAGATGGGCTTTCCTAACCATCCTGCTGTGCCTCCCGGACAAGCAGGCTACTTCTGTAGATGCAAGAAGCTCAGTCTGGTAGGGCTCATTTTTAATTAATAACTATCATGTGGTAGTTATAATGAATATAGTGATATATTGATTTCCCTCCCTAGCTGCAAAGTGCTTTTTAATTTTAATAACAAAATGATTCTTACCTTGAAATTAATAGTTATCCGGCTGTTGTCCCTAATGTTTGTTACTCTGAAAATCTCTGCTTTTATAATTTGTAAGGGAATTCTGGTTGGTTTTAGGCCCAGTATTTTTTACTCAAGGTTTTTTGTTTTTACATTTTGCCAGCAGAACTTCTTGTGTTACTTGTGGATGGAAATTGGTTGTTGAAGTGGATCGGTGGGTGTTAAAAGGCTTTAACACTTTGGGCTTGGGCCAGTGAACCTTGTGAGACAGACATGGCAGCCTTCCTGGCTTGATGATAACTCTTCCCTTTTTTTAAAAAAAAGCTTTTTATTCTCAAAACATATGTAGATAAACTTTCAGCATTCACCCTTGCAAAACCTTGGGTCCCAGATTTTTTTTCTTCCTTCCCCCCACCCATTCCCCTAGATGGCAAGTAATCTAAATACGTGCAATTCTTCGATACATATTTCCACATTTCACATTCATCATGCTGCACAAGAAAAATCAGATCAAAAAGGAAAAAAATGAGGAAGAAAACAAAATGCAAGCAAACAGCAACAAAAAAGTGCAACTACTATGTTGTGATCCACACTCAGTCTGCACTCAGTCCCCACAATCTTTTGTTTGAGTGCAGATGGCTCTCTCCATCACATGACAAACTGGCCTGAATCACTTCACTGACAAATCTTTCCTTGACAGGCCTGTGTCATTTAATTGTCTTAGGTAAGCGACAGTGGAAGTTGGTTTGAACAGTTATTTAATACTTGATATTCCCCTGGATTCCTTTATAGCATGCTCTGTTCCTTTTCCAGAATGTTGAAACATGTTGGATTATTATTCAATATTTTTCCCCCCTTGAAAATATTCAATTGATGCTTTTTATTTTTAACATCATTTATTTCCAGCATACCTCCTTGACCAATAGAAGGGTCCTTTATAACAACTTACTGTGGTTCATTAAAGCCTCAATGTCCTGGCTATGTAGGTGATGTGAATTCTCAGAAGTCAGAAAGGGGCCACTATGATGAGCTGAGAATCAAGGCTTTTCAGGGGTGTTTTCCTTTGCATTATTGTGCTTATAGACTTTGTTCTAATTCTTTATCAGTTTATGCAAATTTGGTTAGTTTGCTTATGACATAAGGATGAGCTCAAGTTGACTTTTTTACTTTTTTTTTTTTTTCAGATTCATTTTAAATTAACTTTTAAAATTTCTTCTTGTTATAGCTTTCCATCAATGCCTTTGATTACAATTGCCATGTGGACCTGATAAAGTTGCTTCGGCAAGAAGGGGAACTTATCAAGTTGAGACGAGCTCGACAGAAAATGAGTGAACTTTTCCCTCTTACTGAAGGTAACTGGGACTTTTTCAACTGTCTCCTATTTCTCTCAGAATTTTAACTGGGAATGTGTTTTAGACATCCAGAGTACTTGTTAATTTGTAGGTGGATCAGCCAGCAAGCTTAGGATGCTCTCAGTTCTTGTTCAAAGGGAGTTTGTGCTGTGAATGACCAGTTAAGGGTTTTATTCTAGAAAGAATTTGTTGGCGTGAAAGTGTCATGCTTAGATTTTTCTGACTTTTGGGCTGAGTGTCTTGTGAAAACAGTCTCTTAGTAGAGGGACCTTCCCTCTGCTGATTATCTACTGTTTGTGTCTTCTTTGTCCCTCATTAAACTGGGGGCTTCTTGAAAGCAAGGGCTGTCGTCTGTTGCTTTTTTTTTTCTATCTCCAGTGTCTGGCACATAGTAGGCACTTAATAAGTGCCTAATAATTCTACCATCAATTAGTATTAGTCACAGTATTAATAATAATGATAATAATAACTAATGCCACTGGAAAAAACTAAGAACCTCTTAATGTCTCTCTACATTGCACACATTGACACTACTAGCATTGTTTGTTGGTTTTATACAAAAGATATAATGTTAGCATACCTTCTTGCTGGAAATTGAAACTTTTGGCAGCCATCAAAAACTGTGTAATAGTCCAGTTGCTGGTTCTCTAATGTGAAATTCAGTAAAAATAAATATAATTCCATGGAATAGCTTTAATTACACTTCACATCTGTGATAGGGATTACCCCATGGATTTCAGTGATCTCTAGGAGGCTGTAGGGACTAGATTGGGGGTGCCCTCAATTGCAGATGCCTCTGGGTTGTCATCTTTTCTTTTTCTCTTTTTTACTCTTTGAATTTTATATAAATCTCTCTAAGTAATGAATCATCTTTTTCGGAAATTTTCCAACTTAAGTTATGGTTATCCTGGATGTGGTTATTTTTATTTGTGTTTTCTTCTCTAATCCCCCTCTCTCCCCAGTCTTTCCATTCCCTGCTTCCTGTTGTGTTTGCTGCTTGTTAAGCTGCTTTATCACTTTAATGAATTGTTTCTGAATAGTAGGTTGAAGTATCTGAATTATGTTCTTATTTGAGCAATTTTGAGTATTACAGGGTTGGCTGGGGTTACTGTGGGCTCACTAACATGACATTAAGTTGTTCTGTTTTTGATCATTAGTTTTGAATATCCTTTCTATTTTGAAAGGGACTACTGTGTTAAGAAGACCTGAATTAGACCCACCCATCCCTACCCTAGTCCCTGAACTGTATGACACAAGTAACTAGACTTCTCAAGTTGCTATTCTTAAAATATATTTTTTTCACAAAAATTCTTTATAGATAGCAGGAACATAAAAAGAGGATTGTATATGAAATTTCTTGCTTTAAAATATACATGTATAAATTTTTGCATGTGTTTCAAAACTGTCCACTTTGTGCTTCCTTCTGAATTTCCTTATGTATTTTTCCTGTGCATTAAAAAAACCCACTACAATGATCCTTTCTTTTTGGGCATCACTACTTGCGGACAGCCCTAATCCCAATTTAAAACAGAGAAAAAAAGAAAGCTTGTCTTTCTTCCACAAATAAGCATAGTCCAAGATGTCTACACAGGTAAAATATATTTGGATCATTCTGTATCTTGTGTCCATCACCTTTCTGTGACGAATAACAAATGTTTAGAGCAATACAATGACCAACCCTATCTCAGGGAATCTATGATGAAACACATTTATCAACCTTCTCACAGAAGGGTGATCCACACTCAGTCCCCACAGTCCTCTCTCTGGGTAGATGATTCTCTCCCTCACAAGTTTATTGGAATTGACTTGAATCACCTAATTATTGAAAAGAGTCACGTCAATTGATCATCACATAATCTTGTTGTGCTATATGATGTTCTTTTGGTTCTACTTACTTCACTTAACATCAGTTCATGCAAGTCTCTGTAGGCCTTTTGGTCAGAGATACTTTACATCCTGTAGCAAAATTTTAGTCTTCCTCTCCAGTTTATTTTACTCATTTATTTTAGTTTCCAGCATATTTGTAAGATTTCATGTTCCAAATTTTTCTCTCTCTCCCTTCTTCTCAAAGCAGCAAGCAATTTGATATAGACTAAGCATGTATAATCCTTTTAAACATTTTCATATTTATACAAGAAAAGTCAGACTAAAAGAGAAAAAAACCACAAAGAAAAACAAAAACAAAACAAGGTGAAAATACTATGCAATCCATATTTAGTCTTTTTAGTTCTTTCACTGGATTCAGATGGCATTTTCATCCCAAGTCCTTTGGAATTATGGATGCAGATGGCATTTTCATCCCAAGTCCTTTGGAATTATCTTGAATCACTGCCTTGCTGAGAAGAGCCAAGTATTACAGTTGATCATCACATAATTTTGCTGTTACTATACACAAAGAATTTTAAACTAATAGTGTTTGTTCAGCATTTTATGTTTTATCTTTGATAGTGGTTCTCCCATTCTGGGAGAAATCCCCACTTGATCTTTTCATCCTGGTTAAGTGTCATTCTGTATCTTCTCTGGGTAGCATAGATAGTGTACCGGGCTTGGAATCATGAAGACTGATTTTCATGGATTCAAATCCAGCCTCAAATAATTAGTAGTTTTGTGATCTTGGACGTCACTTAGCCTTGTTTGTCTCAGTTTCCTCATCTGTAAAGTGAGTTGGAGAAGGAAATGGCAAACCATAGAAAACTCCAAATGGAATCATGAACAGTTGAACATCACAATTGTTGACTCAACAAAATATCTCTTCTCCCCTTTATGGCTAATTTCTTTGAAAAGGCTGTCTATAGTAGATGCCTCTACTTTTTTTCACTCTCTTAATCCCTTATAATCTGACTACTGACTTTATTTTACTGAACCTGCTCTTTCTAAGTTATTAATATGCTAATTATAGTTGCCAAATCTTTTTTTTTTCTTTTTTTTATAATAGATTTTTCTTTTTCCGAATGCATGCAAACACAGTATTTAACATTCACTCTTGAAATAATCTTATTGTTGCTGTGTATGATGTTCTCTTGGTTCTATTTATTAGCATCATTAGCTTTTCTGAAATCAGCCTCCAAGGCCTTTCCTTAATCCTTATTCTCCCAGATCTATCTTTGTCCTTTAACATTTAATTTGATTCCTCTCTCCTCTTTGGTAGACTATCTTCTCTCTCCCCCTTTCCTTCTCCTCTCTTTCTTTTTCTTGTCTCCTCTTCCCCATCTGACCATTCCTTCTTTATGTCTCCTTACTAGATCCTTGTCCAGATCATGTTCTCTAACTAAATGTCCTTCAGAATTCTGTCTTGGGTCCTCTTCTTTATACTCCTTCACTCAATGATCTCATCCATACCCATTTATATTGGTGATTCTTAAATTCATCTATCCTGCTTTGACCTCTCTGTAAACTTGCAATCTTGGATCCTTAATTGCCTTTCAGACATCCTGAATTTGATATATAATAGACATATTAAACTAAATATATCCAAAAAAGAAGCTCATTCTTTTCTTCCCCCTTCCAAATTTTCCTATTCCTTTTGAAAGCATCACTATTTTTCCAGTCTCTCAGACTAACAACTTAGATGACATCCTGGACTCTTCACTATTTCAGTCTTTTGCCAAAGCCTGACAACCTCATCTCTCTCAAATATGCCCTCTCCTCTTTACTGATACTGCTTCCATTTTAATGCAGCACTTAACCACTTCATACTTATACTGTTGCAATGGCTACAGGTGGATCTTCCTGTGAGTCTTCCTTCAAGTCTCATCCTTCTCAAGTCCATCTTCAATTCATCCACTAAAATGAATTTCTTAAAAGTGCAAGTTTAATCATGTCATCCCCCTACTCAATACATTCCATCTTGTCTCTAGGATCAAATACAATATTGTCTGCTTGGTGTTTAAAGTTCTTCGTAACCTAGCACCCTTCTCTTCCCTGCAGTGACACTGGTCTCCTGGCTGTTCTATGAACAAGATAGTCCATCTCTTCCTGCTGTACATTCTCTCTGGCTGTCCTTCACATCTGGAATATGATGTTCCTCATGTTCCTCTTCTGGCTTTCCTGGCTTCCTTTAAGTCCTAACTAAACTCCCATCTTTTTTTTTTTTTTTTTTTTTTAAACCATTAATAGTGGTATTAATTTGTACATTGTATATAATGTGCCATAGGTTTTCATCAAAACCCCCTTCAATATCTTTTTAAAAAACACTTTATTCTTTCAAATATATGTAGATAGTTTTCATCATTCATTTTTGTAAAATCTTGTCTTCTCCATGAAGCTTTCCCCAGTTCTTCATTCTAAGTTTCTTCCTGCTTTTAATTTTTTCCTGTATGTTGCTTGTTTGCATTTATTTATTTACTTGTCTTTCTCATTAGATTATGAACTCCTTGAAGAGCAGCAATTGTCTTTTGTCTCTTTTTTATCTCCAGAGCTTAGTAAAATAGCTAACATAGTAGATACTTGATAAATGTTTATTAATTGATGATAATCTAAAGAGGGACTCTTCTTTCAGAAATTTGGCTGGATTGGTTGAAGGATGAGATCAAGATTGCATCAGATGGCTCAGATCGGGAGAAAGTATATGAACTCTTTGAACGAGCTGTAAAAGACTATATTTGTAAGTTTCTAAACCTTCCTTTGTATATATTTAAAAATCTTTGTAATACAGTATAGCAGATCACTCTTTTCTTTTTTCTTGGGCAGTAATCCTGTGAAACAACTACTGCTATTAATAATGTTAGACTTGAATTCAGAGTCTAGATTTGCTATTGGTTTTGTGGCCCTGATAAGAGAGTGAATTTTAAAATAAAAAGAGAAGCAGTTTTTGTGTATATTATGACTTAAAAATTTTATGTGTTGATTTATGTGTCATTTTTTCAAGGAGTGAATTTTTCTAGGTAATTAAAGAATGTTTAAATGCCAGTTCTTATTTAAAAATTTGCTTTAAATGAAGAACTTTCTAACATGCGCTTTTTTCTGTTTTTTTTTTTTTTTTAATAGTATACTGAATTGATCAGTAACTTTTTTTTTATGATTGTCTCATCATTTTGGGTGATGAGGCTTCCCCTCATGCTCTTAACTGCCCTGTGTTGGCCTAACAATGTCCTGTGCTTGCTCAGCTGGATAGGCTTCTAGCATGGGCCAGGCAGCAGAGTGTTTGTTTCCCTTCTGAGAGGATCAGCTGAGCTCAGTTTGGAGAAGTTTGGTGAGACTTTTTTTTTTTTTTTAAAATTTCAACTGAGGATTTGCTAAGAGAGCAGCAGTGATCTGCATTAGTAAAGGAAGAAAGAATTAAAGGAGAATGATTCTAAATTTTCAAAGAAAGTCCCATTTAAGGGTGATGAAGGAAGTGGTTCTAAATCCACCATCAAGGAAGTCTGAGAGAAGCAACACAAAGCCTGGGAAAATTGGCCTTAAACAGTTCAAGAATTAAGAAGAAAACCAAAAACCTGTTGGAAGGAAAGTTCTAACCTGAGAGCAAAAGTGAAGAGATACAAGTTGACTTGAAGTGGGATGACTTGAAAAAGAAAGAATTAAGATAGAACAGACAACTCAATGATAAAAGCAACTACGAGTGCGTTCTCAAGGCAAAAACATATTTAGGAAATGCCTAAGAACAAAAAATTGTGATCAAAATAAATTACAAAGTTAATGAGGGAAGTACAGGAGTTAATTCAGGGTAAGAGTAAACTTTGCATTTGGTCATGATTTAATCAATATTACCCAGTGTTACATTTGGCATGTAATGAGGAACAAAGGAAAAGAATTTGAAGAATTAAAAGAGAAATGGGATAATGAATTGAGAAAGGTCAAATATTCCAGTAATATTGTTAAGAAATGTCTCCAGTACAGCAATACATCAGAAATTGCAGAAATAATAAGTTTTAAATGCCAGATGTCAAGATATTGCATCATGTGGAATGTGCTTAAAACAACAAAAGTGATTTTGGACCAGTAGAATGTACTTAGCTTCATGGGAATATGTTCTGCTTTACCACCTTGTAATTCATCCATGTCTGGGAAAAATGTTAGACATACACTCTGATAAAGAAGAGGTAGTAATGCATGAAACGAAGCAAATTCTTACATTTGTGACTCAAAAAGAAACTAATTAATGAAACATTCACTAATATGTGGAATGTTTTTAGGCTTTTACTTTTTCATTAGGTATCCCCCAAAACTAAGATCAGAAATGGTTGAAGTAATCAAAGAAGCTGTAATATGCTTTGTAAGACATGTCTCAGCACACTAAAGAACAGAACTATTATTATTAAAATGATGAATACTGAATGTTAAAATAGCCAGTGATTAATATTCTTATTTAATTTTGATAGTAGTGTTTGATTTATATTGATGATTGTTGTTTGTCTTGCATTTTGAAGAGGACCAATGACTTCATGGGATAATGATGGCTTGACTTGTCGGTAAATTGGTAGGCACAATTGTCAACTTCACTCTCCACTGGAGATCATCAATTCCCTGCTAAATACAGTGAGCAATAAGTATGGAAGGAAAACTCTTGTTATCTAAGCCCTAGAAATCCTGCACATCTTGTACCTGAAATCATTTAAATCAAGTTCTGTGGAGGGCTGATAGAAGAGCATCTCGTAAGAAAGACCAAAAAATCCACTGTCAGGAGCTTCTGGAGTCTGTTTTCCTAGCCCTGTTAAGTAATATGTAGGAGCATATCTAGATGTTGGTGATAGCAATTAAATCTGGACTAAAAAGTCACTCCCCATGTGGAACAAAAAGAAAACAACAGCTACTTTACTTGAGAAATTAAGAGCTGAGATAGAAAATTATAGTGGAGAATAAGAATGAATAACTTCTTGGCATTTCAAGTGAAGTATATCATCAAGTTGGTCTTTGGGGAGAAACCTTTTATATGATAAATAGATTATATATGTAAATAATCTTTATATTATGTAACATGTGATTTGTACATGCTAATGTTTTGTGTTGAAGTGTATTTCTAACAGTTTCAAAAAATTTTGTTTTTTTGTGGAATATCATTTATAATATCAGTCCCTACTCTGACCTTAGCCAGCAAAACCTTTTCACTGTGAGAATCTGATTCCTCAAAATAACTTCTTTATTAAGATGTCCTGTAATATTCACTAACTATTCTTTCATATTTCATTTTTTTGTTGTGATATAAGATGGAAACATTGAAGATTAAAATAATTGTAAAGTAATAATAATGAGAACAAGCATCTCTCTTTAAGTCTTTAAAATAGAAAGTCTTGGCAAAAGCTTGTTTATGACCATCAAAAGAATTGACATCACCATTCCCCCAATTCCTCACTGGGTTCTGTTATTCTTTTTTATGTTGAAATGTAAGATCGGTAGAAATCTGGAAATCATTCAGCACTTTCATAGGATGAAAGTTGACAGGCTTCTCTCATTCAACAGTACAACTTTTTAAAGTTGAACTTGAGAATTTTATTTGATGTCGAAATTTTTCAGATCCGAGTGACCGCTAGTCTCAAATGAGATCATATATGTGCAAATGTTTTGAAAGCCATAAATGTTGCATTTGGGACAGTGTTATATGTTAATGGCACTTGTATGAGGTGTCAAGATAGATCTGTTATTACGATCATCTATGTAGCTTTGCTTGGAAATTTTCCTATCATGGCAGTCATCATCATAATTCTTTTGTTCTGTAGTCCTAATACAATGTCTTATGCTCCGAGAATATTAATTGATGGAAATTGTTTCATTTTCTTTTAAAATGTACAAAATTTTTAGATTGAGCTGTTAGGAAAGGATTTGAATGTGAGGAATGGATGGATGTGTTCTAATGTTCTGAACTTTTTCTCAAGAACCAGGCTTGCTGATGTTGCCTAAGTTCGTTATCTATTTTGTAATTTAGGTGTATTGTAGGGAAGGAAGAATTGAATTTTTTTTTTTGACTAGGAATTAGTATCATCTGTAACTTCTTTACTTTGAGTCCTTTCTGCCCAGAACTAAGTAAACGTTTCTTTAACTTTAGGTCCTGAAATTTGGCTGGAGTATGCTCAGTATTCCATTGGTGGGATTGGTCAGGAAGGTGGTATCGAGAAGGTTCGTTCCATATTTGAAAGAGCCCTTACTGCCGTGGGCTTACATGTGACCAAAGGCGCAGCAATGTGGGAGGCGTATAGAGAATTTGAAAATGCGATTCTGAAAACGGCCCAGGTGAGTCCTGAGTCTTGGCATTCTCTGGCCCGGGTACTCTGTCACTTCTTCTTTAGGACAAATGGTATTAGCTTGGTTTTGTTGATCCTATAAGTCAGGGTGTTCTCTTTGCCAGTCTGCAGCATAAGGGTATTGGGGAGTCAGATGGGGACTCCCTTTGGTGTCTCCTGGTTATTTTTCCATGGTCGGGCGACTGTGGAACTTAGTGTCACATCATTTCCTCATGTTAGGTGAATAGTCTGAACTGGGTCACCCAGTTCACTGAGGTTGCTTTCAGCTCTCAGCGTTTGACCTGTAATCCAGCATCCTTGTCAGCCTAGAAAAGGGCTGCATTTTCGGTCCCTCCACTGTCTTTATGTTCCTTTAGTAGTTTTTGAAACTTGAAAGTAATGCTAGAGGGGCAGCTAGGGAGCACAGTGGTTAGAGCAACAGCCCTGAAATCAGGAGGAACTGAGTTCAAATCTGACCTCAGACACTTAACACTTCCTGGCTGTGTGACCCTGGGCAAATCACTTAACCCCAATTGCCTCAAAAAAAGAAAAGTAATGCTAGCTAAAGAAAAATGCTAAGGTTTTCTTTTCAAATTATGTATATGTGTTCATCACAATTTCTTTGTGGTTTTTACATATTCTTTATGTTATGTCATATTATATTTTCCTTATATACCATATATTCCTTGCTTTTAAAGAATGCGTTAAAGCAGGGGTCCTCAAACTATGGCCCGTGGGCCAGATGTGGCCCGCTGAGGACGCTTATGCCCCTGGCCAGGTTATGGCAAATGGGCTGAGGGGCAGAGACAGAGTGTGAGCTTTTGTTTTATATTGTCTGGCCCTCCAACAGTCTGAGGGACAGTGAACTGGCTCCTATTTAAAAAGTTTGAGGACCACTGCATTAAAGACTTGTGGCTTTTATGAAGAAAGGAGATATATTGAAATTCAGAGTTGGCAGTAATGGTTGATATTTATATAGTTGTTTAAGATTTATGAAACATTTACACCCATTATCTCATTTGAGCCTTTGAATAGTCTCTTCCTATGTTTTGCAACTGAGAAATCTGAGGCCTTGTGGGGCGAGAGCTTCTTTGGGCCTGCTCGTGAGGGGCCGAGCTAGAGCCCTCCTGGGTTTCTGAGGGCAATGCCATCTCTACCCTTCTGACAAGGTGTTGGGTTGGAGTTTGCTATTCAGTGTTTCTTTTCTTGGGTGCAAACAGGAATCTCTACTGGAAATAACGGTAAAAGAATTAACATGTGTTGGTCCTGCTCTGCTCTTGTAGCCTGCTCCCGGCAGCGTCCCGACGCCTGAACAGCAGCAGGCCCTGGCTGTGCAGCTTGAGAGAATCCACACGCTCTTCCGCCGCCAGCTGGGAGTCCCACTCTTAGGTGAGGTCCCTGGGATTAACTATGTCCTGAGTTCTTAGCAGGAAAGGCATTTTTATCCCCATTTCAGAAAAGAAATAGCTTATCCCACTCAAGGTTATGTGACCAGTGAGTGGCAGAACTGAGTCTAGAATGCTACCTAGGATTTCTGAGTGCTGATTTATTGAATGGGGGATGAAGAGAAAGGCAGGCATTTCTATGTCACAGGTAACTAGAAGGAATGATTTGAGCTTGGGAGGGAGAAGAGTTTTAATTTTTAATTTTTAATTTTTTTTTTAATTTTTAGCAATTGAGCAATTTTTAATTTGAAGCATTTCTGTTTGGGAGTATTAATTTGCAGAATTATTATTATAGATTATATTGTGACCTTGTGGCCATTTTTTTAACGAAGTAGAAGCAATGCTGAAGGACTTTTTTTAATATAATTTTAAATATTTTTATTTTCTTCAGTTACATGTAAAATAATTTTTTTACATTAAAATTTTTTTTTTTTTGAGTTTTGGATTCTTTCCTTTCCTTCCTACATCCCCTCCCCCCATTGAGAAGGCCCATGTGAAGTTGTATAAAACATTTCCATAAAAGTCATGTTGGAAAAGAAAACAGATCTCTCTTCCTCCTTTAAAAACCTTCAAAGAAAAAAAATTTTTTAAAAAAGTATGTTTCAGTCTGCTTTCAGATATAATTAGTTCTTTTTCTGGGTATGGATACCTTTTTCATCATAAGTCCTTCAGACTTATGGATCATTTTGTTGCTGAGAAGAATAGCAAAGTCAATTAACAGCCGATCAGCCCACAACTTGGTTATTATTATGACACAGTATGTTTCAATTTGCTTGAGCTCATGGAGGACTTGGCAGGTTTTTCTTTCTGATTGATTATATCCTGCAATATATAACTTATATAAAACTAATATTTGGTGAAAGGGCTTCTTTCTGATTCCCCCTCCCCCCCCCATAGAATTAGAGATTACAGTTAGAAAGATCCTAGAGATCATCTAGTCACCTTTCATATTTTATAGATGGGGAAACTGAGGCTTGGAGAGATGAGCTTTGTTCTTTGGACCTGGTTCACGTTATCCTTTTCTGTGTCTGGTTCTTGTGTTTGACCTTTATAGAATTCCTTTGGGGGGGGCATTTTTTTAGGGGTTCTGCCCACAGTTTGAGGAATATTGAGGAAAAACATTGGGGAGAGGCCCTGCATACAGACACTGGGATTGAGAGGCTCCAAGCCCAGCTCGAGTAGTCTTGCAGTTCCCATCACCGTACCCTGCCTGAGCTTTGAGATTGGCTCGTTTTTTTGTCCTGAATTGGTTTTAGAGGTAGTGAAAGTCAGGGACGGAGTGCAGAATTTGGGATATGGGGATCTAGCCGTGAAGCCTGGCTTAACCGCTTTTTCTCTGTAACTTTAGCTCAGTGTAACCTTACTTCTCTGGTGCCTCAGTTTCCTTCTCTGTAAAATGAGAGAGTTGGTCTGTTGGGCTGATTGGGCTCTAATGCTGCCTCACTCTTCAGTATGCCAAATTCAGGTTTCAGTTAAGCTCAAGAGTGTAATCGGAGATTTAAGCCGATTGGAACCTAGGAGCTGAGTCATGGAACTGAATTTATCCATTCCTAGACATGGAAGCCACTTATGCAGAGTATGAGGAGTGGTCGGATGACCCAATACCTGAGGCTGTCACACAGAGCTATAAGAAGGCATTACAGCAGATGGAGAAATATAAACCCTACGAGGAGGCCCTGGTGAGTGCCCCAGAGGGAGCTTTGGGCTGGAGAGGATGAGATTCACAATCAGAGGTCAAGTGGCTTGTCTCCACTTGTGGGACTAGGCCAGTCTTGGAACACTGTGGTTGGGCAGAGGAGGAAAAGTGTTGGAAAATGGGAAGGCAAGGCAGGTGAAGAATGGAGCGTTTTGAAATCCTGGATGATCGAAAAAAGATGTATTTGTCCTTGCTTTACTACCCTGCTAGTATAGAAAAAGGGACACCTCTCATGCTTCAGATTTTCGATGAAGATTAAATATGAAAGGTTCAGTTAACCAGAAAGTGAAACTAAACAAAACATTCTGGTCACTCAGTTTTGTATGTGATACCTACTACATACTACTTAAGGTAAAAATTGTTCTAAACTTAATAACCATTAATAAAATTATCCTAATTCACAACTAAAAATGATCCTGAATAAAATGAAAATCCTACTTTTTTGAACTTTATAGTGAGTTTGAAATGTGTATATTAGCTTTAACAAATTAAAACAAAAGTTTTTGGATGATTGTTGTGTCCTTTTTTGGTCTCTTGCTTTGATATTATTGGAGTCACAAAATTCTGATTGGAAAAAATTGTAATAGTTTTGAGCTAGAAGATTGAACTAAAAGATATCCAGGATGAGAGCTCAGCTTCACCTCCCCTACTTCCCATCTCTGTCCCCACCCCAGTAGAAGAGAAAACGGGCCCAGGATGGGCAGAGACCTGCTGATAAATAAACCACTGAGCATATATTTCATTTCAGTGGATTTCTTGTGTGGGCTTTTGTACTACTACTTCTTGTTAAGATTTTAGTTAAATGTCCTTGTGCTCAAGAATCCAGTCAGTTCCTTGATCATTTTTGACAATAAGGCACGTGTTTGGATCGTGTCAGATGTAATATTTCATTCGGCCTGTCTGGCAGGCACCCGGCTGGTGCAATTTGTACTCCCAGGTGAATAGACTTTGTAATAAATTTGCAGCACACTTGACACAAGCTTGGCCCCTTGTGGGTCCCAACCAGCCAAGTTTGCTCTAGACGTGTCACTGTCATTGTTAAAGTTCTGGTTTGGGGTTAAGAAGAATCGTTTCCCTCAACCCTGTCAAGGAACCTGTTTTAATTTTTGTTCTGAATGTTTCTCTGTCAGTTGGTAGCAGAGACACCAAAGCTAGCTGAGTATCAAGCATACATTGATTTTGAATTGAAAGCTGGAGACCCTGCTCGCATTCAACTAGTCTTTGAGCGTGCGCTGGCTGAGAACTGTCTCGTTCCAGATCTGTGGGCCCGCTATAATCAGTATCTGGTAAGAGCAGCCCTTATGGCATCACTTCCTCATTTTTAGTTGTAAAAGGTTATTGAAAGAAAATTGTGAGAAGACTAAGAGATTGTGGCATTCTTATTTCTTCCATTGAGGCTCTCCTTTTCCTCTGCTTATCCTTTCTTGTTCCTCCTTTTTTCTGGCCCAATTTCAAAATTTCAAAAAAACATTACAATGTTTCTGAAAATGCTAACTTGATTAATTTTTCCTTAGACTGAGTTTGGAAGAACATTGTGTCATAAAAGCAATGATTTCTGAATGCTTACTAGACCTTTATAAAGAAACTCAATGAAGTCACTGGCCATCCTTGCGAGAAATTATTTGATATTAATTAAGCACTGGCAGCACTGCGGCACATTTCACATAGAAGACCAAATTGGACACGATCCCATTCCACCACAAAATTATTTGTTTTAGGACCGGCAATTGAAAGTGAAGGATCTGGTCTTATCTGCACATGATCGTGCTGTTAGAAACTGCCCCTGGACAGTTGGACTGTGGAATCGGTACCTCTTGGCCATGGAAAGGCACGGAGTTGATCATCAGATAGTTTCTGGTAAGGATGTTTCCATGGGAACGCCATCTAATTGATGCTTCTGTGAGGCTTCCCTCCAGCTGGTAATTCAGGGCTTTGTAAGAACGTGCAGCCCAGAGAAATACCCAAGAGGGTCATTCCAGGGAGTGAGGAAGCGATTGTTTTTATTGACAGGCTTTCTTTGTTTCCCAAGAGATCTTTACCTCTCTCACCGAGCTGTCCTACTAAGAATTAAAAAGAAGGGGAAGGCAGGTCATCCAAGCTGGACATATTGGTGCTTGCACTCCCATTCCCCTTGTGCAGAAAAGGGAGAAATGGGACTGTGCTCTGGGTCCAAGCTTGGTTACTTACTGGTTCATAGTTTTCAGTTGTGATTTGGGGTGGTTCTTTGGCACTAGCCTTATAGCTGTCTGTGGGTTTTCTTGTTTCTCCCATTCTTTGGCTCAACCAGTTGCTCAGCGATCCTCAGTTGGGAGTCTCTGCCTCATTTTCTGGTCTTTGTTACCCCAGAAGGGGCTGCTGTAGACCGCCTCCTGTGTGTGGTGATGCTTTGCTTTTGCCTTTGGTTTCCTCAAGGACCCTGAGGCTTAGGGCATGGGCCTACTTATTTGAGGTTTAGTAAAACAGGTCAGTTTGCTATAGACAGTGTTTCTGTTTATTTGTTTCAGGTGGGCCATTCTTTGAATAGCATAGAACCTACCCTTGTTTTCTAAGCAGTTTATAACTAGTGTAGTTTATAGACATTGCAGAAATTAATGATTTCAAAGTGGAAACTTGTCTTGCTTTTTTTTTTTTTCCCTGATCACAGACAACTTTGAGAAAGCATTGAATGCTGGCTTTATTCAGGCCACAGATTATGTGGAGATTTGGCAGGCATATCTTGATTATCTGAGGAGAAGAGTGGATTTTAAACAAGGTACTGTATATATATTCAATATTTACTAAATCCCTTTGATGTACACCCACAACTGCTATCCTTGAGCTATGTACAAAAAATTGCTTAGGTCATTTGGGAAGAGCAAAGATGATAAAACTGGTCTCTTCCTTCAAGGAAGTGATGGTAGAATGGCGGGATAGCTTAGGTATCTATATCTTTATGAATCCTTCTTGGGTGACCCTGTGGGGGGGGAGAAGAGAAGTTGTTGGGCCATGATAACCCAGGAAAAAGGAATAATGAGAAGTTTTAATTTGCATTTCTGAAACCCTTTTAATTAAGGTTTGCCATCTGGTATCTCATGGTGATCCTCACAATCTCTGGAAAATAGGAGGGGTTCTTATTGATCCTTTATTGAAGGGTTTCAGAGTCACATACTGGCAAGTAAGTGTCCAAGATTGGCCTTGACTTCTGGGCTTCATGACCCTGACTCTAGAGCTATAACTATCATAAGCCCTTTTGAGTCTCCCAGAGAGGCGGGATGACAACTGTAGTTTGTAAACTGGAGAAGCACTTATGCCCTTGTTGGGTGCTCTCAGCTGGTTGCCTCGTCAAATGTGGATGTTGACTCGGCTCTAGAGGACTTGGGTTAGGTCGTGTTGGCATCTTTGCCAAGCTAAGCTCAGGGTCTCGATCTTTTCATGTTTCCCATGGAGACAAGAGAGATAATCAGGATGCAAAGTCCTAGCACTCCTCCCTTTACCCCTGTCCCTCTGTGTTTATCCTCCCCACCCTCTTTTGTTTATACCACTTTTAATTCTTTAAGAATCTTTTCTACTACATCTGGCTAGCTTATTTACCTTTTGTTTAGAGACCTATGAGGTGGGAGAACTAACCTCCTAAAGTTAGGCTCTCTCTTTTTACATAGCTCCTTGTTTTTAGGAAGTTTTTTCTGTTCCATTAGACTAAACGAGTTTCTTGGTGATTTCTATCTGTTGCTTTGCCCTGTTTTTTTCTGTTTTGTTGGATCAAGTAGAGCCAGTCGGTTGTCTCTTCTGTATACCACAGTCCATGCCCCTGTAGCCCAAGTATTAGTATTTCCATTTGCTCCATCTGTCGGTGCCTGTTGAAGGAGCAGTTCAGTCAGTCCCCTGGGTCTTTGCCTTTGTTATGGAGAATGAAGGACTCAGGGGAGTCTTCATAGGCTCTTCCTCCAGACCTTGTCCAGAACTTGGACTGTGCATTTGCTTCCTAAAGGTGGCTCATGTCCTGACAAGAAAAGACAAGTGGATGAAAAAGGCTTGTTTGGCCTGTGAGATACAATTGGAGAGATAGACTGACAAGTAGTATTCCATCGGTTTCTAGGAAGTGGTGGGGCAGGCTCTTGCCTGGCCCGGAAGGAATAGATGGAAGAGGACAGGGTCAGATTGGTTTTTAGAAACTGAATAGATCATAGTCGGCTCCACTCATTTTGACGACATGGCATTCTGTTGTTATTGTGAGGATAGCTGAAGAATGGCACCGGGAGCATCAGCGTCCTGATCGGCCATAAGTGTGGAGTGCTTGCTGTGGGCTCCCAGGTGCTGATACCAACAGGCAGAGTTCATGGGACAGACAGGAGTATTGGGGAGTTCTTCTCTCAATGGGTGAGGAGCAGAGCCTTGTTGGTGTGGAGGGCAGCTTGGGCATCAGCCACACGTTTCCAAGTTAGTCAAGTACAGCACAAGGCAGAGTTTTCAGGTGGTCATTTTCTTAGGATTCAGCCTGAAGGAGATTCTGGGTGTGATACCCTTGGGGTCGGGTATGAGCAGGACTGGGAACGTTGGGCATTCCTCTGCCTGCTCCTCTGCCTCCTGTGGCAGGAAGTGGGCAGCAGGAGCCGGATGGTGGAGGGACATTGGTTTCAGTGTGTACTGAAGGATTGGCTGGGCATCAGGAGGTGGGCATCAGGAAGTTGTATTGGTACAGATGGCAGTGATTCTGTCAGTCTCCTTTCCCTTAGAGGCCACGGGCAGCAGCAGGAGGGGAGAGGAGAGGAAGCCCATCTTCTTGGGAGGCAGGTGAGAGGAGCCTCTAGGCCCCTTCTGACCTTCCCTCAGGGCATGTGCACAAGAAGAGATGGAAGATGTGCTGGACTGAACTCATCTGAGGTCACAGGTCATTGAATTGGAGGTGACAAAGAACTTAGAAAAGTCACTTATGGCCAGAGAAGCGTTTGGAGTAGGGGACTGGTCATTGAGGCTGTCCAGGTGAGATGCAATGAGGCCCGTCCAGGGTTGTGGCTGTTCTGCTGGAGAGAAATCTCTTAGAGGTAAAAATGATGGGGCATGAGGTGAATGAGAGCAGGACCAAGAGAGAGCATCATGGGTATAGCCCTGGGGGGCTGGGAGGAGGGTGCTGCCCTTGGCCTAATTAAGAGCTCTGGGAAGGTGGGAGGTATGGGGGGGAGAGAGAAAATGCTGTCTGGTTTGGTTGTCAGGACTTGGCTGTTCAGAAGTTGGTGATGTGTGGCCCTGGTGTCTAGGAGAGAGAGAGAGGTTAAGGCTTGATCTCTGTTGCTCTGCCTAGAAACAGGAATTGAATAATGCTGATGAGGCAATGCTGAGCAAAAAGAAGAGTGAAAGAAGGAAGGAAGGCAGCAGTGGCTTTGGGGCAGGAGGGCAGTAGAGGATGGTCATCCTTAGACTCTGTCCTTCCTCTGACCCATTGTGGCTGTGTGACCTCTTTACCTCTGAGGGCCCCTGGTAGGACCAAGACTGGAGCTGTGCATGTGGCATTTACACAGTGGGAGTTTTCCCCATGGGTTCAAATGAGTATTTTTCTAGGGAAACATTTCAAGCTCTTGTTTGAAGAGCAGCCTCCTTTGCATTAGGGTCTCAGAAAAGTAGCTTGGACATTCTCATTGTTGTCCTGTTTGTCCCGTGCGCTCAATGGTAGAATATGTCTGCTCCCAGAGCCGAGTTCTTTGGGTGATTGGCTAGTGTGAAAGACATTTGAACTCCCCTCATTCCCAGACATCCTTTTCCCAACTTGTCTTCCAGATTCAAGTAAAGAGCTTGAAGAGCTGAGAGCTGCCTTTGCTCGGGCCCTGGAGTACTTGAAGCAAGAAGTGGAGGAGCGTAAGACACTTAAACTGCCTTAGTCTCGGGGCCTTTGGGGTTGAAGCTTTTTCTTTTGGAAGTGTTTTGCTTATTTAAAAATTTTTTTTTGGTAGGTTTCAGTGAAAGTGGAGATCCATCCTGTACTATAATGCAGAATTGGGCAAGAGTGGAGGTATGTTTTTGTGTAAAGCTTTGTCATTTTCTTCAGTCTTTTAGCATTTTGGCTTGGTTGGTAGCAGTTGGAATAATTGAGTCTAAAACTCTTGAGTAGTTGAATTAATATAATGTGATGGTCCCTTTTTCTTTTTTAATTTGTAAAAAATGAAATAAGAGGTTTGCAAAAGGCCCTTCATTAGTTAATAGAACTTAGTTTAAAAAGAATCAAAGTCTTACTAGTAGATTTGCATATGAAGTATATTGTGAAAATTGAAAAGCAAATTTCAGTTACTGTTGATAAAATCTTTGAGGTTCTTAGTGTAAAAATACCCCGATTCTCTCTGCTTCTGTAGAATTTGCACAAATGTTGGCATTCCCATTTTGTTGGAGTGTTAGCCTGCTGGCGTGTGTGCTCACTGACGTGTTAATTGCTGTCTTATAGGCACGCCTTTGTAACAATATGCAGAAAGCTCGAGAACTGTGGGATAGCATTATGACAAAAGGAAATGCAAAATATGCCAACATGTGGCTGGAATACTACAACCTGGAAAGGTAATGGAGTGGATCAAGGGTGTCATTGGGCTTATGAAGTAACTGATGGAGGGCAATTAAAGAGTAGTGGATATGGGAGCCTCAGATGATGCTGGGGAGGCCATGGAAGGCCGGAAAGCCTTTTCCGATGTTTGTAAATGTAAGCATACAGTTGTTATTAGATAAAATCAGCTAGCTGACTGACTGACTGTGCCAGGCACTCTGCCAAGTCCTGTGGATACAAAGGAAAAAAACAGACTCACCTGCCACAGCTGTCAGGGAGTTGATATTTTAATGGGGGAGGCAGGACATGCATGAGACAGACTGTCCAGAAGGTCATCCTGTGGGGGGAAGCACCTCCTGCCAGCGCTGCTTGAGCTGAAGCTTCCAGGGATTCTGAGAGTTGGAGGCTGGGAGTGAGAGGGTGCGGGATGGCCAGATCCTCGGGGGCATGGGGAGTTCTGGAGTGTAGTCTTAGCATCCTTGGGCAGCAGTCCCCAGGGAAGAGCGGAGAGAATGCCCATGGAGCCTTTTCCTGGGGCATGAATGGGCCTCCTGATGAGAGGACCGTAGAGCTCCTCTAATAGAGGAGTTGCCAATTTTTTGGTGTGGATATTATTACCCAGGGAAGCTCAGTGTCTCTCTCTGGGATTCAATTCAGTCTTTAAGATGGTGACCAAGAAAAATCATTAGCAACTGAGCCTCTCTGGATAGATCAGGGGCAGTGACGTGGCACCGCAGCGTTCAGAGTGCCAGGTCTGGAGTGAGGAAGACCTAAGGTCAAATCTAGACCTAGGCATTTACTAGCTGTGTGATCCTAGGCACTTCACTTATGTTTGCTTCAGTTTCCTCCTCTAAAAAGGGGGTAATAATAGCTCCTACCTCCCAGGGTGGTTGTGAGGATCACATTAGATCATCATTCATCATCACATGGGCCAGTGCTTTCATCATTACTATCTTTCTCTGCAGTTGTGCTTGGTAAAAACGTGAAACCTCTCCTGGGGCATGCTCCTGCCATCCAGGCTTTCTGCCAGTGACCCCCAGACTTCATGGAGAAGGTGCTGCCTCCAGGCACCTCGTGGGGGGTGATGAAGGCAGCTCAGCTGGATTGTTGGGGTGTCAGCAGCTCTTGGTGCTTGTGTTCCAGGGCCCACGGAGATACCCAGCACTGTCGGAAAGCTCTGCATCGGGCTGTGCAGTGTACCAGCGACTATCCGGAGCACGTGTGTGAGGTGCTACTCACTCTGGAGAGGATCGAAGGTGAGGAGATGGGGCCGTGCCGAAGCTGCTCTGGCCTCTGTGCCACCAAACCTGTGGAATGGCGGATTTCCTTTTTTTTTTTTTTTTTTTTTGCATTAGTGTGTTCTTGGGTAAGCTCTTTTGAGCCTGACTTTAGGAGTGTGAATAATTCTCCTGCTTGTCCCTGATTCGGGTCTTCCCTGTGAGGTCAGGGAAGAAACTAACTGATCCCATTTCACATCTGACCAAGCTGAAAGGGACCTGGGAGGCCGACTCATTTTTGTATGAGGAAACTGTAGCCCAGAGGTGTGAACTGACTTAAATTAAATCTACCATGGAGATGGAGATAATAGCTGTCGGAGGGCTCCTCCCTCCAAGCTAGATCCCTCAAGTTTTTGTAGAGGAGTCATTATACTGCTTACAGTAGGAAGAATATATAAGATCAGACACTTTGTTTTACATTCTGGGAAGGTGGCAAATCATATTCTCACAGCTTTGCTTTTTACAAAATGCTAAGAGATAGGTAGAGCTAGTAAAACTCTAGGGGGGGGAGGTCCTTTTTACAAAGTAAGAAAGGCTGCTGCAGGAGTAGTTTTGCTTCAGGTGTAATGGGCAGTCCCAACCAAGTCCTCTGTTTGACCTTGCTCTCATCTTTGCCTTACCTGGTATGGCCTTTGAAGGACAAACTTTCAGTAGGAGATCGGGGTCTCTATTGCCTAGGAAGTCACCAGCTTGTCACAGGATCCAAGGGTTAGCCTTATGTCACTGATGTTTGGATGCTGTGACCTCGGGGCAAAGGGCCCTTACTGACTGTAGGAGAGAGGCTTCTCTTTGGCTTTCTCTCCTATGTGGCTTGTTTCTAACATGAGGAAAAAACTTTAAAACTTAGTTTTATCCATCTTTTGTAGATGTGGAACCAATGTTCTTAGAGATTGTGACTTAGCTATAGTAACTTCATACAGGCAGTAAATTTTTGCTAGTATCTTTAGCTTATTAAATCATTGAGCTCTTTAGGAAGTTTTCTAAAAATGTTGGCAACATAATTTTTAAAATAATTTTTAATGATGTTAAATTCTGAAAATGTGACTTGATTTGAGAGACATTATTTTCTATACTTTGAGTTGTAGAGCCACCTTTCATATCTTCTAAAAAAGGTTATTTCGCTTTTTATATTAATCTTTGTTTTCTGATTTACCCTTCCTCTTCCTAGTGTGCCATCCCTTTTAAATTTTCTTCTTTTAAAAAAGGCAAAATCACCTCTCAGACAAAACCTTATTTCTTTTTTTTTTCTTTTGCAATAATATTTTTTTCCAAATACATGTAAAAACAATTTTCAACATTCATTTTTTTTTATTATAGCTTTTTATTTACAAGACATATGCCTGCATTTTTCAGCATTGACAATTGCAAAAACCTTTTGTTCCAACTTTTCCCTCCTTCTCCCCACCCCGTCCCCTGATGGCAGGTAGAACAATACATGTTAAATATGCTAAAGTATATGTTAAATATGATATATGTATACATGTTCAAACAGTTGTTTGCTGCACAAAAAGAATTGGACTTTGAAATAGTGTACAATTAGCCTGTGAAGGAAGTCAGAAATGCAGGTGGACAAAAATAGAGGGATTGGGAATTCTATGTAGTGGTTCATCATCATCTCCCAGAGTTCTTTCACTGGGTGTAGCTGGTTCAGTTCATTACTGCTCTATTGGAACTTATTTGGTTCATCTCATTGTTGAAGAGAGCCACGTCCGTCAGAATTGATCATCATCTAGTATTGTTGTTGAAGTGTATAATGTTCTCCTGGTCCTGCTCATTTCACTCAGCATCAGAAAACCTTATTCCTCTTAAGTCTTCTTCCCCTCCCCCCCAAAAAAATCCTGAGATTATTATTTTTTTAAATAATAAAAGTTTTTATTTTTCAAAATGCAAAGATAGTTTTCAAAATTCACTCTTACAGAACCTTGTGTTCCAGATTTTTCTCCGTCTCTCTACCTACCTCTCCCCTCTCCCCTCTCCTAGACAGCAAGTAATTCATTATAGATTAAACATGTGCAATTCTTCTAAACATATTTCCACATTTATCATGTTGCACAAGAAAAATCAGATCAAAAAGGGAAAAAAAAGTGTGACCAAAGAAAAAACCAAGTAAGGAGACCATAACAAACACAGTGATGATGCTATGCTTTGATTCGCATCCAGTCTTCTCTCCGGATGCTGAGGGCTCTCTCCATCACAAATCGATTGGAATTAGCATCACCTTATTATCGAAAAGTGGCTCTTATTTTTTAGGATAAATTATTGAGACAAAACATGCAATCCTTGCAAGAAAAGAACAAATGAATAAAAAAACAGTTCTGTACCACCCATGAACACTGTGATGGTGTCTACTGCATTTTATACTGGGTTTTCTCTGCAAAGCCTCCCTTACGCAATAGTAAAGAGTGTGGTGACCACTTGGAGTAAGAACCCTTTTGCTCTTGCACATAATTATCAACCAAATTAATTATAAATATCCTTTGTGACTTGGTACTAATATATTTACTGCTTGCCTGTCTTGGGCAGCAAAGCCATGTGTTTTGCATTCTGGCACTTCAGGTATCTGTTTAGATCAATTTTTTCCAGTGAGGAAATTTTCAACCACCAGCTATGATTCCAACTTAAAACTTGAAGTACCTGAACTCTTTATTTTGTGGCTGAAGATACTTAGGCTTAGATTGATTGAGCGACTTAGCCACAGCCTTTCAGGTAATAATCAGAAGGCCCAGGGATTTGACTCATTTCATTTCTCTTCTTTTTTTTGTATAATGGGAGGTGATCTTTTTAAAGAAACCTTTCCTAGTAATTGGGGGTATCAAAAAGTGGCACTTGGTGTGTGTGACAGGCTTTTTCCTCATTGGAGGGTTCTAAGCACAAGCCTTGCTTATTGGATTGTTGGATGGATTGGGCTGTTCGGGGACGGGTTTTGGGTTAGACCACGGTCTCGATTGCAGATTCTATATGGTTGATTCTCTTAGGGAGGGGAGGCGGAGATTTAATTTCTTCTATTAAGTTTTCAGAAATCCCAGGAAATTAAAGCTTGTTTACTACTTTCCTCATTTAGGTACTCTGGAAGATTGGGATTCAGCAGTTCAGAAAACTGAAAATCGATTAGCTCGAGTTAATGAGCAGAGAGTCAAGGTAGTGATATTTTGTGAATTGCTGAGGAACTGATGATAATTGCCTGCAAGATGTTTTAATGTTTGTCAGAAATCTCCGGATAATCTCATTTGAAATGTACTTCTCAGGGAGGAAAAATTTGCTAATTTTGATGTTAAAAAAATTAAGGCGACATTCAAATCCTCTGTTACAGCATTCTTATAGATGTTCTTGGAGATTGAGGTCTGCCTATAAGAAATGGTAAAAATAATCGAGTGTCTTTTTAGTGGGTGATTTTTAGTAGTTTATGGGGACAGACTTTGCTGCTGCTGCACACAAGGATAGTCTGGAGCACCCAAGACAAGCGCCTCAGGTTCTCGTGGGGGTGGATGGGGGGGGGCTGTTGGCTGTAGGAATAAGCCATCAAAACACTGAAGGCTTAAGGTGCCCTTAAGGTGGGAATTTGGAATCTATGCCAGCAGTTGTGAAGTAGGTTTTATCAACCCCCACTAATTTCCTTGTTTTCCCCCTTTAGAAGATAGTGCTGAGAGAGCATGTTGCCCATTAAATGTGGGTTCTTGAGGCTCTGCCCCTTTTTTCTCTCCCTAGCTGAAAGCCAAAGCAGCGGCTTGTGTAGCCTCCTACTCACTCATCTCCATGTTTGCAGGCTGCTGAGAAGGAGGCCGCTCTGGCCCAGCAAGAAGAAGAGAAGACCGAGCAGCGCAAGCGGGCTCGGGCCGAGAAGAGAGCCTTCAAGAAGATGAAAAAAAGCAAGGCGGGGGACAAGCGGAAGGTGGACGAAGACGAGGATGACGAGTGGGGGGACGAAGAAGAAGGTAGAGCCCCTTTCCCTTGGTAGCTCGGGCAGGGGGCCGAGGGAGTGCCCGTGGTCTTGGGCACCTCTCAGTGCAGGTTTGTCAACAGGGCGTCCGTTCTTTGCTAATCAGTAAACCATCCGTTTCACCAGTGAGTTGGAGGCATAGCCAGTGTTTGTGTGGCAACATAAAGCAGACCAGGGTGGAGGTTTTGAGAGATGTGGAACAGCGTCAGGCGGGCGTGCAGAAGAGGATGTGGGCTGTGCTCGGGGTCTTCGAGACCTGTAGTGGGGAAGGGCAGAGCCGGGGCTGGTGGGCTTTACAGCCAGGACCTTCTTGTTTTGGGAATCTGCAGAGCAGCCCAGCAAGCGGCCAAGGGCCGGGAGCAGCCTGCCTCTGGCTGGAGAGGAGGAGTACTCGGGCATGGAGATGGGGCTCTTTGGGAGGAGTGCGTCGACAGAAGTCGATCCCCCTTCCAAACAGAAGGAGAAAGCAGCTGCAATCAAAAAGGAGATGCCCAAAGTGTTTCACGACAGCAATAAAGACAACATCACGGTGTTTGTCAGCAACTTGCCCTACAGCCTGGGAGAACCGGACGTGAAGCTCAGGCCCCTCTTTGAGGCCTGTGGGGAGGTCACGGAGATCCGTCCCATCTTCAGCAACCGGGGCGACTTCCGGGGTTACTGCTATGTCGAGTTTAAGGAAGAGAAGGCAGCCCTGCAAGCCCTGGGTTTGGACCGAAAGACTGTGGATGGAAGGCCGATGTTTGTCTCGCCTTGTGTGGACAAGAACAAGAATCCAGATTTTAAGGTATATGTCTGGGGAAAGGAGTGGATGGCAGTGTTGTTTAAGGAGAAGGGCTTCTTCTCCTCTGGAGGCTTGTCTTGCAGTTAGGAAGTTGTCTAGGCTGCTTGGACAGATGAGAAGACCTTGGCTGGGTCCTGGGACTATGACTACTGTGGGACCCCTAGGCTGGGTCATCTGGGGGGGTGTGAAGGCCCATCTCAGTCCCATCTTCTCTTGCTCTGCAGGTGTTCAGGTATAGCACAGCCCTGGAAAAGCACAAGTTGTTTATCTCTGGTTTGCCATTCTCCTGCACAAAGGAAGAGCTAGAAGACATCTGCAAAGTTCACGGAAGTGTGAGAGACCTCAGGCTGGTCACCAACCGTGCTGGGAAACCCAAGGTACATGAGGCCAAGGGCGCTCTGATGGGTGAGATTGCGAGCCTGGGGTCTGTGGGAGTGGCCCTTTCTGTTGTATCCCCCCCACGGAGGAGAAGTCATATTTGGGGTTGGGGAGGGGGGAGATGAAGGCTCTTCAGAGGGGACTTGACCTTCCCTGGCTTTGTTGCATGTGAAGCCCATCTGCCCTTCAAGCCCTTAATTTAAAAACACTTCAGGTTCTTTGTAACCAGCAAGAGAGGAAGAGCTTTGAACATGTCTCAGATGAATGGGGTTTGAGCCCCAGTTCTGCCGTGGTCACTTCACCTTTCTGAAGGCCCTGGGATTTCTCACTTCTCTTTTAGTGAAACTTTCTGTGAATCTGAGAAATTAGGCCTTGCCTGCACCAGGAAATAGAACAGGACAGGAAAACAAAACATATGGCCAGCAGCGATAAGGAAGAAAAACCGGGAGCCTGTGGAGATGTCTTGTGTGCTTAACCTCCAAGTGCTTTTTGTGGAGGATGTTTTCATTCACAGTCTTTCAGAGCAGCCTTGGGCTGCCATCCTTCAGACAAGTTTTGCTAAGTTTCTTTGAAATTGTTGGATTCCATTCCATTTCTCCATTGATGGGCACTCCTTGGTTCTCAGTATTAGCCGTGCGGTCCATATTTTGTGCATCTTTTTTCTTTGGCTTTGGGACAGGCTCTGAGGATTTGCTCCCGCTTAGTCACTCTGGGGAGACCAAGGGTACACACCTTGCACTGATGTACAGCCTGCCTGACGGGCAGCAGCAGTGCCCTTTGCCCACTTGCCAGTTTGATGATGAACATGACATAGAACCTCTGAGTTGCTTTAATGAGCATTTCTCTGTCCTGATGGTTTGAAGCATTCTTTCTTATGGCTTTTGGTAACTTGGGTGTGAGAACTGCTCACTCAGATTCTTTGACTCTGTCAACTGGGCAGTGGATTTTCTTCTTATATGTTTAAATCAGAGTGTTTTGTTTCATGGAAATGAGACCTTTATTGAAGAAACTCACTGCAAAGGTGTTTTCCTCCCTGTTGGCCATTTCTCTCTCAATTTTGGCTGTCCTGGGTTGTTTATACAAGAATTTTAAATCAAAATTATCCAGTTTATCTTTTATGATACTCTTTTACTTCTCAGTTTTTAGGATATTTTAAAAAAAAATATTTCCCCCAGTAATAGATCTCAATGGTCAACTTTTTCTTTGTTTATGGTATATCTAATCTATGTTTGAACTAAATCACATAGCCATTTGAAGCTTCTCTTGATGGATGGGTTGAGAGGGCGGTCTTAGCCTAGTTTCTATCTAGCTGTTGCCCAGGTTTGCCAGAAGATTTTGTCAGTTGTGAGACCATAGCCCCGTAGCGGGGATCTGGAGTTTATTGAATTAGATGGCAAGTTTCTCTTTCTAACCATATCAAGTTATTTTGTAGTAGAGGTTGAGGTCTGGTATTGCTTGGTGCCCCTTTCCTTCCCATTTTTCATGTGGCTCTCCAGATGGATTTTCTTTTTTTCTAGTCCTACAAAGTAATCCTTTGATAGTTTGGTGTGGTACTTTATAAGTAAATTAACTGAGGACGTATTGTCAATTCTTTTACATTATGATTGTTCTTTCTTTAGGGCCTTGCCTATGTAGAATATGAGAATGAGGCTCAGGCTTCTCAGGCTGTGTTGAAAATGGATGGAATGACAATTAAAGAAAACGTCATTAAAGTGGCTATCAGCAACCCTCCCCAAAGGAAGCTGCCGGACAGGCCTGAGGCAGGGAGAGCGGCTGGGGCCCTGGTGCCACGGCAGGTGTATGGCGCGTAAGTGCTCATCTCGGAAGGGAGCAAAGGGGTCGGTCACTAAGGGCCTGGCTCCCCTGAGGCAGGAGTTGGCATGAGCTGTACTAGGCTGGTGTGGGCCAGGGAGTGCAAGACGGGCTGGGAGAAATCTGGGTGGCGGAGCCTGCTCTGGCTCTGCCCTTTAGTCTTTTGTTGAATTCACCTGCTGGAAGTGGGTCCTTTTCCCTTACAAATTTTGTTCTCTCCTTTTGCTCCTTGATGCACTCCTCGTGTATGTAACTTTTAAAACCCTAAAGCTCTTTCTGTCCACTTTGCTAACTATAAAACCAATTTTTATAGCTTTTAGTCTGTACATAAAACTATTTCCCTTTTTAGGCGGGGTAAGGGGAGGACCCAGCTCTCACTCTTGCCTCGAGCATTGCAGCGCCCCAATAATCCTGGCCCCAAGACTGAGAATGGGACACTCCAGAGCCCACCTGGACCCTCTTCAACAACCCCAGAGGCGCCCAAGATGTCAAATGCCGACTTTGCCAAGATGCTCCTGAAAAAGTGAATCGGACTTCATGGGAAATGTCAAAATGCCTTTGAGGAAGCCATTTTGTGTCCTTATTTCTGCTGGCCAGGGGAAGCCCCCATCATCCTCTGTAAATAACTACTTTGTCCTGTTAGGTTCCTCACAATACAGGTTGGGGCCATCCCAAGCCAGAGGGTTCTTTTGTTCTGACTGAGACAGAGAAGGCTAGTGTTGGTTTAAATGGCTTTAAATGATCCCTCATATTGAGGGTGGGCAGCATGAGGGAGTGTTCACTTTTTAGGCGGGCACAGGGTGGCGTGGAGCTGAAGCACCGAGCTTGCGGAGCTCCGCTCCTCAGGGCAGCTGCTCGGGCAGCTTTTTGCCATTTACAACATACTCATTTCGCACTCGGCAGAACAGACCAGCTCATCATCGTTCTTGGCAAGGATAAAATGGCAGATGCTCGGAATTCACCACAATGGCCTATTTTGGTAGGGGGAGGGGAAGGGAAGTTGGAGAAAAGTGGATTGGGTTGATGTTCTGTTCCAAGTGGTTTCTGTTTTTATATTGTGCATTTGTAAATGACATGTCAAACCCTTATTTTTAAGTTTCCTAAGGATGGGAGACTGGAGATAATCTGTTTTGTATTCAGAATTGTGTGTGCTGCCACCGTGGGTTATGTCCACTTTGTTTGCCCAAGGAATTGTACTCCCCCTTGTCGAGACCCTCACAGCTCCTTGGTTTTGTTTATATATGATGTCAGATGCAAACTCACATTCTCCATTTAACTTCACTTATTAAACTGAAGTTATCTTTAAAAGGTCTTTTTCTTCTCTTCAGTCCAACACAGATGGTGCACCTTGCTTTATTTACCTCCTGGCCCTGCCTTGAGAGATGTTCTGGACCTTCAATCCCATGTCCCCCTGACTTACGTGATATTAAAAAAGTCTCTTTAAAAAACGCTCTTCATTTGGTTCTTTGGCTTTGAGAAAACTTTCTTCCTCCAACTTTGGCTGATCCAAAGTCAGTTCTTCAGTTTACTGCACAAAACTTAGTTCAAAGAACTCTGAAACAGAGAAGATAATCACCCCCTAATTTTTCTTTTTTAAAAATGCAGTTCGGAATTGTGGTATATCTGTGTTTCTGAATTTGAGTGGCTGTCATTCAGACATCTGATAAACAGTAACTTAAGATGCATATTACGTATAGATACTGATAATTGGCTTATTTATAAAGCCCTTAGCTTCTTGGGAGGAAAGCAGACGGATCTTAAGTGATCTCTTATCTTTCAGGTGAAGCCATTTAGGCAGGCAGAGGTTCTGACTAGCCAGACGTCAGACTGTAGCCCACAGCTGGGTGATTCCAGTCTAGTATTTGGTTTACAAGACTCTGCCTTTTGGGGAAACATTGAACCGGAATTATGGTTCTGGCTTCTTGGAAACCTTAGTGTTTTCAGCTATAAAATTGGGATACTAATGCTACGCTTCAGTTTATCATTTTATATCTCAAGCTTCTTGCTAATTTTATATTGATATAAAAATGAAGTAACTTATACATCCTTTTTTTTGGGGGGGGGGGTTAGTAGATGTGTTTATCTAAGGTCTAGGTGGTTACAGCAGCTTTTTGTTCTGAAATTGATTCATGATGAGAGTCTTGTTTGAGGCTGCTTGATTATCTTAGAGATCTTATTTGGCCCTGGGAAGCACTGACTCATTCACATAGGTGATCTATTTAGTGGGGTTATTGAGCATATGCCCTAAATTGACATTAACAGTGCGAGCAAACTTGGCTTGGCCACCCGTGTCTCCCAGGTACAATTTAAGATTTCAATATATCCTTCTCTTCTCCTCCCTGCCCTCTCTCCCCTCCAAAATAATTATATAGCAGTATCTTGTGGTAGGAAGAAAAATCAGAGGTATAGTCTTCATAGTCTAGGGTGACCTTGCTGATGACCTCTAGGCCTTGAAATAAGGGGTTTAACTTCATGTTCAAGCCAATAATAGGTATTTCTGAGTCAAAGAGTATGGACAAGCTTTTCAGCCCTTTTGGGCCTAGCTTTTTTTTTTATGTTAGCCCAATCTGATTGGTGTGAAGGGGTATTTCACACCACCTTTTAAAATTAAAACCACTGGTTTTAATTAAGATACTTGCAGTAAAGTTTTACTAAATTCAACCAAACAATAGCATCTTTTCACATAATGAAGCTAACTCAGTGATTTAATAAAATACTTTATTAGAATAAGTAGTTTGTTAAAGTAACATCCTTCACATAGAACTAAAGTGCAAATTCATTCATTATTACAAAAACAAGTGCTTTTGTCTAGTGGTTCAGCTAGCCTTGGGGTTTGTTCCTAAGAACCAAATCCAGAATTGGATAATTTATGGCAGTGATCTTTAAAATATCTTAGGGTTGTGAACTTTTGGATTTTGTGTGAGAGCTTTTCTATTTCCCCAGGGCTAAGCCAGCCTTTGAGAAAGTATAGTTAAGGAGGCCTCTCTTCCAACAGTTGTCCATTTGTGACAGCCTATATAATTCCAAAAGCTTGGGGCCGACACTGAAAGATGGAGTCACAGTGACAAGGTGGAAGATTCACCAAATGGATGGATTTCAACAAGCTGAAAGGACCCTGGTTATTTACTGGCTGTTTGAGCTGTTCCACTTGTGACTGACAAAGGCTCTGCTATTATTGCAGGACCCTCTTAAATGTGGTCCGGGGAGCTAAAGCAAAGTCTGTCTCCTTCCTTCCAAATGGCTTGGAAGGACTTGGCCCAACCTCGGGGGCCCACTGCCTGTGCTGAACATGAGGTATCTGGATGAAGGGGGTAATGTCATGATGCAAAGAGCTGGGGAGAAAATATTGCACAGAAAAGGCAAAGATACTGGCCAAGGTGAGGAAGGTTCCAAACAGATGCCCCAGAGATGTGATCCAGCTGATTATATCGGGATTGATTTCTCGTGTCAGCGATCCAGGGGTGTACTCTCAGTACCACATCTGGGAAATCTGTTGGCAGAGACTGTTGAGGAGTGATCTGTCAGGGAAGACTTAGATGGTCCTGGATTCACAGCTTGAAGGAGAGATGATGGAGTGATCTGGTATGCAAACAACTTGTGCTCTAACAAACATGTTCCTCTTCCCAAGAAGGGGGGCTGGGAAGGTAGAGGGAACCAAGCTGTTGGCTGTCAGCTGAATTACAAAAATAGCCCACTATAGAAAAACACATGATCCCTGGTACCATCATTGAGAAGGGAAGTAAAGCCAGTTGAGGCAGACAAGGTTCCACTGTTAAAATGGACCCTTATATCTCAGTAGTTTGATTTCTAGGCAGAAGTTGATTCCCAAGTTAGTCTGGGAAGATAAACCTGTACCTTCCAAAAGAAAACTGCTTGTCCTCTGCAAAAATAACTCCTGGAGTTCCTTGCCCGCAGAAGAAAAAGCTTCCCTGCCTCCTGACCTAGAGCCCCCAGTTCGACTTGGCAGAATGGTCCCTCAACAGAGAGAATGTACAGGGACCTGTGGGACAGAGGCCCACAGTGCAACTTCCCTGTATAACCTGAAAAAAGCCTCTTAATGCCCAGCCCAGAGTTTGGCTGTTAACGTCTTGCATTTTTTGCCTGCTTTAAAATCCAAAATAAATAATTTGGCATAGTTAGCTTATAAATTATTATAGAGACAAGGCTTAATTTAACTGATTTTCTTTAAAAAAAAAAAAATCCAAACTAAAACGAACATTCTTAGGTCAAGAACATTTAGCTCTCTAAGTCTTCTTTGTGAGAAGACTCGTTTCCCAGTAGGAACGCTCAAGGCTTCTGTGTGATTCCTGCAAAATAATCCCTGCTATACTTTTTAAGCCAAACGAGATTTACGTTTTCACAGGAATAGTTTGTTTGCATCCAGAATGGTTGGGATTTGCTTCTGGCAAACCCACGGCATGGTCAGTGGTTGCAATTAGCAGCATGTCTAAGGTGGTCTCGGTACACTTGGCAATGAAACGGATGAAGGGTCTCACGTCCCCTTCGTTGGCAACTTCCAACACGTGGTAATACTCGGACCTCTGCTCCTTGCGGATTGTAATGGGAGGGTAGCCCGCCTGCATCAAAATGAGGTTCATCAGCAGGCGCGAGGTCCTGCCGTTGCCATCGATGAAGGGGTGGATGTAGACCAGTTTGTAATGGGCCAGTGCGGCAAATTCCACCGGGTGCAGATTCATGGCGTCCTCCGAGTTCAGCCACTGTATGAACTCTTCCATCTGCTTTTCCACGTCTTGAGGATGGGGAGGAATATGATGTCCCACAAACACCTGTGTAGTCCTAAATCTCCCGGCCTCCACGGGATCCACGTAACCCAGCACCCGCCGGTGGATCTCCAGCATGTCGCTGATGGTGACGGACCCGATCCTGGAGACCAGAGTGGTGTTGATGTATTTCATGGCCGCGTGCATGCCGATGACCTCGTTCTGCTCCTCCAGGCTCTTCCCGGGCACGGCGTACCGGGTCTCGATGATGTGCCGGATCTCGGAGAGGGTCAGCGTGTTGCCTTCGATGGCCACGGTGTGGTAAATGTGGTGGTAGTAAGACTCCTCCATGACGCGCCGCAGCGCCGAGCTCCCCTTGGGGATGGACATCACCTTCTTCACTTTGCTGTCGATGATGCTGAAGTAGCGCTGGTCGATCTCCTCCACCAGGGGCAACGTCCGGTCCCTGTTGATGAGCGCTTTCTCGTTGTAGGGAGAGATGGTTAGTGCTTTGGTATATAAGTAATCGGCCTGCAGAATGTCTTTCTCCTCTTCAGAAAAGATGCCCAGCTCGTTGAGCGCGTCCACGTAATTGGGGTCCATCTTGAGGGCGTGCAGGAAGAGTCGGTGGGCCTTCTCGCGCTTCCCCTGCCGCTTCATCTCCAGGGCCTGGTTCAAGGCGGCTCGGGCTTCTAGCTTAACGTCTGGAAGACACCAAAAGTCAGGTGGTCAAGGACGGACACGGACACGCTTTATGTGGAAAATGGGAGGACGGCGGGAGAATCTCTGAGGCCACTTTGTCTAAACTATACCCAATGGCCCTCTGGTCCCCCCGGAAGATCTCAGTCTATTTTGTTCCAGCTCTCACCACGTCGTGCCCGAGTGCGCCCCTCTGGGGCCTGGCAGAAGGACCAGAGCTCCCCCAAGCCTGCCGCCCTCTGCCCTCCTCAAAGCCCCCTCTCTGTGAGCAAGCACTGCTAGCGATCTCCGTGTCCCACGGGCACAGCACGCGCGGCGCTGGCTAAGGGGGTCTGCACAATCAGGGCGGCCGCGGCTCCCTCCTCTCTCCCTCCGCTTCCCAAACAGCCGTTGGGCTGCCGTGTTCTCTTGGACTGCACTGAGACCCCCGGATCCTCTTCTAGGACACGCCGTCTCTCACCTGCAGACGCTTTAGGCTTGACCACCAGCAGACTGATCCCTCCTGTGGTGACGGTGAGCCCTGTGCTGGGAGACTTCTGTCCTCCTCCCAGCTTGCTCCTCAGCAAGGAGAGTCCTTTCTGCAGTGTGGAGCCCTGCTCCTCCACGGCCCCCAGGGGGAGCAAGAGCACCAACAGGGATCCCAGCAGCAGGCCCAGCAGGGCCGCCACCCAGAACCAGCGTCCCCACAGCGACACCCATTTCGGCTCCGCCACCGCCACCACCGTGGCCATCGACATGAAGGTCATCTGGTCTCAGGAGCGCATCCCGCAAGCATGGCCGCCGTCGGCGAGGGAGAGCAGCATCTGCAAGGAGGCGGCCAGGCTGGTCAGAACCGCCGCGGCGCGGGCCCAAGCGACCGGGCTGAGGTGAAAAATAGGACCCGGTGAAGGGGACGCTGGTCCCCTCCCCCTCTCCTAAGGGCCGCTCTGGGGAGCCTCCCAGTGACTGAGGGAGGGAAAGGGGCGGGGCAGGGGAGGCTGACCCTCCCCCTTTTGGGCTGCTCCTGGGCCCCCGGGTGGGAGCACTGGGTGGGAGCACTAGCTGCACTCAGACCTGAGTTCAAACGCAGCCTGGGACATTTTCTGGCTCTGTGGGCGCCTCGCTTCAGCCCTGCCTGCCTCAGCTTCCTTATCTATAAACTAGGGCTATCACAGCACCAAACCCCCAGGAGTGTCCTGAGGAGCAAATGAAAACACAGCCGTGAAGCGCTTGGCACAGGCCAGCCCGCAGTGGCCCTGTCCCTCCCCTCCCCCTTCCCCTCCCAGGACGTGCCAGGGCAGCGGCTGAGAGCCTGGGACCGAAACGGCGGGAAAAGGACCGGGCAGAGGTGGGCTCTGCACCCAGTGTCTGGCACCGTCCCCCGCGGGAGGTCCCGGAGTCTCAGGCCGGGCCCTGGGGCCCCGAATGTCTCCGGAGGCGCCCGGAGCCTTGAATGTGGCAGCAGGCGGCCCCAGGAGCTAAGACGGCCACTGCCAGGGGGAAGCCTGGGAAACATTAAACGTCACATCCGGGGGCTCCCGGAGCCCCGAACATTACATTCAGGAGGCCCCTGGAGCACTGGATGTCACAGCCCAAACTCCTAAGGACGCGGTCGCTTCCCAGGGAGGGCCCGAACGTGGGACGTCACATCCAGGGGGCCGGAGATCGAATGTCACGGCCAAGGGGGCCCCGGACCCTGAATGTCCCATTCAGGGATCGCCGGAGCACTGTTCTCCGCTCCCCATCCCCTGGCCCGACTCTCCGTTCCCGGCCTCGGCTCCGGCTCCTCCCTGGCCTCCATCTCCCCTCACCTGCGGCGCCCGTCCACGCTCCGGCTCCGCTTCTAGGGTGTTGCTCGCAGGTGCCTCTGCCTCTACCGGTTTGGGTCCCGCAGTCCAGTTCTGATCCCGCCCCACATCCTCGATCCCCGCTCCTGGTTGGCCACTTCCACCTGTCGATCGCTTCCATTTCCGGTTTCACTCTACAGACCCGGCTTTCCCGGGAAAAACTCCGTGTGGCGCTGCTATTGGCTGTTTTCTTAGTCCGTCTTCCGTCAGCGGCAGCCAATAGTCACCGCGGAGGTGGGTGCTCCACTGGGGCCCTAGGACTGTCCTAGGAAAAGGCGGGGCCTAGATGGGGCCGTGGCTTACTCACCCTCCTATTGGTCAAAGAGGGGGCTGGAAGCATCAGGGGCGGGGCCAAAGCCACAGTTTTCTCGTCTCGGTGCTTAGGCGGAAAAGGTGCTTTGCTCCGACTTCTAGAAGTGCAATAAATTTCCTCGCCCCTCACCTAATACCCCTTCTCCGGGTTGCAGAGCCGACACCCCACCCCACCTACCCACCAATCCGGCACTCAATAAACTGGAATCTATTAAACGCCTACTGTGTGCCCCGCCCTGCCCGAGATCCGGGGAGTTGTGGGAGAGAAGAAGGGAAGGAGGGACCAGCAGGAAGGGAGAGTGGAGGGAGAGCGCGTCCGCGCGCGTGTATTATACGCCTACTGCGTGTCGCGTGTCGCTAAGGTTTTCCCCAAGAGAATGTGGTCTATCTGTCCTATCATCTGTCATCTCTGTCTATCCCGTCATACATCTAGTCTCTATTATCTCGTCTATCTACTGTCTATTTTTGTGTCTTATCAATGCACTCATCCATGTTTCTAATCTATCCATTCTCTGTGTCTACCTACTTATCTATCCTGTCTGTCTTTCCCTTCCTTTCCTTTCCTTTCCTTTTTTCCTTTTCCTTCCCTACCCCTTTCTCTTCCTTCCTTCCTTCCTTCCTTCCTTCCTTCCTTCCTTCCTTCCTTCCTTCCTTCCTTCCTTCCTTCCTTCCTTCCTTCCTTCCTTCCTTCCTTCCTTCCTTCCTTTCTTTTTTCTTTCTATCTTCTCTTCCTTCTCTCTTTGTTCATGATCTCACCCCATCCCAACTATTTTCTTCTGGGCAGTGTCTCTATCTTTATCCCAGTGAGTCTTTCCCCATTCACCCAAGGCATTCTTCAATCCTCTGTTGAGCATAGATTAAGGAGGATCACAATTAGAGAAGATCCCAAAGGCTATGGGAGTCAGAAGAACTGAATTCACATTTAGACTCATACTTATCTGCTGGAACTCTTATCTTCCCAGAAATCAGCAGGAGTCAGGATCATTAAATGTCTTTATTCTAGATCTTTACCGTTGCCTCCAACGCCAGGTCACAAGTACGAGTGAGCGTGAGTTCCACCACCCAAGTTTCTCTTACTCCTCCCACACAAGTCACTTCCCCCTCTTTGTCCCACCAATCAAGTCAGCACAGAACAGCTGGGGAGGGTCAACCTTCAAACAAGTTAATAGTCCCTATTAACCGTCCAATTGGCAATT